>NC_141545.1:11702268-12071435 GCF_021556685.1 Rattus norvegicus
GAGTCTGGTGATGAAATGAACCTTAGTACAGTATGGGAACCCCTCCCCATGCTAGGACTGCTCCCCAAGATGTGCTCAGTGGGGACTTGGACTATCCTGCTGTAGTGTGTGTGTGTGTGTGTGTGTGTGTGTGTGTGTGCCTGTGTGCCTGTTATCCTGCTGTCTGATGTAGTGTGTGTGTGTGTGTGTGTGTGCCTATCTGTTATCCTGCTGTAGTATATGTGTGTGTGTGTGTCTGTCTATGTCTATGTGCACTAGTGTGTGTCCATGCATGTGTGTGTATTCATGGTGTGTATGTCTATATGTATGTGTCTGTGCATATGTATTTACCTGTGTGTATTGTATGGATGTGTGTGTGTGTGTGTGTGTGTGTGTGTGTGTGTGTGTGTGTTTATGAACTCACCGGCATTCCCACATGGTTTTCCATAAGACTTCCCTCTCCCTCATAGCAGCTTTTCTCTCTCTACAAAATGCTATCCCTCCTCCTATCCATCTTACTGAGCAGCTCTTTCTACAATTTTTTTCCTGTCTCTGGTATTTACTTTTGTTTTATTTCCATAGAAACTCAGCCCTGGAACATATCAGTAGGACAATCTAGTTCGGCACTTTCAACTTCCAGATGAAGAGACCTAGGCCCAGAGAGCACAACCTGCATTTTATTCCAATGAGACACAGACCAGTGAAGAGGGGGCATGGGGGATGCTTACAGAATGACCTGACTCCTGTCAGGGCACTGGCTATGTTTGTAGACCTTGACGTCAATGGAGTTTCTTCGGGTGTCAAGCTCTTCCTGCACCCCAGAGCGCCCCAGAAGCCCAGCAATGTGGGGAATTGTGAAAGGCTCTTTGGTTCCCAAGGAATAGGCTGTCTTTGCCTCTGATGTATTTCAGATTTTGGGGTCTGATCAAGCCCAATATGCTTCTTTCTCAGCTTCCCAGAAGTCTCCATGTCATCCAGAACCTTCTCTCCCTCCGCCCCCACCAATTCCCCATCTTGTTGCATAGTCTGTCTTTGGCCAGCAGCCACATGCTTTTTCAGGAGCAGGGTGTCTCATTTTACCTCTCCTGGGTGTCTGATGGCACCTGCTTGTCCCTGAGCGGAGAGCCATGACAGGGCTGCATTTGGACCATTCCCAATGGAATCTTGCTGCAATGTTTCTGTCTCCACAGGAACCGGGCCGTGACCTGTCCACACCTGCACACAATGCCTGCCAAGACACGATGTGCTGAGGAAGCCATGTGCAGAGCTTAAGGCTGACGGACATGTGCTTTTGAAAACTACTGGACATTTGTGGCCCAGGACTTCTCCCTTGAGGGACAACGTAAGGCTTTTGGTTCAAGTGGCCTTGGAATCATGGAATATCAGCAGGGAACAGAAACAGAGAGATGATCTAGGTGAGTCCAGTGGGTGTCAGATTTGAGATCCATCCAAGTCATCTTGGAGTGGGGGGGGGGGGTGTTAAAAAAACGCAAATCCCAGTGCGCATGCGCACGCCCCTCCCAAGAGAGATGGTGATTTACGTGACAAAGCTCAGGAAAATGCATTTCCGGTGAGCCCTGCGGTTCAATCATCTACACGTGCCTCCTCATACAAAGATGGGGGCTAAGAGTGAAGCTGGGGGAATCCCCCACTTGCTGCTCTTCCCTCTGCCCAGGACAAAATGGCTCTGGCTCGCTACCATGCGGATGGGAGCTGATAACTGTTGCTGCATTCCAACTCTTCCCTCTGTTTTCGAGGATACTTCCGGTCTGTCTCCGGTCCAGACTCAGTGAGGAGGGAGGAAGAGTACCTGGGCAGAAGGGAAGAGCATAAAGGCACAGGTAAGGATGCCACAGGTTAGTGACCTTACAGAGAGTGAACACAGCGTCAAGTCCTTCCTAATCCAGCCATTCCTGAGACACAGCATCCCCTCAAATATTGATGAAGAGCCGCCGGCCATCCGTCACCCATTAAATGTGTGTCCAGTCCTCCACCTAATAAAACACCGCACGAACATCTGTTTCGGCTGTTTTTTCTGCAGCCCAGCCAACCCCTCTCCTCCTTCCTCTTCCCCTGTCATCCCTATTTTACTCCTTGCCGCCCTGGGATGTGACAAGATGTGGGAAGAGAGATTAACCCAAAAGTTGCGTTCTTGAATCTCAAACCCTCCTGACTTCGTTTTTGTTTCCTTTCTTAGCACCTTCGAAGTGACCCAGGTGTCAGGCCTTCTTGCCTCGGTGGCATTCTCAGTTCCCATAGGGATAACAGGGGTCGTCCCCTACACGTGAGTGCCCCGGGAGGCGTTTGCAGATTTCTAACGGAAATGTGTTTTTAGGAGTGATTTTATCTTTCCGTCGGCATTCCTCTTTAAAGTTACGCTAGCCATTTGACTCCGTGCTGCCTGGTGTGCAACTTCAAATCATTTCCTCTTGCAATTCTTTCTCCAGGGTTTGCCAAAAATCTCACAAATGAGAACATGTTTTATCTCTTCGGTAGAAGTTTTCTTCCACTCACCAACATTAATCACCAGATGCCAAGAAAGGCAAATAGAGGAGACAAAGCGGCCGGCATAAATTACAGCTGAAGGCCCACAGATAAGAGTAAAGTCAACAGCTCTGTGTACCGCCTCACATCCCCTCTGGAACTGGATGGTGGCATAAATCTCACGTTATAAATAAATGAGACGTTTCTGCACTGTGTTACACTAACACCATAAAACACACGCTACGGTTTACCCCCTCCCAAATCTGCAAGCATTTGAACCAGAGCTAAAAGATGGCTCAACACACACACACGCACGCACACACGCACACACACGCACAGAGCTTTGTTAAGTGAAGGTGACTCTGACACCGGGATAAAATGATCAAGGAATTCAAATGCCTGGAACACCCAAGAGCTAATTAAAAGCACAGATCCCACTGTTGGGAAAACAGCAAGGATCCACTCATGTTACCCTTTTAAGAATGGCATCCTACAGCGAGTTTTCTGGTTCAGGGGAAGCAATGGCAGAAAGTCTGCTGATCAAGTGTGTGTGTGTGTGTGTGTGTGTGTGTGTGTAGGAGTGCATGTACATGTAAGTGTCCATATATGTGTGTATACATGTGCGTTCATACACATATGTGTGTGCATGCTTGTGGGCCACACACACATATGTGCATGTGTGTATGTGAATGAGTGCACATGTGTTTGTATGTGTGCATACATGTGTGTTCATACAGATATGTGTGTGCATGCTTGTGTGTATGTGTCCTAGACACATTCAGAAGGAGCTAAGGGTATCCCATGATAGAATGTTGATGTGGCATTTACACCAATAGAAAACCAACACAGATAGCACATTGCCATGAATAAGAGACTTACAAATTTTATGAGTTTGAGGCCAAATTAAACACCTTATACTTTAGCATTGACAGTGATTTCTTCTATGGTCATTTTATAGGAGACATGTTATTTTACTCACGGAAATATGATGTACATTTATTGGAAATAATAGAAAAAAATCCTAATTCTGTAGATGCCACAAAAGTCCAATAACCCCGGGCAAAGGAATGAGACCAGATGGCTAACATGAAATATATTGACATCAACGAATGCAGAAGCACAACAAGCTCTCTGATGAATGCAATCCCGCACACTTTATGTGATGCTCTAAGTGCCAATGGCGATCTCGCTTCGTAGAAAATGCCAGCTCCTGAAAAGCCGGCTGTAATAGAAAAGAGACTTGCTGGATGATTACCGCATTCTGGTCAGAGTAAATATAGCAGTAAACTCGGAAAAACAGGAGCTAGCAAGAGACAATACACGGGAAAGGGATCTCTAGATGTGAAACTGAAGTGACCAGAGACAGAGCAAAAAACAGGTCATTGCCAGAATGCTTTACACAAACCAGCAAATGGAAGGATTCCAAAGCCATTCTCATTCAAAGCTTAAGATTTCCAACTGTACTAAATGAGAAACCTTGATTCTGTTGTTACCATCACGCACCAGCAGGTTTAAAGTTACAACGTATGTTGGCACACATTTACATGTATGAAGTCTGGGTAATGGTCTTGAATTTATTTTATTTATTTTTTTTGTGGGTGACCAAGTATGCATATGCACCGTGTGTGTGTGTGTGTGTGTGTGTGTGTGTGTGTGTGTGTGTGTGTTACTCAAAGAGGCCAGAAGAAGGTGTCAGATCATTTGAAACTGGAGCTATAGGTGACTATGAGTCACCTGAATGTCTTCAGGGATAGACCTGGGCTGGCGCCACTGTCTGAAGAGGCCAGGCCGATACTGTCTGGTTTGCTTAATGATTATAAATAGATGCCCACTGGGAACAGGGAAGCCACACATATCTGGGGTATTGGGAGTGACAAATGCCACAAGCCAATAAAACCAGTATTTTTGGAGACCCTTGGGGTTGTCTGATACATTACAAGTGGTGTGTCCATTATTTTAATTACCTCTTCAGCAAGAAGGATCTTAGATATTTAGGAGGCAAGAAAACCAATTTTTGAGTCAAACGCCTGAAGTCTGTTTAGCACACATTACAACAGTTGGGCGGTTGTCGTTGTTGTTGTTGTTTTAAACAGAAGGAAAGAGAATACAGACTGGTCGTTCTGTTAGGGCAGGTTGGCACTCAGAGCAGGAAGCACGGGTAGAAGTGACTATGAAGAGGCTCTGTGCGACATTAGAGAGTGGCTAGGTTGGCAAGAAGCCTGTGGATCGGATGTGTTGGTTGGACACACTTGCCAGCAGATGGACCTGATAACACTTTGACCGCCTGCCGTAATTAGCCCTTTGGTGTTCCGGGAGGAGGCAACTGGTAAACTCCTCAGGAATTTGCTTCTAATTGGCTTGGCTGCTGTAGTTTCCAGCTACCTACAGGAACGAGAGAGGCGGGCGCTCTCTGCAACTCTAGATCTGATTTTTATTTTCTCTGAGACTGGGTTCCTCCATGTAGCCTTAGCTGTCTGTTCTGAATCTCGCTCTGTAGATCAGGCTGGCCTCGAACTCACAGAGCTTAGCCTGCTCCTGTCTCCTCCTGCCCAGAGTACTGGGATTAAAGACGTGCGCCGCCACTGCCTTGTTATCTGGAAATTTCAAAGCGATAAGAAGAAAACCTAAAGCCCATCTCAGAAACACAACCCTATGTGTAATCCTTCATCACACCGTCAAATCTGTGTCCACTCTGGAGTCTGTACAGATTGAGGCCAGTGGGTAATTTAACATGAATTAAACAATAATAGATACTTTTCTACCAGTGGCTGTCAATTGTAATCATATGGTATATGCCGTTTAACCCACCGTGACTCACAAGACCAAGAAATACACGACGTAGAGTTTTCTATTAAAATGAACCACAAGAGCAAGCAGGTAAAAGTGTTTGCCGCATAAACATGGCTACCTGGGTCCCTGGAAGCTCGCTACGCCTTGGTAAGATTACAACATGGTAAGGTGCCCAAGCACCCTGTAAGATTAACACGGTGGGGGGCTGGGGATTTAGCTCAGTGGTAGAGCGCTTACCTAGGAAGCGCAAGGCCCTGGGTTCGGTCCCCAGCTCCGAAAAAAAAAGAACCAAAAAAAAAAAAAAAAAGATTAACACGGTGGACACCGAGCAGGTCTTGCCCAGGAAACAACCCTAGCCCATTATAGGACGTGACCCTCAAGACCAGCGGCAGCCTGAGCTGCCTCTAAATCTGTTTCTTGCGCCTGCCCCTTGGCGATTGTTGGTGTTTCGTTATTCCTAAGTTTTGAAGAGTTGGCCAGTTGTCTTTGGCTGAATGAAACTATAAATACGAGTCTACCTAGCTTAAGTACAAGAACTGAAGTATAAATATGGGGCTTTGAGAGCTATCTACACTTACAGAAAAATCTACAGTAGGAGGTTCCTTTATGTGAGGAAGTCTGGATGCTTTAGAAGAAAAACTAAGTTAAAAACAAAACAAAAACAAAAAAAGCAGCTGTCCCCTGAAAAGCAATTTTGTTGAGTTGAAAACTCAATTAAGTCAATGAAACATCGCTTGCCAGGTTCAAAAAGTGAGTTTTTATTGCCTCAATTACCCTCAGAGGCAGTTCTTTAGAACTGGAAATTATCCATTTTTGGTTTTTTAGCATTCAAAAATCCACTTCGCTTTCAGAAGCCCCAAGTCTCTGCTTCTCCGCCCCTCGTCAGCTTTGCCAAAAGCCTTGGGGAAGCAAAGGAGAGGCGAGACGTGTACCATTTGGCATCCTCAGCAGAAGAACTGAAGGCGCTTTTTACTTCCCTGCGCCTCTGTCTCCAGAACTGCAGTAGAAGTCTCAGCATCCTGAGTACTTGCTCGTAGTTCTGAGAGATGGGTGCTCATAACTGAATCCCAGGAACCGTACGAAGGAGTAACACCAAGCATTCCGGGAGAATCTGGACGTCCAGGTTGTGGTGCTGAGTTGGACATCATTGGGGAGACCAAGAGCAACTCTGAGTAGCCTTCACATGCAATTCCAAAGACTGCTCCTGGGCAGTGATCTGTCCCCACCCACAGATCACATGCTGGGCTATGTGTCCACCTCTTCCTTCTCCACTTTCAACAAACCTCCTGGTGGTGTATTTTAGGGCCTTGGCTTTGTGGAATGCCCACTTCAATGGGGAAGTTGTTATCTTCACAGTTAGGTGTTATAACTCAAAAGGAAATCGACATAAATACAGGGTGTCCTCCCTTGGGTATCAAAAGGGAAAAATCCAAGCAAGGGCAGCCCAGGTCCCACTCACTGCTTATAGCACAGGTCAGCTCGATGCTCGTCCTCAAGATGTAAATAATTAACCAAATAAACATAATAGTAACCGGATACGAGAATATGCAAGGATGCAGACTTGAGCTGTGAACACCTGAGACCTCAAGGGAGTTGGAGAGAACAGATAACTGTTTTGAACGGAGCAAGGTGGTGATCTCCTTTAAACCTCTACTCCTTACAGCACAGAACAATGCCTTGATTGTAGATGTTCGTCCTGAGGGCTAGGGATGTGGCTATGCCTCCTGGAGGAAGAAGTGGTCTTCTTCCCTTAAAGACACCGGTTCTTATGGAGAGAGGAGATGGGTGTAGCTTGAGACACGGTGCTAAGGAATTATAAGAGACTTCCAGGACCTTGTCCAGGCCTTGCCTTAGAAGCCAAATAAGCTGGATGCATGGGTTTCCCAACTCCGGTGGGGAAGCAGAATTCTAGACGAGGAGAACGGTCCTTCCTTCTGGTTTGGGTTATTGTGATGGCATTGTAGTTCTGATCTCCTCCAGTTAGTGCTGTGGTCCCTGGCTTACCCTGACACTGACTGTCTTTAAACTTCTCTGGTGTCAGAGGCTAATTCTGCGCAGGTCAAAGAGTATCCATCCTTGATAGCTTAATGTGTTGCTGATCCTGTCTTCGGCTCACGCTTCCTAACAGTCTTCCAAGTCTGAGGAGAACTGCAGAGGTTTAAACAGCAGCTCCTGTATAAGACCTATAGGGGCTGGGGATTTAGCTCAGTGGTAGAGCGCTTACCTAGGAAGCGCAAAGCCCTGGGTTCGGTCCCCAGCTAAAAAAAAAAAAAAAAGACCTATAAGTCCTGTAAGCCGCTCAGCAGCAGACACCTATACCTGTAAGATGCCTCGTTCGATACAGTGGTGAGGATTACACAGGGCATTTAGCAGACCTTTATGGGGTCCTGTGACACACAGTCATATAGTGGATTCAAAAAATGCTTTATATATACATATATATACATATATATACATATATATACACATATATACGTGTGTGTAGTAGTAGTAGTAGCATATAAATGTACACACACACACACACACACACAGAGAGAGAGAGAGAGAGAGAGAGAGAGAGAGAGAGAGAGAGAGAGACTGATTTTGTGTTAATCATATTGGATTTTAGCAAGTTAAAAGATGAGCAAGGTAAGGGAAAACTCAATCCAGACCTTTCCTGAGTAACCTTTGAGCTATCATTTTATGATTTTTTTCCCTTCATAAGAACCTTCAACATCTTTTCAGTAAAGTGTCTTGAGAGAAGTCTAATAGGTCTATTTACGTTGATGAAGTGGCGGGAATTTTACCCAGCGTACCACTGTTGCCTGTCAGCCTGGGGTTGAGCCTAGCCTGAGAGTGTTTGCTCATTAATGGTAGTGGAGGTCTTCAGTCAGAATCTTAGGGAAACTGTCAACACACAAAGTCCCTAACAGTTGTATTTTTAGGAGCCAAAAAGCCAGACGTTTCCTTGTCCATCTTCCCCAGCTCTCTCCCTTTGACACACACACTCCATCCATACCCCAACCACCACCCACCCACTGATGCCATGTTGGTTTTGGACGGACTAACCTTGGGCCTCAGTTCCCAGAAGGCCTTGCACTTTCTGGTCTCTCTTCTATCATGGGCAGCTCTGGTTCCCCTGCACACGAGTGTCTTCTGACAGGTTCGATACTAAGCCTTTGCTTCTATCTAAATACCATTTGAGAAATTTAAAAGTCTTTAAAAATTTTAACTCTTTAAAAAAAAATTTGCCCTACCCTTTCATGAAAATGGGACTAAAAATAAAGATGGATGACAATGTTGTAGTAAGATTTCTTTGCAAAGGACCTAGGTTTTCTCTTGGTTCTGTTCTTAGGGCCGCGTGTTTCCTCGTCTGTGCTCGTATGTTAAACATCCGCAGACGCAGCCTAGATGCAAGGCGCCCAACTCGATTAAGGCAACACAGCATGGCTAACTGGAATGTCCCCACCCACTGTTGCCCCAGCCCCACTGGTGACTGAGATGGTGTCAGGGCCTCCATTTCCTCATCTGTAAATGTGAGGCTCGTTGGGATAATGCATATGAAAACAACCATTCTAAAATTCGGGACGGGTGGGGAAGATAGGAGTGGGGGGGTAAAGCCTGACATCTAGTGGCCAGTGTGGCATCTGCACCTCACGGGACCGTATGGGGTCACATCCGTAAAGGTCTGAGTGAAGGTTCCTCTCCTGTTCATCTGCCACTGTGGGTCCAGCTGAGCCCACGAAATATCTGCCTTTAAGACACCCCCAACATGATTGACTCAAGATGTCTTCGGAACTGTGTCCCTTTGGAAGCTCCAGGAAAGACCATGTTTTCTTAGCCCTTCCAGCTTCTGGGGGTTTCCATTGTCTCACTGTCTTCTCTGATTCTGAATGCCCACGCTCAGTAGAGACTCAGGCTACATTAGGACCACCTGCATAATCCAAGCCCGAATCCCAGTCTCACTCACTAACGTATCTGCAAGGGCTCCTTTGCCACGTGCCGTGGTTCACCTGTGACTTGGGCATTCATTCGTTGGAAGTACGATGCCCAATGTGGCGGCAATCAGAAGGGGAGGGGTCTCTACCACGTAGGGCCCGGTGCTTGGCCCTCAGATTAGTGTGGGTATGGCTTCAGAAGGAAGCGACGTATTTCTTCTCATGAGACTATGGTTAGTCTCAAGAGCCTTGGACTACACGCCTGCCCTTATCCCTATCCAGTCTCCCTGGCTTGGCATATCATCCCAGTCTACCATGGGATTTGGCCAAAGCTTGTACCATGCTCTTTGGACACACAAACCCTAAACCCATAAACTAAATAATCTTCTCTTCTTTATAAAGTTAGCCTGATTCTGACAGGGACAGAAAAGCAAGTACCACACAATATTGATAAGTCATACATGGAATTTTTAAAAACAATGGACTCATTTAGGCAGAGGGGATAGATGGTGGTTCCAGGAGCTTCCGGTGGGGTGGAGGCATAGGGATGCTGGTGAAGTGGTGCAAAGGTTTGATTAGAAAGGAAGGTTGGGGGTGGGGACTGATTGCACAGCACACCACAGTGATGAATAATGATGTATTGCGTATTTGAAAACTGCTGAGAGATTTCAAATGCTTTCCCCACAAAAGAAGTATGAGGTGCTAGGAATGTTCCTTCACACGATTCAATCATTTTATAATATCCATATATATCAAAACAACACGTCTTGCATCACAATATACAAAATGACTATTTCTCAATTATAAATGTGAAAAGGAAAAGGTGTGTTTTAAATAATTTGTGGCCTTAGAGAGGAGATATTAAGCCAAGAAAAATTGTCCATAATATGATTTCCTTTTAGAAGAAAATAAAAAACGTTTTTAAAAGGTTAAGTATTTAGAAGCTGTATGAAGATAAGGGGTAGGGAACCAGAAAGCCCTAAAAGGCAAACAAAGAAGACTGAAGACTGTGGAGAATGATCCTGAAGGCTTCATTGGGCTTTGGAATTTTTCCGAGGGGCAGCCAGGAACAACTTTAAATAGAAATGCCTTCTTGAGGAAGAATGGAATCGTGACACTTGCAGGAAAATAGAAGCAACTGAAAGGTACTGTGCTAAACGAAATAAGGCACACTCCAGCCTCCCCTTACACACATAGCCTACATTAGAGGCGGGGCTCGGGGGTCAGGGGTGAAGAGACAGAGAGGAATCATGAAAGAGAAAGAAGGTAGCGCTAGGAAGGGTGATGGAATGCATGTTGAGAGAGCGGAACTGGGAACCAACCAGGGAAGGAAGGAAAACAGATGGGGTGTGGAACACAAGACGACACAGTGGGAGAAGAGAAGGGAGGAGAATAAAATACAATGACACACACAGACACACATGCACACATACACACACACAAATACACGGATACATACATACACACAGACACACACGCAGAGAAACACAGACACATACACAGACACACATGCACACATATATATACCCACAAATACACGGATACACACACACACACACACACACACACACGCTCATAGAAACACACAGAGACATACAAACATAGACACACACAGAGAAACACACATAGACACACGCAGACACATACACAGAGACATACACACAGACACATGCAAACACAGACACACATAGACACACACACTCATAGAAACTCACAGAGACATGCAAACATAGACACACACAGAGAAACACACATAGACACACAGGCACAGACACATACATACACACACACACACACACACACACACAGGTGGGATGCTGCCAGGATTAAAACCATTATGCTATCTGTTAACCTAAGAAAATCACTTTAGCAAACAAAGAAAATAAAGAAAGGTTTTAAAGTTGGGGACAGAAGTTCACTGCAATAGTCCAAGTCGCTCTGGAGGCCCACAGGAGTTTGCCATGCGTTTGAGGGAAGTCTGGGCAGCATGGGGAGTTCAATTTCAGCCTGGACTTCAGGCTAAGATCCTGTCTCCAAGGCAAAGGAAACAACAACAGAAAACTATGTTACTCTGTGTATAAAACATAGGCAGGACAAGGTTGAAGGTTACTGTAGAACCCCAGAGGAACTGTGAAGGCTGCCTCAGCTTACCAACTGTCTTCATTTGGGTGTTGTCACTGTGGAGAGACACCATGACCACAGCAACTCTAATAAAGGAAAACACTTAATTGGGGCTGGCTTACAGTTCAGAGATTTAGCCCGCTCTCCTCAGGCTGGGAAACATGGCAGAGTCCAGGCAGACGTGGCAGTGCTAGAGAAGGAGCTAGGAGTTCTACATCTTGATCAGAAGGCAGCAGAACAAGACCGTGTACCACACTGGCTGGAGCTTGAGTGTTTAAGACCCCAAAGCCCACCCCCACAATGATGCACTTCCTTCAACAAGGCCACACCCACCCCAACAAGGCCACACCCCCTAATAGTGCCACTCCCTCTAGCCAAGCATTCAAATCTGAGTCTATGGGGGCCAAACCTATTCAAACCACTACACTAACACAGGCCCCTATTATGCATTCATTCCTTTGACATCTGTGTCGTTGGCAAAATCCTTAGCTTTTCTGCACTTTGCCTTCCTTACCTGTAAAATGAGACCAGTGCTGTGGCCCTAGTGCTTGAGGGAAGTGGCTAAACTTGAACCCCAGTGTTGTTCTGAGGATAAAATGAGGAAGCACATTTAACTATATCACCTGGTGCATAATAAAAGTCTAGTGAGGGTTAATGGTTCTTAATGGTCAGTGGGGCCATTTCCAGTAGGAACAGAGATTACTAGAGCACATCAAGAGACACTGAAGAGAAGAAAGGGACAGAGATAGTGATGGGCAAATCAAAAATGGCTGGTGTGAGGTTGACCAGAAGGTCCAAGCTCGAGTTCTTTTGCCCAAGTAGGCAGCTGGCTCAAGGCTGCTGCCATGGATGCTGATGGACCAGACAGAGGTGGGGAGTCAGAGTGAGCATGTGTGTGGCCGTTGAACGGCCATGGTGATTGCTTTTATTTCTGCTCTGTTAACTCCGAGGGTGGTTTTGAATTTCCCACCAAGGCAGGTCAAGTAGATGTTGGTTAGATGTAATTGGAGAAATTTGGCTCGGGGGCAACTTTGAGGAGTAGTTCATGGAATCCAAGAGGTGGACTGTGCTCCTGAGGATACATTTAGAGCAAAGAAAGGAGGTTCTAGGGTTGAGCCCTGGAAAATATGGACAAAGGGGGCACCTTCTCGTTTCATTTGTCACCTGCACTGTAAGCGTTCATGGAAGGTCAGTGCTATACAACTCCATTACAGTGAGAGTTCTGTGAAGGCAGTCAGCATAGCCAACCTTCTCACCACTGTATCTTCAAAGATGAACATGGAGATGGTACATGGCCCCATTTAATAAGTATCTCCAGTTGAACCTGTAATCCACAGGCATGTTATAAAGCACAGGCGGCAAACCTAGCTTATAGGAAGGAGATATCGAAGGTCCATGGAAGTCTGAGCACGAAGATAATGAGGATTTAAAAATACACCTGTGGCTGGAGAGATGGCTCAGTGGTTAGAGCACTGGCTGCTCCTCCAGAGGACCTGGGATCAGTTCCCAGCACTCACATGGCAGCTCACAACCGACCATCTGTCACTCCAATTCCAGGGCTCCCAGCACCCTTATCTGGCCTCCAAAGGTGCGGCATGCATGCATGCAGTACACAGACACATGCGCGCAAACACTCGCAAACTAAGATTTAAATAAATCAGTTTTATAAAATAAGTATGCAGCTGTCATCACGGAATTTATAAGAGTGGTGGGAATAGGAATGAAAGTTGGAAGAATTGACGCTGAGATGAATGTTAGAGTTAGCGAGCTGTGGATATTTGATGACCACAACGATGCTGATGATATAAAAACGAGACTTACGAAATGATAATGTTAATCAAGTAGGAGAAAGAGGTAGCTCGATCAGTAGAGTGCCTGCCTAGCATGCACAGGAAAGGGGTACCATCCCCCAGCACCACATACGCTAAGGGTTGATGGCATGCTCAAGAGAACTCAGGATATGGTAGTAAGATAATCAGAATTTCAAGGTCATCCTTGACTACAGTAGTCTGGGATACAGGAGATTGTGTCAGTGGTTAGTTAATTAATTAATTAATTAACAAGCATGTATAGCCTCAAATGATTCGAGTATACTGTTGCCTAGCAACACCTTCCTTTCTTGCCCAACCATCTACAGTGAGACCATCACAGGACCATCACAGCCTGTTTCGGTTACTTTTCTATTATTGTGATAAAACCAAGGCAATTTAGCGGAGAGTTTACTTGGGCTTACAGTTCTGGGTTTGAGTCTATAATGGTGGATCCAAAGTGTGACAACCGAAGCAGAAAGCTAAGAGCTCACATGCCCTGAGCCGTGCAATCAAGAAGCAGAGAGCGGACTAGAAATGATTTGTGTCCTTAAGCACTCTAAGCCTGCCACCAGTGACACATTTCCTCCAACCAGGCATGCCCTCCAAGCCTCGACAACCAGTGCCACCAACTGGGAAACAAGCATTCAAATGCCTAAAACTGTGGGAGGCACCTTATTCAAACCACCGCGTGCAGGCCTCAAAGACTGAACTTCTAATTGTGTTCTTCCCCTTAAGGCTTCAACTACTCCATGTAGGACCACAGGCTGTGACTTGTCCCTTAGCACCTAGCTCTTTGGGAGACGCTCTTGATTCAAGATATAGCAACTACCAGCTTCACCCTTGGGTGTGTCTTGCTTGGAGAAGTCTAGAATTCCTATTTAATATACCTGCCTCCTCACCTTCTCTCCTCCAAGCTTGGTTTAAACCAGAAGCTGTGTGAGTGCCTCCCTCTCTCTCTCTCTCTCTCTCTCTCTCTCTCTCTCTCTCTCTCTCCCTCCCTCCCTCCCTCCCTCCCTCCCTCTCATCTACTCAGGTCTTATTTGTCTCACTCATGAGCACTTTCACAACGAGAAGTGGCCTCTACAACCCAGATAGATAGCTCTTCTCCCTCTCCCTCCCTCTCTCCTTTCCTCCCTCTCCCTCCCCCTTCCCCCCTCCCTCCCCCTCCTCCCTTCCCCTCCCTCTGCATCTCCCCCCTCTCTCTCCCCCTCCTCCCTCTCTCTCCTTCACCTCCTCTCACCTCCCATTCACGAATGTGCACCATACAGCAGCCTCCTCAAGGCTTTCAAACTTGCCAGATACTTATTTGTTCCTTCTAGCTGGAAGACCCCACCCCGCCCCAACTGTGCCACACGTAGATTCAGAACTCTCTCGTTTTGTTCCTCTAGCTCTCTGCTGCAACATGGTATGGAGGAGAGAGGAACCTCGGGCTCCTGTATGGGAGCCTCTGTGCGAGCCGGCCCCAGCAGGTGACAGCGCTCGATCACCTTGAGATCTGTGCCGTCTCAAGATCTATCTCCTCAAATCCTTAACGCTTCTGATAACAGTGCAACATCCACTGGGGGGCGGGTACCAGTTTCTGCCTTTCTTACTTTAACAGTCCTCTTTCTGGCAGAGCTCAGAGAAAGCGCTGTGACTCTCAGCCCTTGAGTATAGGATATGACCTGCAGGAAGATGTGGCAATGTTAGCCAGTGAGTATACCCCATGCTCGCCTCTGGAAGAAGACTGATTTCAGTTGTGTGCTTGCCCAGAAAGACAGCCCATACAGCCCTTCACCTCGGAAGTGGATCCCAGGAAATTCTATTCAAATATGTCCTGTGATGACCAGGCTAGAATGGTTCATGCCTGTGATACCCTTAATCCTAGTACCTGGGATGCTTAGACAGGAGGATCACCACATGTTTAAGGCTATCCTGGGGTATATGTTGAGTTCCTTGATAGCCTGGGCTACAGAGATTTTCTCAAATAACCCAAACTCCAATGAGAAAAGGAGGGAGGGAAGAGAGGGAGGGGCACACACACATACATACACACACACACAGAGAGAGAGAGAGAGAGAGAGAGAGAGAGAGAGAGAGAGAGAGAGAGAGAGAGAGACAACCTCTAACTGAGAAGGAACAAGCAGACTCATACATCTGAAGAGAAAGAAGAGAGAAAAACTTGATGAGCCCACTTATCAAAACCTACAATTGCACATCGATCCGAGGCAACCATTCTCCTTTAAAGGGAACATTCTGCTGCTTGGAGACACTTCAAAGGTAATCTGAATAAGGATCAATATATATTCTCAGCCCCAACCTATCCACAAGTATTCACACGTGAATAACGGTGAGAGGGGATTCGAAAGGTTCACTTCATGCTTGAAGGTACCAGCTCCAAGTCACACTGCTTTATGTGAATTAGTTCATATAATCTTCACAGCTCTCAAACGAAATACTCGCGGTTAGGACAGCGAGGCTAGGTAAATCTGATGACAGATGACAGGACCAGGCTTTCTTACCTCTGAGCCTTCTACTATGCCTGGCACAGGGAGCAGGTTAGAGGAATTTGAGCAGCTGTCCACAGAGGAGGTGGCTGCAGACAAGGCTATTGAGTATTTTGCTCAACTAACCCCCAGTCGGCTTCCTCTCTCTCTCTGCAAGGACCTGTTTCCACAGGGAGACAGTTGTCCAATCCCTCTGTCAGCCACTAGAGGGCAGACGCGGTATGAAAAGTTACCCGGCTTGGCTTTTGAGCGACTCAAAGACAGAAAGCGTCTTGCAGTCTCAACCCTAAGCCCAAACAGCTGTTCAAGAACTATAAAGGAAACTGACTAAAGGCCGTTGGTCACGTGAGACTACGACCAAGATCTTCCTGAAAGGGTTAACTTTCCTGAAAGGGTTACTGTCGCATTTTAAACATGAAATGAAGCTAGAGAAATTAACTTCAAGTTCCACTATTTTTTCAATAAAACCACGGGTCGCTGGGGGTAGGCATGGACTTAGTTTCTGATTTAATTTCTGAACTCTTCCCACTACACCTCACCACAGCCGCCAGCTCTAAAACCAGGAAGAAAAACCCAGCCAAAGTCAGGCTAGAAACAGGGCTCTGCCAGCAAAGTGCTCGCCAGACAAGCGTGAGGACTTAATTCACCCCCAGAACCGAAAGAAAAAGTTGGGCATTTTTAGCACATGATTTTTATCCCAGAACTGAGAAGAAAGAGGCAGGAGCATCCCTGGAATTCACTGGCCAGCTTGGTTTATTTGGGTGAACTCTAAACCAATGAGAGACCCTGTGATGGTTTGAATACACTTGGCCCAGGGAGTGGCACGATTAGAAGGTGTGGCCTTGTTGGAGTGGGTGTGGCCTTGTTGGGGTGGCTTTGTTGGGGTGGGTGTGGCCTTGTTGGGTGGGTGTGGTCTTGTTGGGTGGGTGTGGCCTTGTTGGAGTATCACTTGTAGGTGTGTCACTGTGGGTGTAGGCTTTAAGACCCTCATCCAAGCTGCCTGGAAGTGAATATTCTGCTAGCAGCCCTCAGATGAAGATACAGAACTCTCAGCTCCTCCTGCACCATGCCTGCCTGGATGCTGCCATGCTCCTGCCTTGATGATACTGGACTGAACCTCTGAGCCTGTAAGCCAGCCCCAGTTAAATGCCCTTTACGAGACTTGCCTTGGTCATGGTGTCTGTTCACAGCAGTAAAACCCTAACTAAGACAGACTGTGTCTCCAAAAAATAAAAAAATGGATGGAGCCCCCCCCCAGGCCTCCACACGCTTGCCAGCACATATTACATGCATACAAACTCCCCTCACACACCCATGTGCTTGCGCGCACACAAAATTAAAGGCAAAAAAGATGTCGCCTCACAATCAGATTCTAGAGGTGAAGAAACACCCTCAGCTCACCAAGTTTGCAGGGTTTGAGCAACTTACAGATGACAAAGAGTTGGAAGACCACTTTGAGGCTTACTATTAAAGGAAAATTGACTTTAACTACGTCGTTAAAATGACCCTCTCCCGTCTCACTGGCGAGACGACTATCAAGGCGCACTAAAAAGTCTTAACAAGACAGTGAGCAAACACTGGTCTAAAACCTCATGCCCTTAGAATTCTACAGCCCTAGCACCAAACTCACCCCATCTCCATTTCCAGATGAGCCCACACACACACACACACACCTCCCAGAGCCCCATGCTGTGTGAAACCCAGGCCTTGCTTCACAATAAAGGGTGTTCTCACAGAAAGGGAGTCATTTTCTCCTACCCTTTCAACACCATCTAACAGACAGCAATTCTGTGTCATTCAGTGGGTGCTTAATGGGCATGATCTATGAACAAGAATTGTTCCACAGGCAAGGTTTCAAAGAAAATGAAAGCCCAGGCCTATATCTTTGTGAAATTAAATAATCTGTTAGAATCCTGATAGAGACAGAACAAGCCCAGAAAAAATCCCAGTAGATGGCGTGTCAGGTTGCACCTGACTGTGACTATAAAGTCCTATAAGGTCTCCAGACCATGCAGAGAAAAGCATTTCAACCAGGAGGATCAAGGGGACCTTCTAGGAGGATCAAGGGGACCTTTGCAAAGGAGTTGGGATTTAACAAGCCTTTGCGAGATCAAAGGAATGTTCGTAAGACAGAGAGTGACACTAGAGGAAAATGCACACACAATATGCTACAAGCATCTGTTGTTCTGTGAAGTTGACCCATGTGGCCCGGGGTGGGGCTTGAGGGCAGGAAGTGGGACTCTGTAAAGACAAGAAGTGGGATTCACATGGTAGGCACACGTGGTCTCCTGCGATGCCAGGAAAAGAATGGGTACACGTGTCTTCTCCAAGAGAACAGTCCGTTCTGACACACCAGGCGTTGAGTACCATTTAAGATGTAACTTTCCTCTGGGTGAACTTCCACTAGAACCTCCTGGTCCTGAGAGATTTACTTCTGCTGGGAAGCTCTCCTGATGCCCTCATCCCGGTTCATTAAGCTCTCTTCTTCAGCTGCATAAAACCGCCACCCAACTTCTAAAACCTTGACTAATGTTTCCTGGAAGAGAACTCGTCATTTCACATTCTGTAACTAAATATATCACCCTGGCCCGTGAAATATTCAGCGTTCACCTCCTACTCCATCCCCCACACCCCCAAAGACTGCAGATTCCCCCCGTCCTCCACCCTCATCAGACATCTTGGAGTATTCTTTGAGTCCAATGGTGCTTGTTAAAATTTGAACCCTTTCCATCATCCAATGTGGCTGTTCGATGCCCCTGGTCTTACAGGAAGGAAAATCCACAACCACCATTCACCAGGAAACAAATCTCAGAAACATCTCCAAGGTACAACAGCCTCATATCACACGGTGCTGATGATAAATTTATGATGGAAAAATATGTCACAAAAATAAAGTCACTAAACCTCTTTTGAGCAGTAGCCCAAGGGCTCCAGGGAAGGATTCAGTTGTTCTTGGTGTCTTTGTTTGCTAAGTACGTTGAGATGACAACACTTCAAACAACATAGAATTTCTCTGCTATCTGTTGTTGTGAAGAGACCCTATGACCAAGGCAACTTATAGAAGTTCCTGGGACTCACAGTTCTAGAAGGTTGGAGGTCACAGCCATCATGACAGGGAGCGTGGCAACAGGCAGATGTGACTGAAGCAGTTGCCACCAGCTTACATCCTTATCTACAAATAGGAGGCAGAGCGCTACCAGGAAATGATGTGGGGCACACCCACTCCCAAGGGCTCACCTTCTCCAACGAGGCCACACCTCCTAATTCTACCTATCTGGTCCAACAAATGGGGAGCCAAGTAGCCAAGTACTCAAACTCGTGGGCCATTCTCATTCAAACCACCACATTCGTGGTATCAACATTTCAGGAAGATGCTAACTGATCGCATCCCCTGAGTCAAGACACATCCAATTTCCCCAAGGCTACAGCAGGCAAGTCGTCTCAGCATCACTCTCTAGGGATCCATCCCCACAGGATGTTTTGTGAAGTTTCTGGAACAGGTAGGAGGCTTCGCTAAAACTCAGCCGACTTTTTAGAAACCTGCCTAGGCTTAAAATTGAGACATTTTTGGTCTGAGGTACAGCTGTAGGCAGAATTATATCATCCCCCAAACTTACACATTGAAGACCTAAGATGTAATAATACCTGAGAGTATGACTTCCCTCAGAGAGAAGACTCCAAAGAGAGGATCACGGTAAAATGAGATAATCAGGAAGGATCACATGTAAAGTAGCCAGTGTTCTTATAAGGGGAAATCATTTGAGGGTCCAGGGAGAAGACTGACTGAGCTCTAGTTCCACAATAACCCCAACTCCCTCAATTTCTTACAAGAGTTTTCTTTGACTCTCTCTTGTCTCCCTGGATTGTAGATAGCTCTCCCCTGGGGTTCTTGGGCATCAAGGAGCAACTCACTTCCTCTTAATCTCTGTTAGATGACGGTTAAGTTGTTATGCTATTCAGCACACACTTTGGAAGCTCAATAACTATGTCTGGAAACACTAAATACTGACATCCCATCGTCGTAGCTGCCATTGTCCTCCTTACACTGAAGACATGGAGGCGTTGACCTTCCAAACTTCTAATCTTTTTTCTTGTAAAGGCTCATTTCTCCCATCCTGTCCTGAAGAGCCCTGCTCCAGAGGCTGTATTCCAGCTGTGTGAATCCCTCTGGACTCCATAGACCAGGTCGGAATCATCTTCTTCTTGCTCTCTAATTTTGACCCTTTTCACTTCCCTTCTTTCCTTTGCTACCTGGAGTCTGTGTTTTAGCCCCCTCAGCCCACCAATCCCTATGCCCTGACCTGCCCACTGCAGGGACCACACCCTTGCATGACATCACCTCTACTTCCTCTATGCCAGCGCTGAAGTAGACAAGCACTGGGCTCAAATGTATGCGGGATATTTCTGTACAGACTTTTCTGATGTTTTCTTTCTGGGGTGCTGCTCAAATTAGAAGATGTTTATAGAGCATCTGGTTTGATCGAATGTCTAATTATTACAGCAACAACACCAACGCCCCTGTACCCTTCTAAAAGCCTAAAGTTTTGGCTGGAAAGCTATAGAAGATATTGGGAAGAATGTCAGTTTTTCATATGGATGAAAAGCACCAGCAGGGGAATTACCATATCTCTCAGAAGTCTGACGATCATCTGCGTTCATGGTCTTCAATGTGGAATTGTGACACGGAATAGCTACCCCGAATCGCCAGCCTGCCTCTTACCCTGTGGGTTTCAGTTTCAAGACTGCGACCTCAGCTCTTGTCTGAGTTCCCAGCCGCCTGCCTGGCAGATGCCAGACTTGTCACTCCATAATCATGTGTACCAGTTTCTTAAAGCAAGCCCAGTAATCAGGGTCTGTTCTGGAGGATGCTGACTGCACTTATCCTGAGGCGTGTCTTCAAGCTGGGTCGCCCTTTCATTTTCACAGACATTCGTCTATGGCTGGTTGGTTTTTTTTTTCCCCTAGGGAAGGCAGGTGATGCGATCGACTCAGAGTCCAGGAGAACTTAAAGTGTTCTTTCACACCATAAATGCACGTGATCTTCAGATCATATTTTTAAATGTAATAAAAACTGCAGAAGTGTCGAAAAAGTAAAGTAGAATCTATAAACACTGGTGCCTCGTGCCAGATACTCTTGGGATGGCTGTTCAGATTAATTTTAAACTTCCCCACAGTGAGGTATGTGTTGAATACTAAATTTTGTTTTAAAGTAAAAACAAAACCAGTGCAAAACATGGAGATTGCAGTGGTATGAGTGGACCATGCCACCAGACAGGAGACCTGGCAAGGTTGAAGCAAGTTAAAAGAAACAAACAAACCAGGAATTCTCATCATTGAGACCGGTAGGTGTTAGAACCAGTTCCTAGCCAGAGTCTACCTGTCCCAGAACATGTGACCAAGATGCCCCACTAGGAGGGCCATGACACTCAGTCATGTAGGGACAACACCTGAAGTCCTCTCCTATGCAAATAAAGCATCCCAGAGTGAGCCAATGGGAAGAATCTACCTCTGGATCTCACCCCACCCCAAAATGTTTAAAAGGTCCCTGTCAACCCAAGAAATAAAGTTATTTCACCGAGAATCGTCTGAGGGTGCCTGGCTTATTGAGCTGTAATACTCCAGGGAAGAATTTTCTCTCCCAAAGCATTCACTGATGGACCTCAGCTCTTCTAGTGGCTCCAGCTACAACTCCTAGTGATCCGCTGTGTCTCATCACTGCCCGGGCTGTGACGGTAGCGGAAGAGACCTGGCCGCCCGCCTGTCCTTGGAGGGCAGCAACACTTTGGCCATTCCACTCAGGTCACAGCTCCTCGGAATCTACCATTCTGGCTGGACTAGGGATCCTCAGACTGTTCTCTGCCTTCCCTGAACAGCCTGCTGGCTGCACTCCGGTGCACAAACTGACAACTGGTGCCAAGACGTGGGGTGCAATCATCTGATGCACCATGACTGATACCCACGTGAATTCAATGAGACCTCTGATTTGATGGGAAGGGAAAGCACCCCAACTCTGGAGAGAGTCAAGCCACCGGTCCCTTTTCTGCTTTGTATATCATTGACCGTCAAAACATGGATTTGGAAAAGCTAAAGAGACAACTGATGCCTTCTGACTCTGTTGTAGGCTGAAGGTCCCTGTCTAAAATCTGACAGTCCGTAATGGGTGTTGACAAAGACACTTTATCTAACTTCCCTTTAAAACAAGACAAAACAACAACAACAACAACAACAACGACGACAACAATAACAAAACTAGAAACGCAGCAGCCACTTAAGTGCCACTAGGACATCAGGCCGTTCTCAAATCTGTGTGAAGATTTAGCATTTCGGACCTCTCTGGAAGCCCCCAAAGCCAGCAGGCCAAGGGGATATTCCCACTGGACAAGGCACTCTTCTCTTTTCTGTCACAGGCAACTTGTCATCACATTAAAAAAAGAAATCTTAGACTGGAGAGATGGCTCAGTGGCTAAGAGCACTGACTGCTCTTCCAGAGGTCCTGAGTTCAACTCCCAGCAACCACATGGTGGCTCACAACCATCTGTGATGAGATCTGATGCCCTCTTCTGGTGTGTCTGAAGACAGCTACGGTGTACTCACATGAATAAAATAAATCTTAAAAAAAAACTTTAAAAAAAAGAAATCTCACAGGTTAGGGAAATATGAGCCCTACTAAAATCCCATGGAATAGAATTCGACAAAAGTAAGCCTCCTTGTTTTGGGAGGAGGTCTTTCAGGTAGTGCCATCCATGGCCAATGGTACTATTTACAGTCCTGACTCATGGACGCGAGTAGATTCCCTCACCAGAAGCAGAGACACCCAGGAAGAAAAGAATCCCTCCCCTGATTCTTTTGCTGATGTTCGCTGCAATTCAGCGGTGCATAGGACCATAATACCACAGCACCTTTGCCCCCAGTCAGATGAACCCCAAAATCAAAGTCCTAAAGATCTCACAGCCATTACCCAATTAATATGGGAAATAAAATCCATCGACCCATCCTACTCCCTCATATCCCCTCAGAGGAAGCACTAAATAAGCCCTTGGCCCCATCTGAATCGCCTTCCCTCACCCAAATACTGAACCCTCTACAGGGCTCCTTTAGAAAAACAGACAAGCTTCCACTGGCCCCACCTCCTACTGCCCCCCCCCATTGCCGCCAAATCAGAGAGAGATATCTATCTCCTCCCCAACCCCCAAGCCAAAAGAGTCAAAAACCTACCAAAAGCATAGACAGCAACCCAATGTAACCCCAAAGATCCCCACGCTCAACCCTCCACCATGCAATAGTTTTGAAACGAACTCTACCTCCCACTCAACTCAGGAGTCCAAGAAGAAGCCAGAATTCCAAAACACCCAAGCATCCTCCATTAATAATAGTCCCACTCGTAATAAGCCACTCAACCGGTAAGCCTCAGACTTAAAAGAACTCAGAGGATTCTTAGTGAAATCTCGTGTACTTTGTCCCTTGTGGACAGGGACCTTATGAACATTTGTGGGTAGACGCTTCCCGTTGGCTCACTCTGAGATGTTAGGGATGCTTTATTTGCATGGGTGAGGACTTCAGGTCACTGACTGTCATGATCCTCCTGGTGGGGTGTCGTGGTCACATGTTCTGGGACAGGTAGACTCTGGGTAGAGCTGGTTCTTCCGTCTGGGGGCATGGTCCACTTGCCCCCACACATTGCCATAATGGGAGTGCACCAGATGGCTTTCTGTCAACTTGCAACGAACTAGAGGCATCTGAGAATGAGGAACCTCAACTGAAAAGAATGCTTCCATCAGAGCAGCCTGTAGGCACATCTGTAGGGCAGTTCTTGATTAATGTTTACATGGGAGGGCCCAGCCCACTGTGGGTGGTGCCACTCCCTAGGCAGGCAGACCTGGGCTGTATAAGAAAGCAGGCTGAGCAAGCCAGTAAGCAGGGTTCCTCAATGGTCTGGGCTTCAGTTCCTGCCTCCTGGTTACTGCTTGAGTTCCTGCTCTCACTTTCATCAAGGTTGGACTATAAACTTTAAGACAAAATAAACCCCTTTCCTCCCCAGGTTGCTTTTGATCGTGGTCTTCCTCACAGCAACAGATACCTGATTAGCACGGGAAACAATAACAAGGCTCAGTTACCTGGTGGAAGCAAGCACAGCGGTGTCAAAAACTGGGTCCAGACGAAGGAACACGTCATTCTATTGGTACTGAAGAATGACACGTGAGGCTGTGACCCAGGACGGTGGGACCGTCGCCTCATCACCCCTGGCAGGAGATACCCCCAAATAAGTTGAAGGTTGAAGTCAGCAGCGACTGATCCCGAAGAGAAGGCTAAGAAATGGCTCCTCAGAGATGTTGACCCCTCTGAGAATGAAGAGCGAGTCGCCGGTTATCACAGATTTATTCTCTGTGAAGAAGATGTCTGTAAGTGAAGTTGAAATGCGTCGACCCTGAAGACAGAATACCAGAAGCTGAGAACAGGATTGAGGAATACATTTAAACTTTTGAAAGACTTTACCAAACCAAATGCTACACAAAGAAAGAAAGGCTCCGTGGCGGGAGGAGGGGCTTTTCACCAAGCCATTAAAAGCCTTATAAGATCTTTAGAAACAGGCACCCTGGAAATTTCAGTTATTTTCATCCCTTCCATTGAAAAGGCAATTTCTCTCTTCTTATATCGAAGGCTTTGATGTATGTTCAGTAGCTTCGGGGTGAATCCAAATGCAGCGTTCAGAGCAAGTGAGAAAAAAAAATCATGCCGCGTGGAGATTGCGAGCTTCCTCCAGGAAATCTTTTGAAAAATAGGCAATGAAACCGCTCGGGGCTCCTGCCCTCGATCTCTCAGAGCCTCTTTCCTGGGATCGCCTGCCTACTGTCGGTCTCTGAAGTGTTGGATAGCAGAAGAGGAGGAGGACAAGCGGATTGGAGGTCCCTGTAACTCACTGTGACAGAACACATAGATGGGCTCGGGGTCGAGCGGGTGAATGTGCCTACAAGACCTTCTTGACTGAGCCGAATGGGTGGATCAGACACTCCTCTTGGACTGGGGAGTCCTAAGCTGGTCTAGCGACCAATGTAGCAGCACACAGTAAGCGACAGGATCCTGAGATATGAGCAACAGAGTATGAGACTTCCTTGCTGTGTTCCTTATTCTAGTTGGCTTTCTGTACTGGCATTAAAGACCATGACCGAGAGCACCGTGGGGAGGAAAGGTTTTATTTTATCTTACAGTGTATGGTCCATCAGTGACAGAAATGGGGGTAGGAACTCAAGACAGGATCTGAAGCACAGACCACAGAGGAACACTGCTTATTGGCTTGTTCCCCATGGCTTGCTCAGCCTGCTCTATGTTTTTTTTACTTACTTATTTTATGTATGTGAATATTACTGTAGCTGTCTTCAGACACACCAGAAGAGGGCATCGGATCTCATTACAGATGGTTGTGAGCCACCATGTGGTTGCTGGGAATTGAACTCATGACCTCTGGAAGAGCAGTCGGTGCTCTTAACCACTGAGCCATCTCTCCAGTCCCACATTTCAACTTTTTACATCCTGGCTGGTACTCAATTGCTCTTCCTGTGACCATTCTTAAACACAGCTGCAAATTCCCAGATGGCACCGAGGAGGAAAAGATGGCCGTGGCCGTGGATTGTTTGGTAAAAAGATAGGATGACATTAAGAAGAAAAGTGCCACAAGGGGTCGGGGAGCCTAGCGGAAAGACATGGACCCAACACACTGTTCACATAACCATCTTTCAGGTTCAACCCTGACGTGAGACCCCACCAGAATTTTGTAAAATTTTTTTCATCTATTACGCTTGTGGTGCAAACCACGCAGCAAACTGATTTGTTACTTTAATTTATTAATTGTAAATTAATTGTCCAAGTAATAGTTTCGTTAAGATGGCATTTACCCTTTCAAATGCTTTCTTTTTCCCACTTCCCTTTCCTGTTTCCACACCTGTTTTAGGCTTCCCCGCATGAAGGTGTGTAGCATTTGTCTTGATAGATCTGGTTTATTTTGGCTAACATGGTGGCTTGCGTCCATTCTCCTGCAGCCAATGTGCTTTTGTTCTTACTAACAGCCGGGCATCACGCTGCTCTGTACACACCAAATTGTCTTTACCTGTTTAGCAAGAGATGGGCACTGTGCCAATTCCGTGACTCTGCATTGGGAATGTTGAAGCAATCAACGTAGGCGTGTGTTTTACGGTCTTTACTGTACTTCATATCGTACATAATTGAGCTTTAAAATTCCACAAATATACGGCTACTCATTTATTAACAACAGCAGGTATCATGCTTTTTAAACAACTAGTAGTACCTCAGTTTGCAGGTATCCTCCCACAATAACCCTTAAAGACAGCGGCTGTGAGTATCTGCCCTGTCATAGCGCGTAGAGCGTGGAGTTCTAGTATTCAAGAGACTGAAGAAGAAAAACATGGGGAATAATTTAGCAGCCTGGGACTCCACTTGGTTTGGACTATGCACACATTCCTCTCCAAAAAATGGACCTAGAAACCTGTTTACAACGTAGCCCCTGCTTGTGTCAAGTAGCATGAACATCCCGCTTTGAACAGGGAAGTAAGTTTCTCCTCTCTTCCACGGCCATCAGATTTAAGTTCTATTCAGTAAGTTGTGTTCAAGTAGGAGACTGGAGGGACAATCCAACCTGAAATAGTTTGGGGGTGAATGTACAATGAGGAAAAGTGTATCCTATAAGTGAACTCTCCTGGGGAGAATTCTCTTTTCATCATCTTATTCTTTTGCACAATTGTGGGGGTGGGGGAGAGAAAATAAAGTCAGGTGCATCATGGGAAGAGTCTTGTGCAATGACCGAAGACCTAACTCAATCCTATCAAAGCAGAACAGACCAAGCAATGCCACCACTGGTACTAATCTCCCCTCTCGTGTGACCCTATTTAAAGAAGCCGTGGGCAATAACCTGGGGCCCTTTCTGTATCTTCACACATGACTGCTGTTATGCCTGACAGTGTATCTGGCCCATTCTATCACTTTGCTCTGAACAGAGTTGCCCTGCTATTTTGTAAATTTATATGAGTCTTTCGTTCCTTGGATAAGAGGCGAAGAACTTCAAGACACCTTCATCCCAGGCCTGACCACTGGTAACAGGAGGATCTCAAGTTTGAGGCCAGCCTGGGTTACATAGGGAGATCCCGTGCCAACAAAGATAATCCCTCAAAGGTGGAGAATTTCTTCTACCTGCTTTACAGGTGAAAAAATGGAGTCATGGAACAAAACTTATTAGAATGCTTGATGCACACAGCCATAGCGACGGAGAAGCTGTCACACAACACAAGCGCAGCTTGCTTCGTGAGTATTCTAAGTCGTTAAGTGTTTCAGTATTTTATGTGCGTGGGTGTTTTGTCTACATGATTGTCTGTGTACTGTGTGTGTGTGTGTGTGCATGAATGTGTATTGTGTGTATGTGTATATGTGTGCATGAATGTGTGAGTATTGTGTGTGTATATGTGTGTATGTATATGTATGTGTGTATGTGTATTGTGTGAGTGTGTGTGTATGTGTGCATGAGTGTGTGAGTATTGTGTGAGTGTATGTGTGTATGTGTGCATGAGTGTGTGAGTATTGTGTGAGTGTATGTGTGTATGTGTGCATGAGTGTGTATTATGTGTGTATGTATTGTATGTGTATGTGTGTATTGTGTGAGTGTGTGTATTATGAGTGTGTGTATTGTGTGTGTGTATTGTGTGTGTGTGTGTGTGTGTGTGTGTGTGTGTGTGTGTGTGCAGTGCCTGGGGAATCCAGAAACTTGAATATCCTAGGACTGAGGTTACAGGCAGTTGTGAACCACTGTGTGGGTTCTGGGATCTGAACCTAGGTCCTCTACAAGCGCCCATTTATTTTAATTTATGGGGTATGTGTGTATGTGTGTATGTGTGTGTGTATGTGTGTATGTGAGTATGTATGTGTGTGATTGTGTATGTGTGTGTATGTGTGAGTATTGTGTGTATGTGTGTATATGTATATGTATGTGTGTATGTGTATGTGTGTATATGTGTATGTGTGTGTGTGTGTACCTGTGTGTGTGTGCGAGAGAGAGGGAGAAGGAGAGGGAGGGAGGGAGGGAGGGAGGGAGGGAGGAAGAGAGAGAGAGAGAGAGAGAGAGAGAGAGAGAGAGAGAGAGAGAGAAGAGAGAGAATATGTGCAGACACCCACAGAGACCTGAAGAGGGCATGAGATCCTCTGGTGCTGAGTTAGGGGCAGTTGTGAGCTGCCTGATGTGGATGCTGGGAACTGGACTCGAGTCCTCTGGAAGGGCAACAAGTGCTTCCAACCACTGAGCCACCCGTCCAGCCCACGCTTACATTTTTCAAACTGTGAAGTTTTTGTAAAAGTGACTGTGACTATCTGTCCATAGATTACAGGATGTATAAAGTGATTTTTAAAATCAAATACGGTATTTTCTACTTTCCCAGAGCATACATGCATGATGCTTGTGGTCGTTTATACTGGAAACCTGTGGAATGGTGAAAACAGTTCACTCAGGGAAGAGCTGGTACTGGTACCCCATACGGATGCCCCTCAGTATCTGCAGGGCAGGGGAGCAGGTGCCACCATCTATGGATACCCAAATCCGTGTGTGTGTGTATGTGTGTGTGTGTGTGCGCGTGCGTGCATGTGCGTGTGTGTGTGCGTGTGTACGTGTGCGTGTGCGTGTATATCTCATAACCTATGATGTGTGCATAACCTATACGCACATAACTTCCTGTGTGCTTTAAGCCATTTCTAGGTCACTTATAATAGACGCTGGTTGCAATGTGAAATTCTAAGTGGCTACTTGCTATGGGCTGCTTAAAGAATAATAAAAAAAAAAAAACTATGCGTGGCAAGTACAGATGCAACTTTTCCCAAATGCTTATGATGTGCAATGGAACAAATCCATAGGCACAGGACCTGAGGATCCTCACTGGTCTTCTCCATCCCTGAGGCAAAAGCCTGAGTCAACTGGAAGCAGCAGATGGTTCAGCACTGGGTCTCTGGGCTGGAGGCATAGCTCACTTCAGACTCCCGGTCTGTTCTGATAATCAGGAGTTTCACAAAGCCCCCACTCTGAGTCTCCTCAGTCTCTAAGAGACGGATACCAGAAAAGAGGCCTCTTGATCCCAGTCGTCAGATCTAGGCTGCCATGGATGGATTCCCTTTGGCTGAAAAGCCTAGCGAGGGTTCGTGTACACATTACTACACAGTGCTGGTTCTACAACCCCACTGGAAGAATATTTTATTACAAACATAGACTCTAGATAAACATTTATTTCTTGGAGGAAGAATCATTCAAGTAAATGGCTCTCACAGAACCGATTTCTTAGAGAGCGGAAAGTTTCCGTGCGAGCTCTTAGCCCGGTGACTCTCATAGGATGCTCTGCTCAGTTGGAATGATGCTGCCTTCCACTCCAAAGATGACTGAGGCTGGCCCCAAGCTCATGTCCCCACCTCTTGAGTGCTAAGAACATAGGCAGACCTGTCTCTCAAGTCTCTCTCTCTCTCTCTCTCTCTCTCTCTCTCTCTCTCTCTCTCTCTCTCTGTGTGTGTGTGCGCGCGCGCGCGCGCATGCGTGCATGTGCATGCGTGTGTTCTCATCCTATTGCTAAAACTTATCCTCAGTGTTTCCTGTGCCTCCTTTTGGGTTTTCTAGCCCACTGCATCCTGGGCCCTCATCCCTGAACCTGTTACAGGATGCTACACAGCCCCGTAGCTTCAGGAACAGCTGTGTTCTGAAAGAGTAGGTACAGAGATGTGGTTGACCATGGACTTGGAAGTTACTAAGATACCAATCCAATTTTGCAAATCAGAGCCTCTAGGTCCACCCACTCTCCTGGCTTTCCTGAGGCAGTGTCAAGATCCACATGTGTACATTGTCCAAACTCTCTATCCAGTTCTTACAACACCAGACTCTCTTATAGGCTTCTTACCTTTCTTCAGCCAGAGTTCTCTGCTTGGCACTATGGAAATGACCCTCGGGAAAGATTTGTTAACAGCAGCATCCTCTCTGGTACATGGGGATGTCAGTCCTTGCTGGAGAGAGCTTTGGACTGTCCAGTATTGGCAATGCTCTCACTGAGCAGCTGCCATGGCTACCTCTGATACTCAAAACAAGTCCAGCTTGTCTCCAGCCTCTCAGCTGCAATTTCTGCTGCAGCTCCCTCATCTCCTGCCTCTTTGAGCTTTGCCATCAGTACCCAGGTACAGGGCCAGGCACTCTTTAAGCGCCCATCTCATGGGCTTTGAGACAGGCCCACAAGGGAAAAAGCAGATAGATAAAAAGCCTCTGGCTCCTGCCTCACATTCCAAAGTTGGAAGGTGATGTTGACCAATGAACAAAAAGAGATAAAATGGAGTCAGGGTCAGATAAGGTCTCCCCTCCTGTTTCTTAAGAGACGGTGTCAAGACTCAATGTTCTGTCTGTCCTCTTTGGAGGTGCCCCCATGCTACCGAGTACCCTGCATACATCCTGATCACGGAGGGACAGTTTGTTAACACATCCTGTGACCTCGCTGCTGCCTCCTCTGCCTCACTCACCTGGTTCCTTCACATGTATTTCTCCGCCTTGACAATGGTTTGCACAGATGGTTTGATTTATACTCTGTCCTCTAGAGAAATGAGACTAGCAAAACCATTCAAATCCAAGAAAACTTAAGGGATGTGCTATTTCCACCCGAATCAGCAATTTGCAAAGTGACTAGCGTTTACTGTGCCTTTAAATCCTTATAGTTAACTATGCGATAGGCATTATTTAATGCTTCAAGAAGGTGAGGGTCAAGGAAACTCAAATCATTGACTCAAGATGCTACAGCAAGGGGCCAGCAAGATGGTTCAGTGGAAGAAGATGCTGCTGCCAAGCCAGAGACCTAAGTACAGTCCGTGACGTCTGCAAACTCCTGCAAGTTGTTTCTCTCTCTCTCTCTCTCTCTCTCTCTCTCTCTCTCTCTCTCTCTCTCACACACACACACACACACACACACACAGAGACACACACACAGACACACACACAGACACACAGACACACATACACACAGACACACAGACACACAGACACACAGACACACAGACAGACACAGACACAGACACTGACACATGCACAGACACACAGACACAGACACACAGACACATGTACAAACAGACACACACAGACACACACACAGACACACACATACACAGACAGACACACACACAGACAGACACACACACAGACAGACACACAGAGAGACTCTGACAGACAGACACACACACACAGACACATACACACACAGACAGACACACACACACATACACACACAGACAGACAGACACATATACAAATGCATGCACAGGCCTTGCTTCAAAGGAGTGTGCACCTTAATGTTTCTTATTCTCTTTGGCATCAACACATGGGGCTTAGAGAGTCCATGAGGGCTCCACATGATTCAATTTTCAGAAACTTTGGGGTGACTCATAAGGAACATTAAAAACAACCTCAGCAGAACCTGATAAGAGCCTCTTAAAAAGACAGAATGAGCCATGAGCCAGAGCAGGTGGCTAAGCCGCCCTCTTTGGTGTCATCGATACAACTCTGTAGTCACGTTGCCAAGTCAACTGGAGGTCAGCACAAAGGAGACAGAGAAACCCAAACCAGTGGGACAGCTGGGGTGATCTTGGGTGAGATCACTGGACCACTGGTCTTCTGCTCGTCCACAGCATCTGGATTCCTCTGTTCCCCCCATAAAGATTTCTCGGAACAAAAATAAATTAAAAGTTTGAGCTAGAAAATTAATTTTGAAACAGAGTAGAAGATGCTGCCTGCCAGGTGCTGACACGGGCAAGTGCTCTCCGGACTGCACAGGGTGTAACTGGCAGGGTTTTAGGAGACTTCACGGGCTTGGGCCAGGATCCACTTTGGAAAGCTGGAGGCTGAGTTCAGACTCTGTCACCCCGTCGTCTTAAGCCTCCCCATCCTATCCTGTCCCATCCCCTCCTGTGTCCCACCCTGTCCCAGCTTGGATGCCACCTCTGCTGGGCCTGGATTGAGCAGCGAAGCTTGTCACTTTGTGTCATTATGTGACGGAGCCCTGCTCGCATAATGAAAAGATCCGACCATTTGTGGGGTGAATCATCTCCCCTTGGCACGACATCAGACATCAAGTGGTACAGGAATCATCTTATCAGTAACCCATGTGTACACAGCTGTAAAACCAGGTGGCTTTGTGGATTTATGGAGAAAGCGTGACTACTTTATCACCTGCCTTGGGGCTTGAGAAACATCCCAGAAGCCTCCAGGGGCTGCAGGTGCCACTTATGGTCTGGTCCTGTGAGCATCTTTGCCAGCAGCGCCTGCACTCTGGGCTACCTCTTCCTTCTCTGCACTGTTCAACAGCCAACAGCGTGGCTGCCAAACACGCCCCCACTGCCCCATGACGAATCTCTTAAATATGGAATCCTCTCATATTCGGACGCACCCCCTCCTGGGTTAAAAAAGACTGGTTTTGAATCTTAACAGGAACGCACAGGGAAGGGAGGTGAACAGGGCTGTCCTCATTCAAGTCCTGGGGACCTGTCCCTGATGCTGGCCCAGGGGACTCAAAAGACTGGTTAGCTTCCCTTGTGAACATTTGGAGATCACTTGGACCCTATGAACATCTGCCCCTTGCAAATCTCTTGACACTTTTCAGAGTAACTCCATGGAGATTATTAGGGGACAGGGCTGAAGTTAAAAGACAGTGAGAGCATTATATTTTTGCTCTTCTTTAACTGTTACCCCAACACACACACACACACACACACACACACACACACACACACACACACACACACACACAGAGCCCTAATGGCTTTCTCTCAAAATTATATACAGTAGGTTTTTCCAGCATTGCTTGACTAAATCCACTTATCCCTGAGACCCTCGGCCTCATTTCAATTGGTCTCAAGTTGGCTATTTCCCGTAGGGTAGTTGCCGTGATTGGATGGGATACCGTTTAAGTGTTAAGGCACAGAAATGGAAGCTCCGTAATTGCATATTTAAATCCCATGTTTGATGGAACAGAATTGCTTGTTATTCTGCCCCTGTTTTGTGGTTTTCATTTTCTGCTTGGGAAATTCAATCATTTTAATGTCTGAAGACGCTATTGGGAGGTATGTGGCTGGCCCACAGCATGCTCAACCATCTGAAACAGACGGAGTATAGGAGGGTTTTGCTTTTCTATATGCTTAAGGAATGTTTCGCTTGTGTACCCTTTTATGCTGAAGTCAAAGATACGTGTTAGGTAGAAAAAAGTCCCATTTGGGAAAGATATAAACATGTTGTATATAAACTATACCAACTATGGGAATTACTCCTTGCAATTTGTTTTGGTGGAGATTTGTATCTACGTCAAATCTCCACCACCTACATTTTAGCAACCCTATAACTGTATGCTATTAGAGGTATTTATCATAAAACATTTTTCTAGAATAATATTCTTAACTTCAGGGTATTATGATCTTAGGAGGCATTCTTAAAGCCTGTGTGTGTGTGTGTGTGTGTGTGTGTGTGTGTGTGTATGTGTGTGTGTTTGAATAGGAATGGCCCCCATAGATTTATGTGTTTGAATGGTTGGCCATAGGAATTGGCACAATTAGGAGGTGTGGCCTTGTTGGAGGAAGTGCGTCACTCTGGGGGAGGGCTTTGAGGTCTCTTATGCTCCAGCAATGCCCAGTGTGGCCCACAGTCTTCTTCAACTGCCTTCAGATCAAGATGTAGACCTCTCAGCAACATGTGCCATGTCTACATAAACGCTGCCATGCTTCCTGCCATGATGATAATGGACTAAACCTCTGAACTTGTAAGCCAGCCCCAATTACATGTCTTTTATAAGAGTTTCCATGGTCATGGTGTCTCTTTGTAGCAATAAAACCCTAACCAAGACAATATTATTTCTAAAAGGGAACAACAGCTCAGACGAATGCAAATGTCCTTGTTATCGCTTCCAAGATGTACCATGCAAACTCCTACATGTGGATCGATTCCCACCATGAATAAAACAAAAGCCAGGAGCATCCCTAAACCCAGGAGCATCCCTAAAACCAGGAGCATCCTTAAAACCAGGAGCATCCTTCTCACCACATCACTGGGTAGGCGGACAGCTGCCTCAAACATGGGGAAGCTGAGAAAGAAGTGCCTCTCTGAGCCAGCTTACCGTCAGGAGGGAGCCATCCTCACTTCTGTTCTGAGGGGGAAAGGGTCTACACACACACACACACACACACACACACACACAAACACACAACCAACATCACACTATACACACAGAAAAACACATATCGCACACTGAGAAACACACACAAATACACACAAACACATATACACACACCCCACACCACCATACCACCACACCACACCACAACTCACAGAAACACACACACTAGACCACACATACTCACATAACATATACAACACACACACAAACATATAGAGACACACATGTACACACCAACACACACATGCACATCACACCATACATACAGAAACACACATGCAAATACACACACACATACCCCCCCACAGAAATAACACACTCACACACATGCATGCAACATATATCATACACAGACACACTCACATGACATATAGAACACACACACACACAAACACATACGCATACACACAGAGACACACATGCACACAGGCTCACCAATGCACACATGCACATTATACCACACCACACACACTCACACACAGGACACAAACAACACAACACACAACCCCACAAACACATAGGCTCATATGCATACATGACTATGCAAAAGGGTCTGATGGTGAACTCACCTTGCTTGGGGAGCTGAGGGACTCAGTACTGGAGGGCTCAAGATGAAACGCAAAGACCACAGAGGCAATTGTAAAACAAGCAGGCACCCCACCACCCCACCCCACCCCAGAAGCTACAACCTCAGGTTCAGCTTAGCTTCCAACCGGGCAAGGTTGTGTGCTCTCCTTTTGCACTCCAGAGGCAGAGACCAGTGGATCTCTGAGTTCGAGGACAGCCTGGTCTGTATAGTGAGTTTCGGGACAGACAGGGCTACATAGTGACACCACACCTCAGAAAGGGGGTAGGAGTACGTTTTACACCTTTTTTCCCTAGTTTCCCAGCCATGAGTCTGTAGGACAAGATAGACTCAGCCACTGTGTCTTCCTGGTTCCCTTCTGCAGTAACCCAGGCACTCAGGCTCTGCAGAAGAAATCTGCATGTGTTGCAACTACTTCAGTGTTCACAGCTCCCATTGTTGGCCCCATCTCTCTAAACCAACCTGCAATCTCTGTGCCTCCATATATAACAAGTACCCCCAAACAACGATGCTTTAAAACTTTGTGTCACCAGGGCTGGTATCCCTCTAGGGTCAGATGGTGTAATCTGAATGAGAGACCAGACTGTTCAACCATCTCTCTCTCCCCCTCCCCCTCCCCCTCCCCCCCTCTATCTCTCTTTCTCTGAATTACAAGCTCACCACTATGCTATCTATACCCCTAGGACTCCCACAGGCCTGTGTAGACGGAGTCCCCGCCCAGCTCTTTACTCTGCCCCCTATCTTGAAGCTACAAACAATTAGGGCAGAGGAGCCCACAATTGGTGGGGAGGGGCAGCCGAGCACTCAGAGGGTCCCACATTCCTCCTGGGGTTGGTTCTTCTAAGCGATCAACCACCTACACGTCCCGCTGTGGGGATTGTTGGAGAGCAGGTCCAGCTAAACTTGTAAAGAAGGTGGCAGTTTGGCCTGGAGGATAGCCCTGAGCTGTGGCAGGGACCTTCCCCTAATGAATACAGATTTCACTGGGCAAGGAGTAGGTGGGACTTCCCGGTCAGAGGGGGGAAGAGAGGAGGAGGAAGATGGAGGAAGAGAAGGATGACCCAGTTCCGTGTGACTTTAAATAGTCACAGGTAGCTATGACTATCTTGTAAAGAATGGATAATTACCGGACAATTTGTCTTATCTAGGTGAATTTATTGTGTGGACATTTTATGGGGTCATAATTTACTGATATAAATCTGATTGATAAATTACAAGCTTCAAGAGTTTTGATTTGGCCGGGATACAGGAATTTGTGACAGCCAACGGTGAGATGGGCAGTCATTGCATGGGGCTGGCGTGGCAGCAACCTGACGTGGGAACACAGCAAGTCGGGTATAGACATTTCAAGAGCTCCAGGCTAGAGAGTCTGCAGAATCTGGCTGGCTGAGATGAGAACACCCCCACGCTGGTGCCATGTGACCCGAGGTGCTGGTGCTAGCGTGAGATGGTGCTCCTTTTTTAAATATTTCCCGCTACACTGAACTATAATGAAATATTCAAAGAAGTTGAAATCCAATTCTTACAAATTTTATCAGATGCCTAGAAGCTACACTTGTCCTATTGTGCTTCCTACTGCTGTGATAAAACACTGACCAAACAAAACAGGTTGAGGAGGAAACAAACTTTTGGCTTACATATCCCCACCCCCCACCCCCCACCCCCATCACAGTCCACTGAGAGACCATTAAGTCAGGGACTGAAGCAGAAGCCATGAAGGAGTCCTACTTACTAGCTTGCTCCCTATAGCCTGCTCGGCCTGCTTTCTTATACAACCCAGGACCACCTGCCCAGGGATGGCTCCACCCACAATGGGCGTGGCCCTCCCACATCAATCATTCATCGAGACTGTCCCATAAACTTACCGTGGCCGATCTAAAGGAGGTATTGTGGTCGATCTGAAGAAGGCATTTTATCAGCTAAGGTTCCCTCATCTCAGATGACTCTAGAATGTGTCAATTAGGAAAAAAAAGAAACAGAAAACAAAAAACAAAAAACTAACCATCATAGAGAGCAAAGGCAAGCTGTACTTGTATCTAATAAACGAGTCTAAATAAAAACCTGCAGAAAGCAAGCCAGTTCATTATATTGGAAGTTAATTAAATGTGTAAGGTTGTTATAGGAAAAAGAAGTCTGTATGACTTACCAAAAACACTCACTTGTGTTGGAGAAACAATTTGCAACACACAACACTAATTAATGTCTGTGGAAGTTTCCAGCATATGATACAAATGTACACCACAGCATACGTTCTCAGTCAGCTGTGTAGAGATGAGGCCGCAACAGCACATCTTTTCCATTTGGTTCTTAACGTCTCCTGTGCTCCGCAAGGTGCAGAGGGATTTTGCTTGTAGTCCCTTGTAAGTACGGACCAGCATCTCACGCTAGCACCAGAACCATCCGACCACTTGGTAATTAGTGGGGTGTTCCCATCTCGGCAGATTCTCTGGCCCGGAGCTCTCAAAATGTCTCCCCAACCGACTCACTAAGTTCCCAATTTCCATCCCACACTACCGCTGGCTAAGCCCTGGGCCCTGCGGCCATCTCTCTGCCGCCATGGCTAGCCCCATCAGTGGCCATCCACCTAGTTCCCAAGGCGGGTCGCTGCCTCGCCAGTCCCATTGCAGACTCTGCTCACATTCCCAGCAACCCAGGAAAATCGCAGTTCTAGAAGCTTGTAATTTATCAATTAGATTTACTGATATAAATTCTCACTCCACAAACATCGATACAATAAACTCAGAGCCAATGAAGAGTGTTATAAATTGCCCACTTAGATAAGACAAATTGTCTTGCAATAACCCATCCCTTATAAGACATTCATAGCTACCTGTGGGGCATCTTTCTCCTCCATCTTCTCTTCTCCCGCCTCTCCTGCCTTTCAAAATCTCTGCCCCTGGCTTTCTTTGTCACTGACTAATCACAGGCCTTGCCTTACCGTGTGCCTGCTGCCCTCACCTGCATATAGACATCGATCCAAGAAACCAAGGTGGAGGAGGAGAAGGATGAACCAGCCCTGCGTGGCGTGGCTTCAACGGCCACAGGCGTAGCTATGAAAGTAGTCTCGATGGCTACTGCATCCACATAGTGACATACGTGCAGGCAGAACACTCTCGCACATAAAAACGAACATATTTTTAAAGAATAATTTTCTATAAATCTGTATTACTGATCATCAAAAGTCCATAATTTATCTCCCCCTTCCACCAAGTACCCCATGGAAACCAAACACGTTTTCAGGTTAGAGACCTTTGCCTACAGATATGGAAATGCCTCCCCGATCCCCATCATTATTCAGGAAGCATTTCAAAACTAAAGCAGGTTGTACAGCTCCAACGTCAAGTCAAGGTGTAGGGCTGCCGAAGTTCACTCTTAGAAACCAATGGTTAGAGACCAGGATCAGGAGCGTGGTGGCCTTAAAGCAGCCACCGGGCGCACCCAGCATTGATATGACTGTGTAGATCGTATAGCTTCCCATAAGTCAGCTCAGAGATGGTCAATGGGTTTCATCTGGAAGATCGGCTTTGGACAATTATGTTTCCTTTGGGGCAAGGAATGTTGCCGACCTGAGCTGACTCTGGCTTGGTCGTGCACAGCGCCATCTAGGGCTCGAGGGGAGACACAGCGAGCCTATCCCTACAGTCTCAGGCAGGCCGTAGTCGGTGGCGACTTCTGCAAACCACAATGACCTAGAGTGTCACGCACCATTCGTTCACTGTCAGAATCTCTTCAAATGGTTTGCAAGTCATTGTCAATTATTAAATTGAAATATAACAGAGATAATAAAAGCCAGAGGAATAAATTTTTGCTTGTCGACCAGAACTTCGGCTTCCATATTCTAAGCTAGCTTCTAGTGTGGTCTCGAGGGGAGTGGAGAAAGTCGTTAGAAAGCTTCTTTACCTCAAGGCTGGAGACGACAAGAGGCAAAGCAAGAGTTTGATCCCCCAGAACAGGGGATCCCAAAATGGGGGAGAGCAGTGCACTGTGAAAATTGTTTTACTTATCTTTGAAACATCACCTGTTTCTCAAGGACGAGGCGATGAGAGAAATAAGATGCTATAATTGTAAGATAGAGGGAAACATTTGTTCAACAATCTAAAATCATCAGGGAAATACACGTTGACAGTGTGACAAATGTCTCTCTATGCCTGCCAGAATGGTTGTCTTCCTAAAGTAAAAAAAATAAACAATCAAGAAATCAAAACAAATGAAGAAAAACTAGCTAGGTGTGCTGGCACAGCCCTTTCATCCCAGCATTTGGGAGGCAGAGGCTGGTAGAGCTCTGTGAGGTTCAAGTTAGCCTGGTCTGCAGAGTGAGTTCCAGGTTGGCCAAGGACATATGGTGAGACCCTGTCTCAAACAAACTAAAAGCAAAAATGGGGCTATGCAGAAGAGACCTCTATCATGTTGTCAGTGGCGCAGCAAATGAACACTACCATAACCTGAAGGGGCAAAAAAAAGTCAAAATTCAACTACCACATGACCTAAGGGTCCCAGGTGTCAAACAGATACCAGCAGCATCCTTCAAGAATAGTAAGTGTCCACTAACCAAAGGATGGTTAACGACAATACTGACCCAGTTAAGACATTCGTAGAAGCCAGAGAAGAGAATTGAAAAGTGTATGGGGACATTTCTGTCATTTCTGGTTTGGAATAATAAATAGATAGATAGATAGATAGATAGATAGATAGATAGATAGATAGATGGATGGATAGATAGATAAATGGGCTTTTAGCTTCCCACCACACTGCACGACTGACACTGGGCCGTCATCCCTCCAAAAGTCAGGATATATGAACCTGTGTCATTTTACAAGGTAGTTTATTTTGAAAGCCTTTAGTGGTCCACTTTACGAAGAACGACCTTCTGTAGAAGCTAAAAGCCTCCTCTCAATCATGTCTGCTTGCGACTCTCTTAGATGCAGTCTCCAAGCATAGAGCCTCCTTTTATAGCTTCTGCCCAGAGATCCATTAAAGTAGACAAGCCGGGGAGGTCACAGGGCAGGCTGGGTGCACTTAAAGTGGCATTAGCCAGACAGGGAACGAGATCTCCTCCAGTCACTCGTAAAGAGGCCTCTACACCTGGCAGAACTAGAGCGTGGGGTCATCTCTAACATGGCAGGGTTCAGAGACATAATGGTAGAGCAATGGCGCCAGCTTAATCAGAGTGAGTTTCAGTTGGTATTAAAGCCTGAAGGCAAAGCTTTCAGGATGTGCTGACACAGCACTCCAGTGCCAACGGCTTCGCCACCCTGTAGATGACGTCACCCACCTCACCTCTTGAATGATAATCAAAAGCCATTTATACTGATAGTGTGTTGAGGTGGTTTGTTGACAAAGAACCATGGTAACCTCCTTGGGCTGGTTTTTGGAGCCAAGGCCCACTTACTACACTCAGATCTCGACATTTTGGAGATCAAAGCCCGTAGAGCAAAGTTCAGAAGGGTCCCAGTGAAGTTGTTTTCCTTGGGGCCTTTTGTGGGACTCAGCGTCAGTCTGTAACGAGAAGGAGATGGGGTGGGTGGCTCCGTGCATTGCATCTGCTTCTCCCGGGAACTTAAGAACAACTGAAATGAAAACTAGAGGAAGCAGCCTCATGAGACTTTTACTTTGGAATAGTTTTAGGGTCGCCACAAAAATAAGGGAAAGAAAGACGAATGTGGGGAAAATCAGGCCCATAATTTTAAACCTCTCTTTTGATGCAATTTCAGGGTCATTTGTTGTCTTGGCCATTTTTCTGTTGCTGTGAAGAAACATCATGACTAAGGCAACTTATAAAACATTTAACTTGGGGGCTCATGGTTCCAGGGGGTTAGAGTCCATGACCATAATGGCAGGGAGCAGTAGCTAAGAGTTTACATCTTGATCCACAAGCACAAGGGGGAGGGGGAGGGGAGGGGGAAGGGGAGGGAAGGGGGACGGGAGGGGAGGGGGAGGGGAGAGACACGGAGACAGAGACACCTACTGATAATGGTGTGGGCTTCTGAGACCTCACTCCTCCTAAGACAGTTTCACTGACTGAGAACCAAGCATTCAAACACAGGAGCCTATGGGGGCCATTCTCATTCCAACCACAGCACTTGTTCAACTTCCTCAGCTTCCTGACATATCCTGATGTTGTCTTAGTGTGAGCTGCACATGGTTGAATTATTTTTGACTTAGCACTTCCTCCTTTCATTGTTCTCATACTCTTTGTTTTGTTCTTTACCTAAAGCAGATTCGGGGGATTCAGAATTCCATTGAGCCTCCATTTGAACGTCAGATTCCCAGAATGAAAATCTTGAACTAACATTAAGTAATGTTTCTACTCAAAAGAGACTTTGCAAAGGACACTTAGTGTGTCGGCCTGCTTCCTGCAGGGTGAATGTTCCGTCACTCTATTTCTTCATATTGTTCTATTTTTCTCCTTTCGGGGGTACTAATCTTAGTTCTAGGGAAAAATATACAAAATAAAATTCAATTTCCAGTGCTGGAAGGGCAGAGACAGGCAGATCCCTGGGGCTCACAGGCGAGCTAATCTAGCCTACTTTAGGACAGTTCTGGTCCACTGAGAGACAATCTCAATCTCAAAAACAAAAACAAAAAAAACCCACCAAACATTTTCTTAAAGTGGACTATGTCTGAGGAATGATGTCTGGGCTCCTCCTCCAGCTTCTATATGTGTGTGAACACACATGCATTACCACCTGCATTCACACACGTACACTACGTGCACAAGCGTAACAAAAGCCATATTTCTATGAAACTTGTGGCTTAGCTCAGCACATTCTCAAATATGTTTGATATGGCTCGCCCTGGAAACCTGCTAAGATGTGGACCTGACTCAACAGTGCTTAACAGTGTCCAGCGACGTGCATTCGATGTAGTATGACATCATGCCAACTGTCATGGCTGGGAGAAGATGGGGTGGGGGGGGTCCTACGTGCCCTCAAATTCTTGTGACTCTGTGAAAAGAATGCAGGGCTACGAAAAAAGTAACTGAATGGTTGGCCATGATGAAATGATTGACATGAAAATCTCATAATACTTTACAAATGAATAAAAAGTTAAATAACCAAATGAAGGGTTAAGTGGACCAAAGATTTTTAGCAGGTGTTTACTTCACCAAGGAGAATGTGTAACTGGGCATTACATGCACGGTCTCATTGGAAATGCCATTTAAGATCCTAATAAAACATGCATTTATATCTATTCAGTCCAGAAGAAAAGGAAGACGTTCAACAAACAGTAGTCATTGCTAAAGATGCGTATTAATGGAATTGTGTGCCCTGCTGATGGGCAAAAAAATAATTCACATGCTCTAAGAAGAACCTTATAAAGCTGCCAGGGTGAGGGCCCCATGGGGTATCAGGCTGCTGCTGTCTCATGGTGCCTGTACGTTGGTTTTCTTTGTAGGAACAAAACATTATCAAAGTCTGCCCGGACCCATGGCCAACCAGCTATGTGCATTTCCTGATCTCTTCATTGGGAGGAGCTGGGTCTAACTAAATGGCTGCTTATCTATCGGCAGCTGGGCTAGAACTGGTTTGATCTCAGTGATGGAAACCATGGAGTGAGGAGAGTCGCTTAGACACCACACCTCCAGGCTGTAGATGGATGGCTAAGGCTCCCTTTACACTCTGTTGTGACCTGCTCTTTGGGTGTGCATGGATCATTTTGCCTGCTTCAAATATTGCCTAACACAAACGTAAGAAGGAACAAGGATAGCCTTTCTCTTCAGTTCAGGCAAATCTGCTTTCTACAGATCCTAGGCTCGCTCTCTCTTTCCTCCGTTCATTCATGCAGTTAAGAGAGATACTATATGCATATAGATACTATCTGTCTATAGCCCCACACGGACTGTCCTGGTGCGGCCACACAGCCTGCTTCCTCTCAGTTTCTGAAGGGACGCTGAGAGCATCTGGCTGTGGCAGGATTTGCCCTTTTCCCCTAATTCCCTCTGCCTTGCTGAAAACTGTTGAATTACATCCCTAATGCTAGCCACCAGGGTCTAGTCCTTTATTTGAACAATCTCCCTCACCTCCTGAGGCTGACTTCCAAGGTCCAGCTATCAAAGCCCATCAATCAAAACCCCCCTTTGGCTCACCTAATTAACATACCCAATTAAAAGCCGTCCTAACATGGGTTTTCCATTTTACCTTTATGAACTGCCATTTTCCTATGTGCTATGTATGTCTTTCTCCTCTTGACCTAGAGACAGTCCTTTCTGAGACAAAGACCCCTTACCCCTCTCCCTTGTCTGCATCTTCTCCTTTTTCCTCTATCTCCTCCTGTCTTTGTCCCTTGTCCCTGCCCTCTGCCCCTCTGGGACAAATAAACAGTGAACTTGGTCTTGAGGTGTTGAGCCGACTTTGAAATTCCTACAGTTTCCCCTTCCTCGACTCTGCCTGGCCAGTGCTGGCATTCATAATGGCATTCATAATGGGTTACTAGACCCTTCCTGCATTTCTTCGGGACTTCCTGTCTTCGGTTTTGCCCACTTTGGGCTGGGAATCCACCTGACATGTTAGCTTTACTTTCCCTTGTAGTGTTTGGAATGAGAAAAGCCCCCCATAGACTCAGATCTGCATGTTCAGTCACCAGTGGATGGACTGTTTGGGAAGGATTGAAGGCGTGGCCTTGTTGGATTGGGCGTGACCTTGTGTTGTAAAAATATAAGTGTAAAAAAGAGTAGTTGTCTTTTTGCCCCACTAGGTCTGTGCCGCGGTGCCCAAGGTATCTGCTAGATATCTTGGCGGAAACACAGCCAGCCGCACACTTTCCTACACTCAAACCTTCACGTAAAGGAACACACAAGACAATAATCTTAGATCCAATTGGTAAGATATAATTGCCCACTTAAACATACAAAGCCCGGTACTATCCATCCCTTGAGAACATTAATAACAACCTGTATATACACAGAGCAGAATCTTAACATCACCTGCCATCTTGTCCTGCCACGGCTTCTCAGCCCCTCTCCTCCGCCCTGTCTCCTCCTCTCTCCCCTTGTCTCCTCCTCTTCCTTCAAACTTCTCTCCCACCCATCCTTCCTTCTCCTCCAATGACAGGCCTCCTTCTATCCTGTACCTGCCTCACCTGTGACATCATCCTACAACCTTGTGGGAGGAGGTTTGTCACTGGGCACTGGGGTGCACTTTGAGGATTCAAACGCCTACATCAAGCCTAGTCTGCCTCTCTCTTTCTCTCTCTCTCTCTCTCTCTCTCTCTCTCTCTCTCTCTCTCTCTCTCTGTCCCTCCTACTGCTCCCAGCATCATGCCTGCCTTCATCCCACCACACTTCCCACGATGATGATGACCACCTTCTAATACTGTAAGCCAGCCCCCACTTGTACGCTTTCTTTTATAAGAGTTGCTTTGCAAAAAAAAAAAACAAAAAAACAAAAAAACAAAAAAACAAAAAAACAAAAAAAACAAAAAAAAAACAAAAAACATTGAAAAAGGGGTTGGGGATTTAGCTCAGTGGTAGAGCGCTTGCCTAGCAAGCGCAAGGCCCTGGGTTCGGTCCCCAGCTCCGAAAAAAAGAACCAAAAAAAAAAAAAAAAAAAAAAAAAAAAAAAAAAAAAAACAAGAGTTGCTTTGGTCTTTGTGTCTCCTCACAGCAATAGAGCAGTGACTAAGACATTCCGCCCCCCCCACCCTCCCACCCACCCATCCATCCAATGCATCTATTCTTACCCTTCAGCCCTCTCTGACATCATCAGCACCTGGAAGCCAGTTAGAAACTGGTCTGCCTCCCCACATCAGATCCTGTGACCTCATTTCTTTTGGATAAACCGAGGGGAAATTTTAAATCTCCTCATTTTCAATTTAACAGTGTATCCAGGTGCATTTGAAGTGCTAATTTCAAGTAACACAATTAGAAGTGTTCGATTCATCCGATTCTGTCCAGCTATTTTGAAGAAGAGAGGCAGCTCTTACTTAGATGTTGTTTTGATCTGTAGGCGTGTGCTTGCCAGCCTGGAACCACTGTCATCTCTCCAGCTGTAGAAGTGGCTTTAAAATGGAAGCCGTCAGCTAACGTCTTGGCCAGCTTACTGCTATCAGGCCGCATCTCTTCGTATGAACCACCAGCCTACGATCTGAATCCCATGTGAGATGAGGCAGCTCTTCTTCCTCCAAAACTCTCTCCCTGCCACCTGGTACCTCAGTGTCTTGCTGCAGCACCCAGTTTTCCTAGTTGCCTCGATTTTGCCATCTCTAATGTGTGACCTATTACTGCCCACACGCCCCACCCGGTCTCTTGGCAAGAACTGGTATCTTTAGTTGTAGAAGCCCTCTTTTCTTTCTCAGTATCTCTTTCTATTTATCCCAAGGCTGAGTCTCATGTTCTAAGACAACAGCTCTTCCTTTTACTTGTGTCTTCTTTTAAGGTATTAATATATGGTAGGGGGGAGAGATGGCTCAGTTAGGAGTACCAGCTGTTGGTGCAGAGGACCCGGGTTCGATACCCAGCACTCACATGGGGTTTATAACCATCTGTGATTCCAATTCCAGGGGATCTGGCACCCTCCTCAGACCTCCTAGGGTACCAGGAATTCACATAGTGCAAATAGAAGCGACCCTGCCCAGCCTGAACATGTGGGGCATGGCTTCAGCAGGCCCTGCCCTTCTCCTCAGCCTTGCCCAGAACCATTACATTCCTGAAGCCGGCCACCAAGTTCTATTCCCGCATTTGGCTGCTTCCTCCTCCTGAGACTGAGGTCTCAGCTATCAAAGTATTGAAGTCCGGCAATCAAAAGCCCCCCCCCCCATCATCTAATTAACACTCCTAATTAAAATTAAACACCTCTTCCTAACCCAGAGTTCCTCCTTTTGTCTATGTTAAATCTGATTCCTCTCTCACTTTGGGACAAACATCCCTGCCCTCCCCCCCCCCCCCCCGCCTTGTTCCTTTCTCCTCCTCCCTCCTCTTCTATCTCCTGTCTTTGTCCCTTATGCCTGCCCTCAGTCCATATATAGCAAATAAATCTCCCTGTGCTGAGAATTTGGTCTTAAGGTGTCCTGGGCTAATGCTTTTCCTTTCGATAGATTCATGTTGTCTCTGTGTGTTTGGTGACATGCTGAAAATTCATCAAAGGGATATGTGAAAGGTCAACCAATCCCTTAACCCTGCTCTGCCTAACATCAAAGCCTGGGGTCTTCACTGCTGTACTGAACTAAGTAGGTGACTGCTTGAAATCGAGGGAGAAGGAAATGGCTCATGTTATGCATTGGTCCTATGGGGCAAGTAAAGTTACACATACCATACATTGGTTTCTGGATATAACCGCATCTCCTTCATACACATACCTGTCCGGTTATAGGATTGTTTTGAAGATTTCTTTTAAATCCATGAGTACTTGGCCTGCTCGTACATCCATGCCTCGCCATGTGTATGAAGTGTTGGCTTCAGACACCAGAAAACACAACACCCGGAACTCAAGTTTAAGATGTTTGTGAACCACCATGTGCTAGGAACTGAACCCAGGTCCTCTGCAAGACAAGCCAGTGTTCTTAACCACTCAGATATATCTCTCCAGGTCCCAGCAACAGAATTTTTAATAAAAATATGGAGAAGTGTTAAACCTAAGAAAATATCTGGTAAAGTCAATACTTTACCAGCTAAGATTCCTCCCAGACTTCAGCGGAGGCCCTGGAAGCTTAAGGACAACACACAATGAACAACTGTTGATGACAAAGCTTTAAGGATTTAAGGAGTATCTCCTGACCTGTGTGGTGAAGGAGGAGGAGGAGGAAGAGGAGGAGGAGAGGAGGGGAGGAGGAGGAGGAAGAGGGAGAGAAGGAAGAAGGAGGAGAGAGAGAAAGAGAAAAAGGAGGAGGAGGAGGAAGGAGGAGGAGAAGAAGAAGAAGAAGAAGAAGAAGAAGAAGAAGAAGAAGAAGAAGAAGAGGAGGAGGAGGAGGAGGAGGAGGAGGAGGAGGAGGAGGAGGAGGAGGGGGAGGGGGACGAGGGGGAGGAGGAGGGGGAGGAGTGGGAGGAGGAGGAGGGGAGGGGGGGAGGAGGAGGAGGGGAGGGGGAAGAGGAGGAGAAGGAGGGTTCTAGGGACCCTTCCTACTCATCGCCCCACACACTTCACACTACTCAAAGATGAGCGAGACTCTTCCTTGGTAGCACGTATGTAGGTTGGCTTGGCTCAGTAATTGCTCCTTAAGTTGTACATATAACTCCATGTGTTCTTCAGTCTTATATCTTTTAGAAAGTAAAAATGAAGTTATACAATGAGAAAAAATTGAATTCTTCTTGCCTAAATGTATTGGTGTGTCTTATCCTCTCCTGCCCATGGCCTTCCTTGTCCACCCAGCCTCACGACCCATCCCACGCAGACACCGGTTCTTAAATCTTGAGAGCCACTTGGGTCAATAAAGTCCGAGAACCTAGTTTTGATATAAGTGTGGGCATTGAGGAGCACCGAAAAATCATTTATTAGGGATTTACAGGAGAATAACGGAAACGACATTTAAAACCGGCGTCGTGTTTTTGCTAAGAAGAGTGTACCTAAATGTACTTAAAATAGCCTCCCAGCCCCTGCCCCGTTTTTCTAGGCTGGAACCAAGAAACCTTAAGGCTTATGACCTCTGACCCTGGGGGCAGCATCAATTGCCTCAGGCAGATCTGCTCCTTAACTGCCACAGAATACTGGGAAAGTTCTTAACTGCCACCAACAGCAAATCCAGTCAGATCTCTCTTCAAACCCAAGGAAGCAAGGACCCTGAGGGAGTGTCCTTTGAAACCAAAGTACGCTCAGACATTTCTGCTATACCATGTGATCCTGAAGGAAAACAGACAGGAGGAGGAAGAGGAGAAGGGGGAGGAAGAGGAGGAGGAGGATGAAGAGGAGGAGGAGGAGGAGGAGGAGTCATCCTTAGAGAAAATTCCTGTCAATAAAGAAATTTAGCCAGTTGAATGTGATGGAGCATCAATGCCTGTCCGCCAAGCAGCGGGACTGTGGAGCCCAGAGGGAAGCTGGGCAGAACGCAGCTACGGCAGCTGTGTCTGCTGCCTCTCTCAGACCAGAGGAGGAATGTGCTCAGAAAGGAGAGGGCTGGGATAGAATGGGACAAACTGTGTCACATACACAACTCCACATAGGGAGCGGTGGTCCAGTCAAGTGGAGGTGGAGACAGGGTATGACTGATGCTGTGGGGTTTTGGGGTGTGGGGCAGGGGTGTTGGGGAGAACCTGGTGGCTGTGGGGTTCATCGCCTTTATGACCCCCATCCCCACAACTGCCGCCATGCGGCTGCTCCTGGATGCACACTGTTTACACTGGCTGGTAAATGAAAAAGGGCTACACGATACAAATTGTGTACTGGGGGGCTGGCTGGTAATTGATGGTGCCGTAGCCAGGGTGAAGAAAGGAATCATCCCGGCCCCGGGCTGGTTGCTCCCGCGTCTCATAGATCTCTTCTCTCATAGATCTGCGCTTCACTGGGACTCCTCTTCCAACTCTGGGCCCTTTCTGAGAAAGGGGTGAGGAAAGAGTGGGGGTCTGCAAACGCTCACTCAGACTCAGCAAATATTCAAGGGAGGGTGCAGGCTCCCAGCCATGAACAGATGGACGGCAGGATAGCCCAGGGATAGCAGGAAGACCCATCCTATATTTCCTTCATCACTAGATGAGCCCACTCCTGTCAGCGTGTTTTTGAAAGAAAACTATAGCATCAAAACAATTAACTATCTAATATATAACCTCTACTATAGGAAAAAAAATCAATGCCTTCAAACTTCGAGACTGTAAAGGCCGTTAAAGATAAGAGACTGAGCAGAGCCTTAGAGCTGCTGGGAGAACAGACTCTAAGTGGAATGTCTTTGGGATTAGTTTATACTTCAGAACCCTCTTCTCAACCTCCGCTATGTTGAGGTCTGCAAGGGCTGCAGTAGGCTGCCCTCTGGCTGCCTGGCCCCAGCCAGTTTGCATTCCCTTAGGCAAATTGCACCTTCTCTGTGCTCCAGTCCCTTACAGATCCTAGCCAAAGTAGTTAGTGGTGAGCACATTTTTTTTCCACTTCTGTGCCCATGATTCTTCAGAGGATATCTTCAAGGCCAGTCCTAAGATACCCTAGGACGCAGCTCATCCCTTTTCCTGTGTCTTAATGTATCTAATACAGCATCCTGACAATCCGTTGTTGGGACTGGGCTAAGTCTTGACTGGAATGCTGGCCAAGTCCAGCAGAAGCAGGCTCTTTTTCCTCACCGTCCCCGGCTTTGTGAGGTTTCTATGGGGCTACAGAAGCACGGGTCTGCATTGAAGCAATCTTTATGGGACTAGACCACTAGCAGGGGTAGCCTCTCTGAAAGGCAGAGGCTCAGGCTGGTTGGTATTCTGTCAGAAGCACCTAGTGTTGGTGAGTTTGGAGCACTGTGTGACCTTTAGTTGATTGGAAATCTGCTGAAGCAGACTTGGGACAGAAAGGAAAGTTAACAACTTTAGGGTAGCGGGTAGAGTGTGCCAGCCATACCCTGTGGGGACTGAGGGACGCTGAGAGAGCCTGGCTGCCAAGTCAGCTTTGATATGTTAAATAGGCACCTCGGCTAGACACTTGTCCCAGGGGGTGCCAGCAGGACCCTGCTTTTAGAAAGAGTTGGCTCAACTCAACAGTAGCAAAGTTCTAGAAAGTGCTGTCTGGGTGTTGAACTACTGAGCGGGTTGTAATGAGAAATATATGTTGACACATTGTCTAGTGACTAGCACGAAGTCTGGAAACTCTGGGTTCCTATAAATTTCCTACAGTGGAGTTTGCTCTTCTGGTGAAGGACTGGTGACATGGTGACATTAAGGGTGTGGGTATTGTTTTCATGTCATCTGTTGGATGAGTTTGGCCACACCGTTGGCCCTCTGACCTTGGTCCTTTATCCAGATTTGGGAGACTGGGGAATTCCTAATACAGGGGGTGATTCCTGAGATCTCTGTGGATCTTCAGACTTAGAGGTAGAAAATTAAGGGGCCAATAAGGTGCTGAGCATGGCAGGTAGAGGCTCTGTGCTGGTTTTGAGTCCTGTCCCGTGTGAGCTCAAGAAAGTGGTGAATAGTGACAGCGATGTCTCCTGAAAGCCATTTTGCTTCCAAGATATTAATGACATGCCACCCACCTCCAATAGAGAGGGCCCCAGTGGACACCATTTCTCCACATCTGCCTTCTGCATCCCCCTGTGAGCTTGACAGACCAAAGCTTCCGCTGCGAAGCAGGGCGGTGAACCTCTCTGTTTAAAACATTTATGATGAGCTATTATTAAAAAAAAAAAACTTGGCATAAAATTTTTGATTCTTCACAGTCTGGCCCAAGCTTTCCTTCTCTAAAGAGGCCTCCTGTCCCTCCTCCATCATTCCTCTAATCATTCAAGGTGCATCAGACTAAACATAGCCATGCCTCTCTGCTTTGGACTGCGTTTCAGTTCCTACTCTCTCCTCCAGCCATAACCTTTCTGCCTACGAGGCAGAACTAGCTAAGACCAACTACACTGTGGTCCCCCTAGCCTGCTCTTACTTCAAAGACACCTGCCTTGCCCCACCCCCACTAAATTCCCTTCCATTTTCCAAAAGGCCTCTCGCGGCTTAACCTTCGTTTCCCTGGCTCTTGTAGCTTTGAAGGTGATATGGACAGTCTTTGTATTCCAGGTCCCCCGTGTTGCCTGACCGTGCACACACACAGGAAGATGTACGGTGCATATCGAATAAAATGGAGGAATGGATAACGTGTGAATCTGGAGATGCTTCAACCTCAACTTTTCTAACCCCGGATGTCTCCTTTGGCCACCCTCTGACTGACACGTCTCCTTCAGGCACGCTTAATCGTCTTGCGTCCTCCCCCGGCCTTCGCATGCATGATGTTACCTAATATCGGTTGTGTCACTGCATGTGCAGATCCTAAGCTAGAGTCAGATGACCCTCTTTCTCCATAATCCAGAGAAGAAGACCTCCCTGGGCTACACGTACTACAACAGGGGAGTCAGGAGCTACAATTTGTACAGTGCATCTTTAGACAAACTATTTTGTGGAGTTTAAAGCGAAGTTTTGTGCCCCCACCCCACCCCAAGATTAAGAGGGTAGATATCTCGATGCAGATTTCATTTTCCTGGATCACTCCTAGGTGCCAAATTGTATAATGAGTCTTGATTTATCTATATTCTTGAGGGGAAAGAGATCTGATTCTGTAGTGATTTCCCCAAGGAACAAACACTGAGCAGGATTTTATTCTAGGTAATTAGGACTGCTCTTTAAAGAGGATAGGATGCTACAGGTGGAATTAGAGGCTGTGTTTGCCAGTAATCGCCAGGACAGCTAATAAAATGTATCAGAAGCAGTGTACTTCAGACACAAACGTGCAGTGTTGACTGTCCTGGGATGCTGTGAAGTTATGGGAGGGTCGGGGAAGAGCCTTCAAATGAAGGCTGCTCTAACCTAGTCAGAGGAAAACCTTCAACCCCAAACTATAAAATTCTAAGGAAAGCATTAACATTATACTGGAGCGACATTCTCACATGCTCTGCTAACCTGTCAACCAAAGTTGGAGAAGGACATACTGAGCGCTCCGACTCAGGACTCAGTTCGTGCTGTTGAGAAAAGCAAAATTTTCCAAAGCCAAAATGAGTTACAAATTCAACACCTCCTGGAGTCCAGGGGTGTGTTGACAGTCTCTAGGGGTTTGGGTTGTTATTAGTTTACCGTGATTGTCAATAGATACCAGTGTTTGCTTTCCTTAATCTAATTAAAGCCAGTCACTTTACAGACGGATGGGGAGGGAGCCATTAATCTAGAACACAAGTACCAAAAGACGTACAGAGCCTAAGGTGGGACAGTTTGATACTAAAGTCCAAATCTACTGGGTATGGCTTATCCAAAAGCCTTTCGATTGGTGCCCCCCTTCCCCTTTTTGGTATGTGGTTTCTAAACGCGTGACTACTGAAGAATGGTAACGATTCCAGTCCCCTCCTTTGCTATCCAAAGCCTCCTCTCCCAGCTCCCTCTGTCCTCCACAGAGCAGACCAAAATCTGTCTATCCTGCAAACTGGACCATGTCCTGCACCCCCAACCCTCGTGCCCCCCACTTAGAAGCACTCAAAGGTCTGTCCACCATTGCTCCTAGGATGAAGTCCAAATTCCTCATTTTGGCTTACGAGTCCCTGCAGGATCTAGTCCTAGATGAGTCTCTCTCTGATTTAGTTAACCCTCCCCCACCTACTGCTATCTACCAGCATCAGCTCTCTCATGTATCTGCTCTCCAGTTATATTAAAGATTACTTTGTCAGCTTGTACACTCGCTTGTCTGCCTTCATTGTTCCCACACCCTCCTTTTGACTTAAGTTACAAGCATGTGTGTGTGTATGTGTGTGTGTGTATGTGTGTGTGTGTCTGCATGAATACATGTCGGAATGAGGTCTTTGGGTGGGACCAAATGAGATTTAACCAATTACCCCATCCCCATACCACAGCATAGACTGTTGGGGGAGGGGGGGTTTCGACCTCCGCTGAGCAATAGAAGAAGAAAAAAAAAGGATTTCAAATTAAAGGCCAACTCTCCTGGGGAGATGGCTCTGTCCACTAAGGATATAAGTGTGGTCTCTTCATCGGTCTGTTTGATTTGACTTGGTCTCAACAAAACAAAGGATCACACTGACACAGTCACATTGACAAGATGCATAATTCACCAAAAGACTTGGCTGTTACATTTTATAAATTTCATAAGAAAATAATGTAGGAAATGAAGAAACCACAATTCACCCTACTGACCTGTGATAAATGTGACACTTTCCATGGGTACTTGGGAAAAGTATCATTGTACTTCTGCGATTGCCCAGAAAAATAAAATAACTTTGCATTCCAATGTGCTCTCTTTCTCTCTCTCTCTCTCTCTCTCTCTCTCTCTCTCTCTCTCTCTCTCTCTCTCTCTCTCTCTCTCCCCTATAGCTCTTATTCCTACTGTTGAGAGCCTGGCCCACATACATAGCTAGAATCTAAAATTTTCACTGGCTTCATTACTTCAAAACACCTGGTTAATGACCTGGATTCATTTTTAAGCTATTTTAATACCAAAAGCATCTTCTTAAATAACTCATATTTGATCCACTAAGAATCTACTGCATTCGCAAGTCTTGGCTCCTTGCAAGCACACTTGAGTACCTGCACTTCTCTGGATGATTAATAGATGTGCCCAGGGCATAACTCAGTGAGTGTTCTGATATTTCCTGGCTTTTCGAAAGCCTTCAGTTTTTCTTTTTTTAACTTAAACTTCTTCCTATTCATACTGCGTGGCGTTTCCTACCCTCCTCTTCCTCCAGAGGCTCTTGCCCCGTCTCCCCCAGCCCTATCACTGACATTTATTTTCATTCTTTATATGCAGCCCTTTTATGGCTTCACTTTTATAGGTGTCAGATCTTCCCACGTGACTCAATGTTTTGGGTGATGAGGGTGACTCTTGATGCTTTGTGCTTCCCAGGTTGCTTGACACACAGTCTGATGGGTAAGGAGGGTGAAGGGGTTTGTGTCACGAAGTCCCAAAGATAACTGCTTACAGAATTCCCCAAATAGTGATAGGTATAATTAAGTTATGACCCAGACAGAACTTACCCAGCATTCCTAGTTTTGCCAACTGCTTAAGATCCCCTAGAGCTGATTTCAATCAGTAAATTGATTGATGATGGTAGCAGACACTAGGCAGGGTCTGGTGTAGCCCAAAGAGATAAATGACCCCATCCCCTTTCCCTTCCTGGAAAACCTTACTCCAGATGGCAGGGAGAGACAGGCCTTTGCCCCCTAGCATCCCTGAGCACTCATGGAGACAATACAATAATATGCAATCCACAGGTGACATGGAGAATTTCTCAAGACCCATTCATGCTAAATAACCCGACCAAAAAATTTATAATGACCTGAGAACAGGTTCGAAATGAAACTGAAATAAACTCAAGCATTCATTCAGGAAGGGACAAGAATCCTTCCAGAACACGGGGTAGAAACATAATACATTCTACCTAGAGACGGGTTACCAGTACAGCCTTGAGAGTGTGGTGCAAGGGATTATGGGAAAGAGCCTAGAGGCACAAGGAGAAAAGGAATCCGATGGATTTCTTTTTTAAATTGGGACTATGTAATTGGGAGCATGTTAGTGGGTAGGGCGTCTCAGCATGGCCACCCCTCCCTCTGTCCTGGGAAGGAGCATGCATCCTGTCGGGGATGTGGGGTTAGGTACTCAACACCCAATACGCTCTGGGAGGGGCGGGACATGAGGAAACCCGTGGGCTGGGATGAAGGTGCCTTCGCCTCAGTTCTAGGTTCATTGTGCTACTGGAAAGTTGCACACTGCCAGATGGAAGCCTTTAAAGGACCCATGCCAGACCGTTTACAAGTTGTGTGGAAGAAAGGCAAGCCCTGTTCTTATCACAGGGCCTCTTGTCAGGCAGGGAAGAGGAATGGAAAGGGAGGGTGGGAGATGGGTGGAACCCTCAAGTAGTTCCTTCCTTGAATCTCACTAACATCCTTTCTTTGACCTCAGCAGTTATACCCAAGTGCTAGTGTCAGACACAACACACAGACACACACACACACACACACACACACACACACACACACACACACGAAAAAAAATGCATTCCGCTCCATGGATTCAAACTCTTGTTCTCTCCAAACTCCCGTTTATTTTACAATGTTGAAAATGTTTTTGAAAAGGAGACAGCACAAGGGTGTAAAAGAAAGGCCCTTCCTCCTTCCTTGCGTCTAGGGACTTAGCACAGTAGAAATTGAAACAAAGGCCATTGGATGTTAAGTTCTTGTCCTAAACTGACAATCTACAACAGTCCTGTGAGGGAGATCATGCAGTGCCCAGACACAAATGGAAAAAAATGTGTCAGCAGGCAAAGGCAGCTGCCCTGTGTCTTGGAGCCTTGAAAGGCGGGACTTAAGGTCTGAGACCTTAGGGACTTGAAGGACCCTAAGCAGCCCTTTGCAGCAGTACTCACAGCTGGCTGGGATGTCTACAGGCACTCAGAAGTCCCTGGAGATGAACGAATCCCGAAAAAGGTCAACTCATGAAACTATAACTGCAAGGGCGACTTGAAGGCACACTTTATAGAATGCACTGGCCAGAATGGCTGGCCAACCATGACCATAAAAGCATGCAAAATGTATTTCAGGTTCACTAAACTGTTTCTACAGGGTTGGATAGGGTGAAAACGCGTTGTTGGGTTCACTATCTAAAAATACGTCTTAACTCGAAGAGTAACAATGTCTCGGGGTGGTTTTTATTTTGGTCGAAGGGTGCAGGAATATAGAGTCCCCTCTTCCCAGGTAGCTTTCTGTCTCCACATGAGATATATCTGCCAATACTCTGAAGTCCCTGTGTGAGTGTCCATCTGTCCTGTGAGAAGCAGTAACTTGGACAGACAATGAATCTGAGGACCTTGGAGGTTAACAGCTGATCTGATTCAGTTTCTCCTGTTCTGAAAGTTTGATTCTATTTGTGCACACGGGCTTAGATAGCCTGAACCATTCTGCTCTACGGGTGAGAGTGAGCTGTCATTCACTGGGTGGCAGTGGGTAGGGTCCTGGACACAAGGAACATGAGTGACTCTATCCTTGAGTCAAGTCCATGGGCATTATGGGAATTGTTGCCCCAAGTATCCCTTATGCTCATAACCCTGGTACTCTCAGGCAATATTCCAGGTTTCTGGAAAGCACGGTTTGTGCTCAGGCTTGGAAACAGGGTCAATAGTAACTGGACCATAGGCACTATATTTTTCCTACAATGTTCATTAAATGTTTCTCTTTTTCTTCTTTTTTTCTCTTTTTCTAAACTGTGGTATCGGTCCCATAATGTGCTTCCGATGGAATCCTGGTTGTCAGATCCTAGTGGGAATTCACAGGATCAGGGAGGAGGGTGAGCGGTCTGGGGAAAGCCAAAGGTGGCCAGTTAGTGCGATTTTCATGCCAGCATGTGCCAGGCCAGTCCTCTGTGTTGATCTAGCATAACTTGTAGCTCAGCGAAAGGGATCCAAGCCCGGATGTGTTTTCCAACCTTTCATTTCTGAAAACCAGGCTTGAACAGAACAGCGTTCAAGGACTGTGAATTTGCTGTCAAAAGCTTACAGCAAAGTCCTGGAAGTGAGACCTTCCTCCACCTGTCAATGGAGGGTATAGCTGTTCTCTCCCAGAGTCCCTGCTTGCCGAGATTTCTTCTTTAACCTTCAGAGAAGTAGATGCTACTTATCAAGAGCCCTCGGCCCAAGCCACCCGTATCTCTGGTTGCCACCAGTCAACACTGAGAAAGTACAAATGTGCTCACATTATGGAGCAAGTCACAAAAGCAACCAGAAATCACAATAAAATGACGAAGCTTCTGAAATGGGAGTTGGTGCTTTGGGCTGGCGTCCAATGGGATGTGGAAGAGTGTGGTTGAGCTCAGGAAGAGAGAACAATACAAATTCACTGTTGTCTTAACGCTTTGGTGACAACATGTGAAACTATGTCTCTCCAAGTCCCGGTCTCAGGGATGAGCGGTGTGGGAGACTCTCTGACCACAGTGTCCACAGGATGAGTCACTGAAGGTGCCATGGAGACAGATAAGGACACTAGGAGTCACCGGCTCGTTCTACCTGGTGCTGTGTCCCAGCTCTGACACCAGTGGCAAACATCCTGGGCCATTTACACCTCAGACAAACCCCACAGGATAAACACCCAGGAGGTTTTATACTTAGACCTACCTCATAGAGTTGTTGTGAAGATTAAATGGGTTAACTCATTTGAGGTCTCTGAGCAGCGCCTGGCATAAAGTATACACTCAGTGAATGCTGGCCAGCAGCAGGAGGAGGCGGGTCCACCCAAGACAAGATGGAGGACTGCAGTGGAAGAGGTAGGGATGCTCTGAGCAGAAGTGGCCATCCTCTGCGGACATCTCCGCCTGGCTCTGGGGAGAAGCCAAGCTTTCTCAAAGCTCTTTGATCTCATTTACTTACTTACTCGTCTGAGCCTTGTCAGGGTTCTAAATCCATGCCATGTTGCAGAGAGTTCTCAAGAGAGATGGGGACGTGCTTCCCCAAGCCCAGACCCAGTATACTATGCTCTTTAAGGAATATAGATTCCAGAGCCCCCTCTCCCAGGCGAACAAACCAGACATCGGTGCCCTGTGACTGCAACCTGCTGTCAGCCGCCACTGTGTTCTCTTTCATTCAGAGGATGGTGCATTAGTGAATTCCTAAGGATGAAATCCCAAACCCAGCTCTCTCGTTGGATCCTTACATGTTCTCCCCAGACTAGGATCATGTGGTTCTGACTCAGCCTTACCACTGAAGCTCAATGTACAGAGGACACCACCAGGCCTCCTCACTTGGCGAGTTACCGCAGAAATGCAGGCACAGCCAAGGGCCAGAGGGCTGGGTTGCCACTAGCTAGCTGTCGCCTTTAAACTTGCCCCAAAGCACTGGGCAAAAAGAAAAAAATTGCTATGAGGTGGCCAACTAAGGCAAAGGGTGAAGGAGACGGGTGACAGTCTGTAAGATGGCCAGCCAAGGCAAAGGGGAAAATAAGAAAGGTGCTGTGACTCTTAACTTCCACAACCTAAAAATGCTTTAGGACTCATGGCCGCCTTTGGCATAGAAGATTTGGGAGTAAAGTTGGTAAGCTGGAGGTAGGTGCCCGCTCACTGATAACAAAAGATTTCCTCTGTGGGGATTGACTGAGCGAGGAAGAGACTGAGAGACGATCTACATATGCCATGGTCCAGGCCAAGTCCAGTGAGGCTGGCAAGGGACCGGACAGAGGCTTTACTTCCCAGAGGAATCCGTAAAGAAGTGAAAGACTCAAAGGAGAAGAAAGCTAGATAGATGGAGAACAGGAATACCCACAAAGAAATGTCCTTGGACAACTCTCAGAAATATCCGCAGGACTCAGATTAGCTCAGAACTGGAAACTGGTTCTTGTGCTATATGCCTTAGACACCAGTCATCAATGGAAGTGAAAGGTCACTGTGCAGCGGGACCCAGAGCTCGACGAGTGCCTAAAGCATGCTGGGATATCCAGCTGTGGGCCAGTGCTACAGTGGGAACCACAGTGGCCACTGAACAGATAAATGCTGCAGGCAACCAGTGGGCTTCAGTGGCTCTTCAGAAACCCATTGGAAAGGAGACCCAGAAGAAAGGAGATAAGCCGTCCCGATTCGGTTAAAGATTTTCCACTGCCCTCTCAAGTGGATAGTTCACAAGATAAAGTGAGCTTTACAGTTGAAAAACCTTTCTGGGATCTGTGAGCCCCGAGACACTTGTGTGTCTCACGTGCACGCCTGATGTGCTAACCCTGAACGGCAGGAGGAGGATGCTGTATGGGGATCAATGCTGAAGACAGCTTTTCAAACAGATGCTCAATGGAGACGGTGGAAGGAGTCACGGAATTGGAGGGTTGGCTCTTCTAAGTGCTTTTGCCTTTGCATTTATTGTGTGTCTGCCCAAGTAAGGTGGAGCAGAGGAAGGGAGGTCGGAGAGGACGCCTAACTGTGCCCCACCCCCACATTCTCATGGTATCCGGGTAGAGTTGAGGCGATAAATGTTCCCGAACCCCTCAAGCAGATATTTGGTGTTCGGGAAGAAAGGGTCTGCTGCTCAGAGGGTTATGCTGCAGAGGACAGTGGTAGATATTCTGGTAATCAGCAGGAAATCGAGAGGCCCACATTCTAGTGGGTCACAGCTTTGCATGCCTGATGCTCAGTCTTCCACACGGCCTTTAAAGCAAGTACCAAAAGGACCAAGTCACAGTCATTAGCTTGGACAGAACTGAGCAGCTCAAGGTCTCTGGTGAGCGACTGGATCACCAGACACCACTTCTTCTGAACGGTAGAAAATAGCTGTAGTCCCCACTTTCTGGCACTTACATCACCTCTAAAAGGAAAAGCAGGTGAAAGAAGAAAAAGGCAAGAGGTAGTGGTGTACCTTTTAATTTGACCTTGATTGGGAAAATAGTGTTCACTATGACTGGAAAAAAAGACGAAGGAAGGAAGGAAGGAAGGAAGGAAGGAAGGAAGGAAGGAAGGACAAAAACAACCAAGAAAAGCACAGACTAGGCTTCAGGTTTCAGTGTGCCTGAATGGGAAAGGTTGAGGCACGGCCATTCGTTCACTGTAGTTCACACTGGCTTGGTAGATTTGTAATTCGCGGTGAGGGCAATGCTAGGTGAGACAGCAACTAGCAGTATAGACTTGGAATCTGCGTGCACAAGGGTGGGTCTTGCCAGAGTCCACTGGGGAAGGAGAGCCATTACTCTTCCACTCAAAAGTCACTTGGCAGATGCACTTTGACCTTTGAAAAGTCGCAACAGTAGCAGTAAAAGTAGGTCATGACTTTTGAGTCACAGGAACTACAAAGAAAGCTTCTTAACTGTTGATGATGGCAAAAAGAATCCCCAAGGAGGAAGAGGAGGCAGATGTCATAGAAATTAGGAAGCCCAAAGCAAGAGCACTTGCCATTCACTCCTGACTAAAGAAAGCTCGAAGAGTTGAGAGCCTCCTGGCAACCCATCTAGACCAGCCCACTCATGGGGTGCCATCCAAGGAAAGCAGGGCTGCTGGTGATAGGAAATCGGGGCTGTGCTCACTATAAGGCCCCTGAGGGGCACTTGGATAGTTCTGCTAGCCAGGAATCCAGAGCAGAAATCTATATATTTTTTAAAGTAACATATATTTGGGAGCCATCGACATACAGATGGTAGTGGAAGTCATGCTACACGCGAGATGGCCAGCAGACGAACCATAAAGCTGAGAGACATAAAAGGCTATGGGGCAGACATGTTGGGAAGGCCAGGCATTGTGCAGGACACAAGAAGAACTCGTGGTTACAAGCGATGAGCAGCCAGAGGCTGGCAAACTGACCAGGAGATATACAGGTAGAAAGAAATGAATGGAGGGTCTTGAGAAGCAGAAAACTGATTTGCATTCCCAGAGGAACCCCTCCAGCTGGCAGCTGGCGTCACCAACCCTGAATGGCACAGCTCTGCAATTCTCTCTTCTGGGGCTGCATGAGTCTAGTAGAAATCAAGGTAGCTGGACACCGTCTCACTGAGCCCAGCAAGGGGTCTTATTTATCTTCTACTACTCCTGAGCTAGCTAGGGATAGGAACCACCTGCAAAGAGTACTTGATGGAAACTCCAGGCTCCTGGATGCTTCCCCAGGGCAACCAAGACTCCTGGAAGATTTCCATCTTTATAGGAGCCGTCTCTGAGCCCCAGATGCTAAGATCTCTTTAAAGTCTCCGAAACGTTCTGGAGAAATATGCATGTTCTAGATCCAGAAGCAGGTTGAGGAGAACTGAGAGTTAAGCAGAACTCTCCGCTCTCCCTGGAGCTATGGTAGGCTCCTCCCTTAGAGACCAGACCACTCTGGAAGGAGAGATCTCCGCCCTTGGCACTGCTCCCGAAGCTTTTCATAACCACTCTTTGTCAGTCTCAGAGAACACACAACGCTAATTTCATTTTGGTTTCTAGACCTGTGTCAATTTCACCCCACGACATGAACCACTGGAGAATGTGGGAGAGCTGTAAGTTGGGGGGGGGGCAGGGAAGACTATGCCCCATGCTGCCCTCCATAAGGATTGTGTGTTCCAGTAGTCTCCCAAGACCTCGGTCCTGACATTGTCCTTAACCCAACACAGATTGCAGGCACTGAAGACCTCAAGCGAAAAGCTCAGCTCTCTGCTGTACCTGACAACTTCGTCCCCTCCCTTTGCCCTGACAGCCTGGGGTGTGCATGCATCCCACCCTGATCTAGATACTCTACCTGTATAGATCTACAGGCTACATCTGACTGCACTCCAGTCTCTCCGATGAGGGTGGAAACTCTGTCCCATCACACTCAGTCTCCTTGTCCTAGAGCCATACGCGTTCAGAGCCTCCACCTTATCCCTCTCAAGGTTTTCATGACCCACAGAACCCAGCGCACTCCTCCTTTGCAGCATCTAGCATTTTATCCATTCAACAAATACTTTTTCCTAGGTGCCCAGATAATGAGTAAAGCATGGTCTTCAGCCTCACAGTGCAGCCATGTCTAGAAGAGACCTAAGAATAGGATGGGAGTGTTGGAAACTCTTCCAGCCCACCCTCAGTGACCCAACACCACCTGCCACGTCATCACCAGCCGCCAAACTACACGTCCATTGCTGCCACCAGTCACCGCCTGCCACGTCATCACCAGCCGCCAAACTACACGTCCACTGCTGCCACCAGTCAAAGCACTCTTCCTATGACATGCACTATACTCCTTTAAAAAACCTGTGCACAGCCACACCCCTTTAAACACCCCAGCGCTTTCACAACCTGCTCGTTCTCCTCCATCCTCCCTCAGAGGCAGCCCTCCCTAAGAAATCCCTCACATGAAGTATGCGGCATGGTATGACTTTCTGGCCTTCCTTGTCCCCAATCTGCCAAGGTACTCTTTGGCCACGAACATAGCTAAGCCAAAGGGAGAGAGAAATCTTCCATTGAAAGAAAAACAGAACCGGGAGATACTATGTTAAGCAAAAAGCAAGTAGCACGTGTTTCCTCTCAACATACAGAACAGGGGGAGGGGGCTGAGGGAGGGGGCTGAGGGAGGGGACTGGGGGCATCGGGGGAGGGAAGAGAAGTATGAAAGGCAAGACTCAGACGCTCCTTCCTCTTCCAAGAGGTAGAAGCCAGCCTCAATTCCCCGAAGGATGTGTGTAAAGCTTGCCTCAGTGGTTTGGGGGAAAGAAATGGCAGGTCCGTGTTCTGACTCGCATCGGGATATTAAAGAGAATCTTAAAGTGGCATGTTTCAGAGACTTGTACGGTTTGCAAGAACAGAGTTTGCAATAAAAGTATTCCATGAGAAACACAAAAACCAAACCAGCAAGGCCAACAGACAAGCCTTCCACTGACCTACGTTACTTTGTAGATACGGAGAGCACCCTCACCCAAATCTATATGGAATCAAAGACCGTGATCTCTCAAACATCCAAAATTATTCGGAAAAACGATCACAAAATACTCAAGCCCCGAATAGATAGAGCGAGGAAGAGAAATAAACAATTCCCATTTTTAGCCTGCGGGTGGAAATAAACTGAGCAGTGCAAACCTCAACAACCAAGACTGCTGCGCCCACCGTGCTGTCCACCTCTCCCGCACCACAGCCCGCGCCCAGGGATGCTGCCAGGAGAGCATCCTGCGCCCCTTTTACAAGGAGTTGTGGCGACCCCACCTCAGAGAGGATATTTGCTCATTGCTGTGGAGGGAAGGGAAGTGATGAGTAGAAAGGGGGTGATCTAGCAAGAGAGGAGAGTGGTCGGGAAAGACCGTGCTGAGTTGGAGGGAGTGCGGGCACTAGCGGCCCCAAGACAAGGCTGTGAGGAGGCAGCCGCAGTGGGAGTGTGGACTGCGCAGGTCCCGATGGAGGAGGAAATGATAGCTGTAAATACTGCCGTCGTTTACATGGCTGGTCCTGGTGGGCATTTCAGGCACACCATGCTGAACGGCACACGTGATTATGATCTTAAAGGTCAGCGAGGGCCAGCCATCCTTTGATCTGGACTGCAGCTAAAGAGCGTCATTCTACAGGGATGACTGATTTCTGAGAAGTTCACAAGTATCCTAAACAGTGACAAGTCTTTTAAACCACAAAGCAAATGCTTCTAAGTGAAGTGTTATCACAAAACAGGAAAACCAGAAGCCGTTGACCTGCGCTTGGGTTTGAAATACAAATTATTCTACTTCTAAAGCAAGGCAATAAAAAGCTCCTAGCCTCATCAAAATGCAGGCAGCCTCGTGTCAGCACAGTGTCTTTTTAAATGAAGTAAAACCCTTCCCCAGCTAGCTCATAAGACAGGTTAGATAGGGCTCCTCAGGCTTCAGGCAGCAGATGGTTTTCCCACAGCCTTTCCATGACCGAAGGAAAAGGAGCTATTTCTTGGGTTCTGCAAGACTTAGCCAGAATCAAACTCATAAAGTCTCTCTTCTGTCAACCACATAGTGACCCTCCCAACTCCCAGAATACTGTTTTGAATAGAATCAAACTCAATAAATATAATTGAATAAATAATTAGGCATTACGAAACTCTCAGCTTCTGCGGAAAGGTAAGCGGGGTAAGGCGAGAGGCGATGAACAGAAAGGCAGTGAAGCCTTGCACTGTGGAGGCCGTGCCATGCACCCTGTTTTAACTATCTTCCACATCGAGGCTCTCCTCTCTGGTCTCTGGCCACACCCCCATTTCACCCATTCAACAAGCACACACTGAGAAACTTTACTACATGCCCCTGTGCGGGACAGGCTGCCTAGGCTCTCCTCTCGGCTCTCCTCTCAAAGGGTTGAAAACACACAGCCGCGTTTTGACAATTTTAAGAGACTTTGTAAAGAAAATGTTCTTGTGGCCACAGGGTAAACTAATATCCTGGGAGAACTTCGATGCCACGGGGGAGGACAGTTTCTCTGAGGAGGTAGGATCTCTCTTCTGCCTACTATCAAAATGGCAACAAGCAAGCTTTTCTTCCAAGAGTAGCATCCAAAAGGATGTTTCAAACTGGGGAGCTCCCAGCAGAGGTAGAAAAGAAGAAAGTGAACGCTGGCCCCAGGGAGAGGCCTTCTCGCAGTTGATTACTTCCAAGTCATGGACCTTGGACACTACAGAATTGTGGAGGACAAAATGAGCCCTAAATAAATGCAGATGATTCCCCATGGGAGGAAATAAAAATGAGAGTTCGACTGCCATGGTTAATGTGAATTCATGGCAAAATGCATGGTGCACTGAGCTCCAGGGATCCCTGCGCCCACCCAGTGCATTGGCTGTAGACTCCTTCAACCCCACTCCCTCTGCTATGGGTGTTCAGAGAAGATCTCTTTATGCCCAGACCCAAGCTCATTACCCCATACATTTAATGTATTTACGCTCATTCATTCATTCGTTCAGTTCACAGAAACCTGCCGGGCACAAACAGCGGTCAGAGGAGTGCCTACTCTGGATAACAGCGAGTGGTCTTGAGTGCCCCAGCTTTTGGTTGGAACTGTGTTTCAGGCAGCCGCTGAGCTAGCTACACGCATGCTAACACCGCGCATGCGTGCTAACACCGCGCTCCACAACTCAGCTTCGCATCTGTAAAATGGAGATGATAGCACACATTTGGCGTCAAACTAGATGTGGGAGGAAGAAGGGAGGGAAAGGGGGAGAGGGGAGGAAGAAGGGACGGGAAGGAGGAGAGGGGAAGAGGAGGACTAAGAATTGCCATTTGCCCCATGGGGAGGGGGTGGATGGAATTCAGACACCCTGCCACTTGACACTAAAAGGACCTCACTCACCATGGTGAGGAAACAGAACCGACTCCGGTGAGTAGTTAACATTTACTGAGTGCTTATAATGTGCCAGGTACTGTTTTAAAATGTACATGTATAAGCTTCCTGAGTTTAGACATAGCTCAGTGCTCGAGGAGAGGTACCCGGGGGGCGGAACAGACAGAGTGGCAGAGAGAAATGGATGCCCCATGCTTGGAGACACTCACCCTGCTGAAGTAGAGCTGGGTGACACGCCACACCATTCACGGGGCATCTCACACAATGTTAGGGACTTGGACTTTATCCTCTAAGCAATGGAGAAGTCACAAGGAAGCAGTGGGGTGGAACGCACACTTTAGAGTGACCGCCGTAAACGGTAGACAAGTGTGGAAAGGATGGGTCAGGCTTAGGGGGTCAGCGAGAAGGCCGACCTCCCATTCTGAACGCTGACATGCACCAAGTGGTCCCATGATGGTGACTAAAGATGTGGCTGGGCTCTGTGGCTCATTTAGAAGAGCTGGGGAGGTATGGTGCTTGCTGACCCACGGGGAAGGGACCAGCACCCATGCTCCTGCCTCAGTTCTGGGAAGCAGGTCCCAGATCTTGGGCAGAAAATGGGGGAGAAACACTGGCCTCCAGCTCTCAGATACAGAAGGCTGCCTCTGCCTTAAAGTTAGGGGTCCTCTATCCCCACTTTTTTGTAACTTCCTTTCATAATGAAAATACTGGAGCACCTAGAATATAAATCACACATAAAACATGCCTGGATTAAATGGCTAAACAGTGTTTGCCATACTGCTTCATAAGTACATACCACATATTTATGCAGTTATAAGTCTTTTATTTGGGTTTTTATTGTCAAATAATCACATCATTACCCTACCCTTGAACGCTTAGCATGTATTGTGAAAATGCATCCAAGCCGTGACAATGCCATTGTTAGGCCTTGAAAATTAAAGATTGTTTCACAAATCTATTAATTAGCCCATGATATAATTTCCCTAGTAAACCCTAGAATTTTGCCATTACTTAAACATTCTCACATGGGTGCGTGCGTGCACGTGTACACACACACACACACACACACACACACACACACACACACTCTTGATTTCAGTAATTACATCATTTTGGTTTTGTATCTTTTATGCCTTTTTAAGATGCACAGCAGTATTCCCCACATGTGGTGTGTGTGTGGTGTTTGTGTGTGTGCGCGCGAGTGTGTGGTGTGTGTGGTGTGCGTGTGGAGTGTGCGGTGTAGTGTGTGTATATGTGTGTGTGGTATGGTGTGCGTGTGGTATGTGGTGTGTGTGTGGTGTGTGTGGTGTGTGTAGTGTGTGCGGTGTTTGTGTGTGTGCGCGCATGTGTGGGAGTGTGTGTTGTGTGTTGTGTGTATAGTGTGTAGTGTGTGTGTGGTGTGTGTGGTGTGTGTGGTGTGTGTGGTGTGCGTGTGGAGTGTGCGATGTAGTGTGTGTGATGTGTGTGTGATGTGTGTGTGTGGTCTCCAATAAAACAAGTCAGATAGCTAGTACAATGTCTGCTACTTACATATTCCAGTCATCCCGTGCCCCCTGCTTCCCTCTGCACTCTTTTAAGATGGAGTTGAGTCCTTAAATCATGACCAAACTCATGCCTGAGCTTTGGGGCAGGGTCTGCAATTGGTGATCACATGCCATGTAGTGCCTGCCCATGCTAAGTCTTGGGTTTCAGATCATCATCCTTGTGTCCTGTCACAGACTGGCACCAGACAGGTCTGGATCCTGGACTCGAAGAGTCGACTTTGCTCCAGAAAGCACTAAAGTCCCCCAGATGCTAATGGATCTTGTGAGAAAGACGTGCCATTAAACTTAAGCCCCTACCCTGGAACTAGTCAACTAGTCAACTAGTCAACTAATCAACTGTGCAACACTCCGAGCACCCGAATGTGTGGTTAAAGTACACTGACAACACAAACGCCAACATTCCTGCTCAGTAAAAGCTAAGAGACAAAAAGATAAAAAAGGAAGCCAGTGTCCTTTGAAGAAGTGGCTCATGGTGACAGTTGAGATTGGTAAGAGTGCTTTAACAAAGGGTCTTTGTCTGATCCACACCTTAATCTAGACTATTCCAGTCTTAAACTTGTCCAAGGGAGCAGTTATTTCCACTGTGTGAGCCTGTATTAGGAAAGAGGGGATTCAAAATGGTCTTCCTCTCCCAAATCATTTAGGAGTCATAAACAAGATAACCCAAAATATATTTCCATTAGATAAAGAGAATCTTCCAGAATTTTTCCTGACACTGCATGATTCTTGTCTCTATTAAACACACATAAAAAAAAACAAAACAGAAAACCTATGAAGAGGAAAGAAAATCTCTCAGAGCCCACCTAGCAAACATGCCTAGCTAGTAAATATTCCTCTTGCTGGGGACAAACCCTGACAGTTTGAACAAACTGTTAAACTAGTTTGTGCCAGTTTTCAACAATGGTTTGCATTCCCAATAGCTTTACTTTATGGACACCAAAAGCTGCTTTTAACTAGCAAGCATCCTCCCCCACCCCGACCCCGACCATGCAGACAAATGTTGGGTCTATGAGGTGAAGAAAACCCATGAAACTAACAGATGCTGGCCTCTTGTATGCCGTCTGCAATGAGGGCTTTCCTGGAAGGACTGGGGACAGCTTTAAGAATTCATCTCTACCTAATTAAAAACCAGAGGTTTTTGGTTTGTGCATTTTCGTATTTCACCTATTTTTCAGTATTGTTGACTGATTGTTATTGGGAGAGGTTGGAAAAGGCAAGGTGGTTTTCCTGTCGTACGACCTTTTGTGCAGTCGCCCCACGGCCGTGACATCATTTTTACTTTTCGCTCTTAAGTTCTCTGCGTTGGGAAGAACTCTTCCTGAGAAATTAAAAACTTCCGGTCTCAGCGGCCTTTGAAGCAGGTGCACGGACTATGACAGCCCTGGCTGCCAGGAGACGATACGTACACTACCATTCTGAGGCTTTGCTGAAGGATCCTTTGAGCCCTGGGCTGCTTATCGATTTCTGAGCGTCTCCCTGGGTCTTGCTGAAGCATTCTCAGTTAAGAATTTATTCGGCATTTTCCAAATTAACCCCCAGAAAGAAAGAAAAAAAAAAAAAAGAAACCCTCAGGTTGTCTGGTGGTGTAGCTTTGGTTACCTGCAGGAGTGATTGGTGCTGCCTGCTAATATCACAGTAGCTCCCCCTAGGTCATCTGAGACAGAGCCTGTCAGCCCTTGAACCAGTTTCTCAGTCTCAGATCACTGGACACTAACTTGAGAACAGACTAAGTAACACAAAAGAAGAAAGCAAGGAGCAATGCCGGATAAAGCGAACAGCCCTTGTGTGGTGGAGCAGGGGAGGGAGCTTTCCCTCAGATTTGTTTAATCAAGAAATGGCCCCGGATTCTGTGGTACTTGCAGTCACTGAACTGAGAGGTGTGCTCCAGACTCAGCTTCGAGTTTCTTAAACAGTAGGCCAAACCTCCTGCTTTCCCCTGCCTCTCACCAGTTCTGTGAATGGTCACCACAGCCAAGGACCTGAGGAGGATCCAGGGTGTGACCAGGAAGGAGCCAGAGCAACCTTCTTTCTCAATGGAAGCTCCTTGTGTCTGGCAAAGAGCATTCTCTGTGAGTTGTAATGCCTTTGAGAGAGGCGCGTGCTTGAAGCCATTCATTTCTTCAACTCCTGTTCCCGCCGCAGTAGAGGCTGTGACCAGCAAAGGACTGTTCTGTTGAAGCAAGCCTCCCTGGCGACAAGTTGAATTCAGTACATCTACTAGCCGCTCGGAGTCCCTTCTCCGAGTCCTAGGCGAGCTGTCATTACACCCATTTCATAAAACTCTCAAGTCCCTAGATGGCATGCTGGTGAACAGAGGCATGGCCACAGGAGCCATCTTTACTCTGCCACTATTAGTTTGAAAGCTAGTTTCTTGAGTTCCATCTCTTCTGTGCAAGCCTGTGCCTCCCGATCCTCTGAGAGGCAGCTTGCGAGTGGGTTCTCTCCTTCAGATGTCTTAGCACTAGGCTTTGGCCTATCCCAAACAAATCCAAGGAAGACTCCCAGGGTACTGCATCCATGGAAGAAAGACTCGTGGATTCAACTATTTCCTTTGCAAAGACTTCATCAAATTCCTTCTTTTACAACTTTCTGAGGACGAGCAGAGGTGGCCAGACTTCCGTTGAAGTTATCTTCAACTACTTCATCTTCATCAATTTTTCTGTCTTCAACCTCCTGCTACTTTTTTTTTTTTCCTCCTGCTACTTTTTAGAAGCTGCATCCAGATCTGGCTCTGATGTCCCCCAACTGTGAGCTGCAAAGACAGCCACAACCCAGTCTGACTCTTGACCCTCATGGTACTTGACAAAAGCCTTCATAGCGAGCTCCCCCTACACATGAGGTGGCCTCCCAGTTAATGGCAGGAGAATGTATATGTGGACATTTCTAGAGCTTCACAATGGAATGTCAATCCTATCTCTGCTTCCTTTGGCTTCTAAGGCACATAAATGTGTATTTAGCCACTTGGAGTGGCCAGCAAGTCCCAGCCCTGAGGTAGCTCTGGGCTAGCCACTACCGTAAGAAGTCCCACTCAGTTAGATGTAGTATGTAGACTACGGTCAAAGGCAGCCGTTCTCACTTTAGGTCTGCAGCTTGTTTTAGTTGACAGATTATCTGGGCCCTTGGAAGTCCAGAGTTTGGATATGGGCAGTTGGAGAAGGATGCTTGCGGCCTTTGGAACCACTAGCTGAGGAACACCTCACCTCGGCCCATATTCAGTTCCGAGTTCTTATGATGGGATAACGGCAGAGGGGCTTGCGCTCATTTACTTTTTATTTCTTCTCACACCCCCACCCCTCAGCTGCAAGAAGACAAGGTTACCCAGCAAGGCCTTTCTGGGGACGTAAGAAAGGCCCTGAAGTCATGCCTTCTTCTGATCTTCTGTGTAGATGCTAGATGTACTAAGAAACAACCTTCTTTATCCAAGAGAGAAGGTGACAGGGAAAGCTCACACAGCATCTCTCGAGCGCTAAGACAGGACCAGAAGTCATGGGTCCTACTGTAGCAGGGAACTTAACTGGACTACACGGCACGTGCCTGAGAGGGTGAACGGTCCTCAGCCAGGAGAAGCTTCTGGTATAAGCTGGGCTGTGGATTGCAGCCGAGGCAAAGGCTCTTGGACCCAGAAGGCACGTATCAGTCGGGGTTTACTCATGGAGGCAGAGACAATAGGAGACAGATATGCGCAGATTGTAAGCACTCCTAAGACTGTACCGATCTGCCTCTGCAAAGCCATCTCTGCAGTAATGCTGGAGGCCAGAGCTCACACTTGGGTAGTCGGGAAAGAAGGACATGAGCAACAGGCAGGCACCACGCCCCCACACCCATAGCCCTATAGCCCCATATCCAGGCTGACCCATCTCGGTTCATTTTCTCTGACTTTGGTAACGGGGATATCCTGTCGAAGCCAGGATTCTTTCTGTGTCAGAAACTGAGCACAGACAGACCTAATGGACCTCAGAGAAAACAAGGAGAGGGTTAAGGGGAAGCGGGGGAGGGAGGAGCCGTCACAGGTCAAATTGTTGTTTCACTCCAAGAAAGTGGATCAACGCACTAGAGACACTGTGTCTGGGTTGAGTCTATAGCTCAAATACAGAGCACTTGCCAAGAAACAATGTGTATATGTTACAAAATTCCACTCTCCCCTCCATCCTCTGACCCTCACAAAAAAACAAAACAAAACAAAAAACAAAAAACAAAACAAAAAAAAACAAAAAACAAAAAACAAAAAACCTTCCCTCTATGGCCTGCACCAACAGGAAATCCAAGAGGAGAATGTGTGTAGTCCTGCCTGGTAAGTGGGCACATTACAAAGCCATTAAAAGGAAAACTGGTGGTCTGGTGTAGACGCCATAAAGGACCACCACAAAGACAATGCTTACCACAAGCTCCCACCAGGAAACACGGAGTCTTGCTTGCCAAGGGAAATGGTTACCTACAACTTGACTTGTGGCTGCTTTGTGGATTGTTCTCTTCTCATCCTTTCTCCACCCCTCCTCTTCCATGATTTCACACTGCCCCCAACCCTAGGGAGGAGAGAAAGGACAGAGGGGGAAGGGGGGCATTATCATTAGACTACTTCCTGCTGATTAGGGGTACCAGATTCCTTAGGGCAAATTTGACCTTCGCTGCCGTTGGGATATCTAATTTGCACAAGAATACTTCACAAACCGCAACCAACCACCAGCAGCAGCAGCAGCAGCAGCAGCAGCAGCAGCAGCAGCTCCCTCTCCCAGGGCTCTTGCATTTATATATTCTCTGAAAGGTCCCCAGAGTCCCAAATGTCACACAATTGCAGAAACCACACATCTGCAGCTGGCAAAGCCACGCCCCTGCTAGAGCTCGAGGCAAAGCACAGTCAGCTGTTGTGATGCAGCCCCATAGCCCATTAAAACAAAAACATTCTTATATTTCTGTGTTCCAAAAGAGACCAAAATTCTCACTACAGTTACCCTAGGGAAATTGGGTGGAAAATGTCAATAAAGATAACCATTAAATGTTTTCCAGTCTGCTCCAAGCTGTCTTTATCGCCCCCCCCCCTTAATGCTCTTATTACTACTGATCATTAGAAGACATAATACAGCCTCCACGGCTACACAAATTCTTCACTATTGTCGAAACCATGAGGAAGTTTTCTGTCCCTTAAGGTCTATGTAAAAGAGCAATGTCAAAATGTCCCCCAGACGATGTCCAACCTCCGAGCTGAGGTGGGAAAGGAATGCTGCCTGTTTTGATTTGGAAACTACTCCAAAGGATTTCTAAGACGTTTCCGGATGCTTAGAAGTTCTGACGTAAACCGTGATATGGCCTTTCCTCTATATTCCCAATGATATCCATGATGGTTTTAGTACAGCTCAACTTCTTTCTTGACCAAGACCCACATCACTGCAGACTTGTAGGTTTGCCAGCATCTGGGTCTCTTGGCCTGGTCTGCTCCAGAGAGTCTGTACCCAAGTCTTCGTCTCTCACACACACAGCTTCCACAGCAAAAAACAAACTCCCAAACCCTTTAAACAAATGACTGAAACAGAATCTTCTAGAACACTCATTTGAAGTCAAAAGACATCACTAAGCCAAGTTCTATGCCCTTCTAGAAAATGGCTTTACCCATACCCAACTCTACCACCATCCATTCCTCAGAGCACCAAAAAGTAGCAAGTTTGTACTCCTTCCTTGGCTCTATTGCCCACCATGTGCACTGTACACGGGCAGCTTTTCCTATGACCATAATTGTCTGGGGACAAGACAGAGGTCCATTCAGGCTATGGATTGTACAAAGACTCAAACCAGGTGTGTTATGCAAATACATGCTTGGGTCTTGTATTCTTGTGCCCTTTCGGGGGCAAGTTGGTCAGGAGGAGACATGAAGACCTACCTGAGGCTGGACCTTAACCCTGCTTTCCACTAACCAATCTGTATGGCTTTGAGCAAGTCGCTGACTCTATTGGGCAATATCTTCACCTGCAAAAGTTTAGCAGTCTGAGTCCAGGGGTAAGGTTGGATCTCCAAGAAAGTTGGAGTGAGGGAGTTCAGAGAGATGGCTCAGTTAAGAGCTCTGGCTGCTTCTTCCAGAGGACTCAAGTTCAGTTCCCAGCACCCACATTGGGTGGCTCACCACTGCCTGTAACTACAGCTTCAGGGGATCCAACAACCCCTTGTGGCCTTAGATGAGGCACCTGCACTCATGTGCCAATACACACACACACACACACACACACACACACACAGACACACACACATCGACAGAGTAATAAAAAATAAATCCTCAAAAAAAAGGCAAGTGGGTGCTTTATAACCTATTATAACTTTGTAGCCTATTATGGAGGCTGTCGTTGCAAGTACGTTTATCTTGTGGTACAAATGGCATCCTTTTCTAATGCTTCTGGTCAGGTGCCGTTTTATGTGAAACATTCATACATGTCAGCGATGCTTCCCTGTTGGTGTACTTTAATGGTGCCCAAAATCATAATCAAATATAGTACTTCGGGAAGCGTGACCATTAAGCAGTCAAGAGGCTAAACAAGAAAAGCTACAATGATCATTTCCTTCAGGAGAACAGTAGATAGCCGCTGTCCAGGAATGGGGTACTCCCTTGGGTGGTTAACACTGTTCATGGACCTTTCAATAGCAATACGTTCTCTTTGAACGACTGCCGATAATGTAATGACTGCTGCACCTGATCATTGGCTGGTTATGATTTGGAAATGGGAAGGACAGACCCAGCTGAAGACAGAGACATCACATGTGACATTTACTCCGCAAGGGTTCTTCCCACTCTGACGGCAGCACTCTCAAATGGCGCTCGTTGCTGCCTTGGAGGGGATCACTGCCCCTCATCTGGAGCTTGTGTAGTTTGTCCGTGAAGATGACTGAGGCACGGAGGTAACCGGAAGAGGGATTCTAGGTGGAGAAAGATCTAAGAAAGCAAACTCAGGCTGAAAGCTATCCTGAAACTCCAAATCGTACTCCCCTTTGGATCCTGAGGATCTGGGCTTCCTAAAGCATCCCTAGAAACTTGCTACAAATTCTTAATGATATTACCTCAAACCCTTCCCCCCGGAAAGAGCAAGGTAGAGAACGAGTCCCGCCCACTGGGAGGAGACATGCAAATTTGAATATCACCCTACCTCCAGGTTCCACACTCAGACATCTGGAAAATGGAGCTAGAGAAAAAGAGAATGTTCAAAAAACACATCAAGAGTAAAATAATTCACCGATTAATTAATTAAAAGATAAAATAAAATTTCACTTAAAAAGTCCCTCTTAAGTATTGAAGACACAGACTTAGTCTTGCAGTGCAGCTTGGGACTACAGAGACGGACTCCGGTGAGGGTGGCAGGTCTCACACACACACCCTTCTGTTAGGATGAAGAACGGGCATGATGGTGCGATTTAAAAGCTGAGCTGTAGCTTAGATCCCGACTAGAGGGAGAAGTGTAGAAAAAAAATGAATATAGGCCAAACGCATCACTAACTACTCAAACCCCACCTTTTAAAATCCTAAGCACATCTATGGTGATTACTCTGTATACAGCACTCCCTGTTTAAAAAAAAAAAAAAGCTAACTGTGACACAACACACAGTCCAAAATCTCCACTTCACATAGAAGCCATTGGCTGTTTCGTTAGTTTTTAGCTCTTGTAGTTTAGGGTCCTACGAGTCAGGAAAAGACAGGTGTTGCTATTACTGTACACACACTCCTCCCAGAGGATCGGGTGTGTGTCTGAGGAGATTTCAAGGGAATACATTAACCTGTTTGTGTCTAGTACTGATTCCGGATAGGTAAGACACTCAGTTTCATAACCGCGTCTAACAAAGTTGAATTTAGTCAGACAGACGGCATGAACACAAATGGAGGCTATTTGAAGAAAGAGGATGGGTTGACGAGAGAGGGGTCAGGAAGTTGAGGGTAAGCATAAGCAAGGTACACTGATATATATGTATGAAAATGTCATAATGGGACCCATTATTTTGTATACTAACAAAAAACATTTAGTTTTAAAAAACCTAGTGCAAAATCTTCACTTAAAACAGAACAGAAGCCCCTGCCTCAGCCCTAACGTTGCTTCACAGTAAAGATGGCAACCAGTCTTCTGAGGGGCCAAACATCCTGGGGAACAGCACTAACCCTCAGCAAGGCAAGGAGAGAGGCGCCACAGCTGTGCCAGAGTCACCCCGGAGCCTGTCTGTCATCAAGAGTTAAGCTTACTCTAAGAATTCTCCAGTTACAGAGCAGCCACTCCCACCCCATCCCTGGGGCATGGGTCTTCTTGGTCTTCCTTGACATTCTTTTGTCCTAAGGACTAGTGCCCATGGGCCTTCCTGGCTTAGCTCTGGAGTGCCCCACCCCTGGAGCTCTCCAGCTGTTAAGCCCAGAGGCTCAAATCAGCCCCAGTGAGGACACCCTCTCAGCCTGCTGCCCCTAACCCTAGTCTCACCAGCGCCCCCCATATCACAAGAGCTGGGAAACTCTCAAGGTTGAACGTATCTCAAAGGTCGAATGTCCTGATGCTGGTAACCTAAGAAAATCCATTTTTTAAAGTAAAAGGCTGGCCAGACTGATTCCCGAGATAGTTCTGTAAGAAAGTGGAGTCGAGGATGGTGAAAGAGAATCCTCCGTACTCAAGTGTACAAAAGCAGCCAGGTCTGTGGACTGGGTGTTTTTAACATAAGCCTGAGACCACTGTGTCTAAAGCAAATCTCCAGAGAACTGCTAATGAGGCCCCTTCTAAAAACCGGGTGCGTGTGAACAAATGATCTTCAAATGCCCAGTGGCATTTTACATGGTTGACCACTACCGGTTTTTCCAGCTCTCGAAGACAATGTTTCTGTTGGAACTAGCACTGCCCCTCCCTCTCTGGCCTGCTTGCTCTAGTTCTCCCTCAGGTGGCAGGGCTTGTTCCCCACCTCTGCCTCTCCCCCTTCCTTCCCTTCCCTTCCCTTGATGCTCAGTGACTGGTGGTGTTGGAATAGAAAACAGGTTTCCAGAACAGTGTGTGAAGGGCCAGGGTATAGCCAGCCGGGAAGAGCAGACAGCAGGCTTAACGATGGCAAGTGAGTGGGACGGTGAATAAAAGCTGGACATGGCCGTGGAGACAATTAGTAAAGCACCTGAGTTCCCAATGCAGAAATGACACTCACTGGCCAAGAAGCCGTGATTGGACAAAAAGGACTTGGTTGAGAAATTTGACTTGGTTGAGAAACTTCTGGAAATATCTGGGTAATTAATAAACCTGTGCATGAATCAAATCCGGTCACCCAGATGAAGGTGCATGTGGGAGCTGTCTTAGGAATCCCTAAGTCTCGGCAGCTTGAAGCCACAGGCATTTCTTCCCCTTACACTGGAGTACGAAGAAGCTTGACAAGTGTCCTACCGTCGGACCTCTCAGGCTCCTCCTAGCATGGAGCCCCGTCCATCTCGGAAGACACCAGAGTCTTCTGCTGTTCCCTTTTAGACAAGGGAAGAAATGGAGTAGAAGACAGGAAAGGACACAGGAGGAGTTAGGTAGGGTGAGGCATATGCCGTCTCCACTTGCTTGTGTCTAGTCGTTTCTGGGTCCTAGTCTGATGAGTGCTCTTATCAAAGAGGCTTCTGGGAAATGTGGGTTCAGTTTCCCTCTGTGATTTTCTGTGTTGTTGTTATGTTTTGTTGTTGTTTTGTTATTTTTGTTTTGTTTTTGAGGCAGGGTCCCATTCTGTACTACAAGCTAGCCTGAAACTCACTATATAGACCAGACTGGCCTTGAACTCTTGAGAGATCCTCTGACCTAAGACTCCTAAATGCTGGGATTACAGGAATAGGTTTTCAAATGTACCCTTATGAAGTAACATACCCTTGGTTACCCCTCTCTCTTGAGCCCTTCTGCCACACAGCTTTGTCCCCCTCCCCCCTGTTTATGGGTTCACAATAGACAGAAAAGGGTGGAATGGTAAACCGCCCGTTTGTGTTCTCGTTTTGTATTGTTGAGAGGGCGCCTCCGCGTAACTCTTTATTTCTCCCTGTTCATCCCCACCATGTCCCCACCTCCACCCCCAATGACCCAGAATTGGGTTTCTGCTTCATGAAGGAGTTCTGCCTGAAGTAAAAGAAATGATTATGAAATCAAAGGGATGAAGAGCAAGATGGGGGCCCCCTTGTCTCTGAGGCCCCTCGTTCACACGGCGAAGGCTGGGGAACACTTGTTGCCTCGGGTGTATGGATCCGGTCCCTCCCTTCCACGTCTTCATAGCTCTAGATAAAAGCCAGGAACTCAGATGTTTACTTGAATTTTTGAAAACTTGGGTCAAGCAACATTTCAACCAAGAGCGTCTCTCGCCTTTGCCTCTCTAGTTTGTACTGTGGTCTGTGACGTCACCGTCTGGTATCCCAGTAAAGAAGGCAGTAGCAGTCTGACATAGCCTGCTCGACTGCTGTGGGGAACAGAGACAGGAACAGTCCCACAAGGTGACCTTCAGGCAGTGTCAGGAGCCCAGGTGACACTTCCTGGCTTTTGCAAATAAGTATAGGCAGCAGAGAGGACATAGACGTTAGCCTGAGAATGCGTGCGAAGACGTCTTTCTCAGCGTGACCTTCCTCCTGTCACTGCCTCCTGCCATGATGCTGCCAAACTCTGGACCACATTTAGGTTTAGTGCACCTTCCTATTTTCTGTGCAACAACAGGAAAAGAAATCTACGAAACGTTCTGGTCTCAGAAAGTCCATCTACTTGGAGAAGAGACCTGTTCATGCGCCTGCTACCAACGTCCTCCTGTAAGAGATGTCTCCTGTTGGAGATAGACTGGCTCGCAATCTGGAACTTCACATACCCCCTCCTCATATTTTAACCCCCACCAAAGGCCTTCTCAACTTGAAAAGGCACTAAATATTTTAAGTTACAGACTTAGGCAAGAAACTCATTGATAAAAATGATTGCGCAAGTCCTGTTTGGTGACCCAAATCAAATGTTGGTGACAAAAACAGCCACGTAAGCTTTTATTATGCTCAGCCATCTACTGTAGACATTGGAAATGAGTTTTCAGAATAAGTGTGACTTTATATATTATGTGACAGAGAACACACACAGTGCGAGTGCTCAAATCTGTTTCCTGTTAACAAAAAGATACATGGAGATTTTAGGAGCTGATATTAAAAAACGAGGGTTTTTTTTTTTTTCCCATATAATGTTGCCTGCAGTTACTTTAACAATTCAACTGAAAATCTAGGGACAAGAGAAGTGTAGTGGACATGTTAAGTTTTTGTCCTGACGTCCTGGGTTCAAAGCTCCTTTTGGATGCAATATGACACCACAGAGAGTTCTTCACTGTCAGGGGACTTCTTGAATCCCAGTCTTGAGACTTCCCAAGTATCTTTTTCCTTCCCGTTCAATAGCTACTTTCCTCTTCCCACATAGGGAAGGTGAGAAGCAGAAAATGGCAGCTTTGATACTGATCTGGAAAGTACCTGCTGAGGCTCCCTTACCCTCCGGAGTAAGGTGGACAACATTAGTGGTCTATCTCGGGGCATTATCCCTGGGCCTTAGCTGTGTGTGCTTTACAGAAGAAAGACTTGAAGTGAAGCGGCCCCGAGCCGTGGGCTGAGCAGCTGGCACGAGGCTGGCTATAGCAGGCAGTGTACTAGGCTCCCAGTAGCCTTGCTTGAAACCAGCTGCTGGGAATTCTCGCACAAGCTGTGTGTTTTTCAGGCTCCAAGTCGCTTTTAAAGGATAAGGATTTTCACTAGGTCGGTTTGGCTGGGAAAATTCAATGAGAGGAGATAAGACACTTAAATAAAGGAGCAATGGGAGTAGTCATTCGCCAAACTGTCTTATCAACCCAAGGTGCACCGTTTCAAATGTTTTCCAAAAACTGTCAACCCAACTTTGGCCCTTCATCCTGTAATTCTGGGCAAGCATCTATCATTTTTGAAATGAAATGTAGTCATATACTGTTTCACTAAATGTAATGTTGTAAAAAAAAACAAACAAACAAACAAAAAAAAAACTACTTCTGATCAGGTCTGAAAAGGGATTTTTCCAGTGCAGACAGGGGAAGCGGTTGCCACAATTTAACTCTTAAAACTGATTTAAATTAGATGCACTGCATGATGTATGAAATTCTCAAAATAATAGGAAAAAAGTAAAAGAAATTAGATGCATTGGTACTAGCTCATGGATTTTTAGTGTATACATGGTTATAAATACAAACAGGTGTAGACATTGTGTGTTTGTGTGTGTGTGTGTGTGTGTGTGTGTGTGTGTAGGGGACCATGCTGACCTACTGGGCCAAGGTCACTTGATATGGCTACAAGGAATTAAATCAAGGCATCTGAGGGTCCACAGCAAGACCGAGGCTGTGACAGTTTTATGGAGAGCAGACATCGTATCCCTTATCAGAAAGAGAAGATAGCGGCGGTTGCCATGATGGATGCAGATGCAGTTGCCAGGACACCGTGATGCTTGCAAGTTCTACGGGGAGCACGAGAGTAATGGCTAAGACCGATCGGCCTGTCGAGCTCCCATGCTTCCTTGACTTCCGAGGGAGCACACAGAGAAGCTAACGGGCATAAATACACATGCACAGATGGATGTGCGCACACATAGCTTCACGCATGCGCGCGTGCGCACACAGACACACACACAGACACACAGTTGAAAAAGCCAAGAAGCAACAACAGCCTGATAGCGAAAGCACAGTGGCACCCAAACTTGGTTTCTAAGCATCTCCTCCACCACGAAGAATTGCACACACACAGTGTGGGGCAAACACATGGGGGCGGGGTGCATGTATAGAAAAAAAAGAAATTGCTCCAAAACTTAGGAGGGCAAAAGTTTTGAACAATCCTTTAAAATGTGTGAGCATGCAGCTGGGTAACGAGTGGACTATCTTAACTGCAGCACGATGCTGCACCACGTGGCCGGAAAAGCCGGTATTTGGAGATGCATCCTGACTTCTCACCTGTCTATACAGATAGATCGATCAAATACATTCTTAAGAAAGCCCCTCCGCTACACATTGAGACCAACGTACCTCAGAGATGTCGCTTGTCCTGGTGGGAAACACTTCAATAAAGGCAAACATCCATTACCCTGGAGACTTCCGGAACAGAAGTCTGTCAAGTGCGTGCAATCTTTTTCACTTGAACAAAAAGACGCGGTGGGCGCGTCTGGCAAAACTCTCTTGCTCAGTTGGCCAAGGGCTTCCGGGTCAGAGGCTCATGGGACATGCGCATCTGAGAGCCTCTTTCCAGCTTGTGCTGCGCAGGCCCCGACTGAGTCTCATTAAAAGTAATGCTTAAATGTTGATCTCAAAATAACAAATACCCTGTACCCACTCCCACATACTGTTGTTTGTCAGACAGGCAGACACACGTGCACACACACTATTCCCTCAATATGACCCACTTGCCACTCCCTATAAATATTGAAGACTTTATAGACGTGGGCTGGAAGCAAAACAACCCAAGCCATTTGTTTGCTTCATTTCAAGAAGCTTTCTTTGTTTTGAACCAAAGCAATTTTTACAATGACTTTCATCGTGATAGGATTCTTGACTTGAGCAGTTCACCTGGCTTCCTGGTTACGAATCTGGGCGGGGGTCCCTATTCCTATTTTCTTCAGTTATAGAATGGGTGCTTTTGTGCAGTGGAGGGAGGATTGGTGTTTGTCCCATTTACTAGATTAATGGGTTCCCCCCTCTTGGTGCTTGTTGGCTCTGCAGGGAATGCACTGTTAGAGTCCAGGAAATGTCTCTGACAGCGCCTCATCTCTTCCTCCATTGTTGAGCATATACTAGACGAAGCTTCTCTGTAAGTGACTAGAATCTTCCCTTCCCTCCACTTTCCTGGCACAGATACAGGATGGCGGCCATCCAGGAATCCCCTCTGCCACGTGCATTTTGAAGTTTCTTTACCTTGCTAATTAGCAAAGTAGGGAACTGTACCTTTTGAAAATGTCAAAACCGATTGAGTTCACAATGGCCTCCCTGTCTTTGTCTACACAGTATGGAACTACAAGCCATTGAATGAATTAGGAAGCCACAGTCTACACTAACACAAATAAATGTGGACCGAAAGCCCTGTCCCTTCAAGACAGAGTTAACTGCCATGCATAACAAAAGAATACATCACAGGGAACAAAACAAAACAGAAGCTGGTGGTCCCCAGAGGACTTGTCAACTGACAAGACGTGGAAAAGGCAGAGGGGAGAAAACACCCTCAGAAAATTCTCCACAAAATGCCACCGACGCCGACGGGCGACTTCACTCAGGAGGGGGTTGGTAGACACTGACTTACTTGCCTGGCTGACCTCAAGACTTTGAAGGAATCGTGTATCCCACAAGCCCACAACCCAGGGTACCAGCATCCTTTCCACGTTATTTCTACCAAAAACATGTGGTCTGGAGCTGAGTAGGGGAAAGTGTAAGATCAACCTAGAATGGTGGCCAGACGAGAGATACGATATTCTTTAAGCTCATCTAAGACATGGGGACAGGAGCAGGCGGGTGAATGGAGGAGACAGGACAAAATGTGACCCTAGCTAGGCATTCGGTAAAATACAATGGGGCTGCGGTCTGAGTGATGCAGAATCTAGCATGTTGACTGCTGAAGCCTCACAAATTTACATAGCTGTAACAGGAGCCAGTCTCTGCGGGGAGAGCTCTCCTGTCTTGATCTGCTTTGTGTCACTATAATGGAATACCACAGACGGGTTCACTTGTAAAGATCAGAAATTTATTTCTCAGACTTCTGGAGACTTAAAAGCCATGACCAAGGTTCTGGCATCTGACAAGGGCATTTCTTAATGCACCATCCCATAGCTAAAGGCAAGAGGATGGGGACGGGGCTCACTTTTTGTAGGGGTAGAAAACTCCAGAATAAGGACCTCACTCCTGTGACAATTGCATTTGTCCATTCCAGGGGGCACAGCCATCCCCACTGAACCCCTCCTCCTCGTCGTCTCCACCTACCAAGACAGCTTAACTGGGGATTTGGGTTCCAACATTTAAAAACTGAAGGATACATCCAAGCCCCGGCACTCCCTCTCATGAGGCGTCTGAGGGAGCGCCTGAGGACGTCTTTGTTCAGTTCTTGAAACCTTCCGGTAAGCCAGAAGGCCCAAACCATAAATGAGTCTCACCCCACAAAATAGTTGTGGCAGAGGCAGTCGGCCTCTGACCTGGGATTACACGTGGCCCATTCAATTCTCCTTTGATCTGCTAGACACATAGCAAATACTTTTAAAACTGCACATTTTCTAAAGACTTTTTGATATCACATACAGAAAAACAGAATTTCATTTCTTACTTGGAGATAAACATTAGTTAACATGTCACACAATTCCAGCACCCAGGATTCATCCTTCAGGTGGGTGGACTGTGTAAGCAGGTTTTTTTGTGATTTGTGGCTTCTATGGACCACTTTCACCTATGTGAACCTCATGTAAATGGAGGTGAACTGTGCTCTCTCCAGGGTCTTGTCTTCTCCTGCTCAGCTCTGAGACCTATTCACTCCTGCTACCCAGCCACCACTTGAGCTGTAAGGTGTCTTGCCCAATGGCTGCGGCATAAAGCACCCATTCTTCTGGAGTGAACTTGGGGTTACGTCCAGTTGGAGATGTTTAATGAAGCCTCTTGTAGCCCCCAGGGCACCCCCACTTTAAGGCACTAGGCTGAGAAGTTTCAGAGAGGTAGTGAAGACTGGGGCTTGGAAAACTTTCTGTAAAGAAACAGATAGCAAACACGTGAGGCTCTACAAAGCATCGTGTCCGAGCTTGACAAGTCCCAAGCGATAATACAGGCTAACGGGCATACCGCTGAATAAAACTTTATTCACAAAAGCAATTTTGTCTACAAAATCCAGAGGCTGGTATAGGCATTTGGTTTGTTTGCTTTGTCGGAGTGTGCGACATGGTTATCCAAAGAGGCTGTTCCCCTAATGTACTAAGCAATGTTACTGAAAAAAACAGGTAGTCGCTCCATGACTTTCCCCACACTTAGGATGGCCTGTCTTTTTGTTTTAGCCATTGTTCTGGTTGTGGTTTTAACTTGTGATCCCATGATACTCATGATACCAAGCGCTTACAATCTGTGAGCCCTTTATATATTCTCACTTAAAATATGCGGAGGGAAGTCTCTGGGTGCATTGCCAATGGATTGAACTCATCTCCCACTTGCAGGAGACATCCTAGCTATGAACCTGTACTTTGGATTGCCACGGATTCATTGTGATCCAACAACTTTGGGATATGGATAGTAAAACGGTAGCTTAGCCACGTCCTCTGCGTCAGGGTCCGTCTCGAAGCTGCACTCAGGCTGCTGACCAGGAGTAAAGTCTCTTTTATGGCTCGAAGGGAAAGAAGGGCCTGTTTGCCTCCCCACGTGGCTCATGACAGCCTTCAGTTCCTTGAGAGATGTCAGGTCATCCACCTCAATGTCTTGTGGTTTGGAAGATTATTCTTACTGTCTTTTTTTTTTTTTTTTTTTTTTTTGGTTCTTTTTTTCGGAGCTGGGGACCGATATTCTTACTGTCTTACTATGTGGGGTTAAGAGGGCCCAGATTTTAGCACAGCTGACTCCATGATAGAAGAACCATTCAGGCTGTAAAACTCAGCAGGCAGACAGTCCCGCCTGCCAAAACTAAAATGAAGGCCCGGTCCATCTAAGTCCATATTGGTTCTGGGGAAGCCTCTTAATGTACTAACCTTGTTGTGTGGCTTCTGTAGTTCTGCTTCTGGCTAACTGTTCTTGTTAACTGATGTGTGTCAGCCCGGGACACGTGTTTGGTGTTTTAAAGCTTGCCCTGACAAAGACTTAATGCTACACTGGGATCCCAAACACCCCGTGTATCCACCAGTCGGCTAATGGAGACTTTCTATTGGCTTAAACCCATGCTCAAGCAAGCAGTCTTCCCTGGAACGGCCAAAACCCCACAACAGGGTCTCTCATTATGACCACACGTCCAAGCTAGCCAGGGAAAGCCTCTCTTCATTTGATGGTGTTGTGTAATTGTTTCTTCCAAGATTGGAACATTTCAGCCTGCAGGGAAACTCTTGAAATAATTCACAACAGCCTCGGGAAGGCTTTGAAACTGACCACATTCACTATGCTCCCTGCCCCACCCCCAAAAAAATATAATCAGTAAAGACGGCCGGGAGTCACTCCATGACAACACATCCGGCTGCCTTGGAGAAGCAGAGCAGCCAAAGAGCTTCAAAGCAACGGATCCCCTGGGAGAGGACACTCTCCAAGGTGCTGAGCTGCCTACAGAGCACCCGTTTTTGTGAACTGCTACCCGTGCTGGAGTGGGCTTTGGTGGTGCAGCTGTCTTTGAGTCATTTCTGTTCCTGTAAATGACCCCTCACCCCTATTTCTGTAAGCAACTCCAATAAAACTCATTGGTTCACCGTGTCGGACTTTGGGGACATCCATACTTTGGTCTGTTGTGGTTGCCCTGTCTATTTGGGGTGAGTAGGGGTGTGTGTGTGTGTGTGTGTGTGTGTGTGTGTGTGTGTGTGTGTGAGAGAGAGAGAGAGAGAGAACGGAGGGATATTACTAGCTCTTGATAAACACACACAGGCTTAGACCGGTTCTGTACCGGTAAGCACCACCCTCAGCCCACGCATGGGAGTCTGACTGTGGACAGGTCTGCAGATCAATATGAGATAATCACAGTCAAACAGCACCGTGGCCTTGCAATTATCTTATTAAATTATTTCTTTTCTTTTTTTTTTTTTTTTTGGTTCTTTTTTTCGGAGCTGGGGACCGAACCCAGGGCCTTGTGCTTCCTAGGTAAGCGCTCTACCACTGAGCTAAATCCCCAGCCCCTATTAAATTATTTCTTTTTTTTTTTTTTGGTTCTTTTTTTCGGAGCTGGGGACCGAACCCAGGGCCTTGCGCTTCCTAGGTAAGCGCTCTACCACTGAGCTAAATCCCCAGCCCTAAATTATTTCTAAGTGTTCAAGCTTTATGAAGTTTTGCTTGAACCTTTCCAGCTTTATTAAAGTTTGCTCGACAAACTCACGGCGTGGCGTGCGGCAGGTTTTCATGTATGTGTATACTCTGAGATGGCTCCCACAGTGAAGCCAAACAGTATATCCACTCTGTATATAACTAATAATTGTATATTAAATACCTGTTCCTTTGGCATTCTGCAGCTTTAATGTGTGCGGAGCGGGGCGAGCTGAGCTCATCTTTGCATGAAGGACCACAAAGCTGAAAACCCACCAAGTGTTAATCAGCTCATGAGCTCAGTCCATTCACCATCTAATCGCATTCAAGCAGATGGAGCCAGCCGTAAGCTTCGGGGCCTTCTAGAAGGATCTCCTGAGTTTGGTTCTATAGGATTTTTCTCTTTGTTATCTTACAACTCTAGGCACAGGCTTGGAATCTGACAGGCTGTTTCCCTGTGAGTCTGTTAGCACAAGGGGAAACCAGAGAGCCTGTCGGGTTATGTGCGTGATGGTACATGCATGACACTTGGGGCATGGTTTTTGTAATCCACTATTTCTATAACTTGCACATCAATTTCACTAATACCATAGAGTGACTCCTTTAAACTAAGGTCCATAGTTCCCATCAATTTAAGCAGAATCTAATTTTTTTAAAAAGATGTATTGCTTGTGTGTGTGTGTGTGTGTGTGTGTGTGTGTGTGTGTGTGTACCACACGTGTGCCCAGTGCCCAGGGAGGTCAGAGGAGTGTGGCAAAGCCCTGGAACTGGAGTTCTGGATGGTTGTGAGCCGCCATGTAGGCACTGGGAAGAGACCCTGAATTGTCTGCAAGAACAAGTGCTCTTAACCACTGAGACATCACTCCAGCCCTTCATTTATGATTTATTTATGCAAATATGCTGTCACCCTCTTCAGACACACCAGAAGAGGGCATCATCGGATCCCATTACAGACAGTTGTGGCCAGCATTTTACCAACCGAGTCATCGCCCCAGCCCCAGTCCCTGACGTCTTGAAATGGGTACGTAGAATGTGCTCTTCACTATGGAGTTCAATGTAAATGCACGTATCTTCTCATATATTTCTCTGTGGTTAACACAGTGGTTCTCAACCCTCAGGTCTCAACCACCAAAACACCACGTATTTCCAATGCTCTTAGGAACCCCCAACCATAAACGTATGTCTGTTCCTACTTCATAACTGTAATTCTGTTGTGAGAAATGCCTTAGTTCCTAAGGCCATCGGAAATACATGTTTTCCCAACAGTTGAGAGCCACAGGTTGAGAAACACTGCCATAATTTATTTGAAGAAGCTCTGTTTTCTCCGAATATATTTGTCACTCATTATTATCTATAATCAACCCGTCTGCAGTAGAGCACCAGTCATTCTCGTTACTGATGGTGATTAGTCCTCCGAGAACTTGACCTCATCCCTCCCTCTCCCCGGAAAACACATCCTCAGATGAACGTTATTGTGCTCTCAGTTTTTATGGTTTCTGCTCCTTTCGACTGTATGTCCAAGCTCCTGCAGCGTCTGTCCCTTGCTTAGCCTGTGCACCACAATGCTGTGTGCATCAATGAAGTCAGAACCGCATGGTCTTGTCTGTAAGTAGATGGTCTTTTTCGAATATGTACTGCGTTTCTTTTATCCATCCACCAGCTGATGGACACTTGAGATGTCTCCACTTCCTGGTACTTCCCCAATGTAAACCAGTGCTGTGGTGGATTCGAGGTTACAGCTGTGTCTCCATCAGACTGGCTTCGTAGCCATCACAACTGCATTCAGCAGATAACGTGGTCAGTCTGTCTCTTGAGCATTCCTACAAAGGGCATGCAAAGCCTATGTTTTCACCCTGTCCTCACTGGGACTTGGTGTCCTTTGGTGAAAGTGTTTTTTTTTTTTCTTTTTTTCAGAGCTGGGGACCGAACCCAGGGCCTTGCGCTTGCTAGGCAAGTGCTCTACCATTGAGCTAAATCCCCAACCCCGGTGAAAGTGTTTTGTATACTCAGCGTGGATGTGGATGGGGGGGAGCTCACACCTATGCCTTTGTTTGGAGGCCAGTCCTTGACAGCAGGTGCTTTCCTCTGTCGCCCTCACCCACCCTTTTTTAAAAACCTGATTTGACTCAACTAGCGACCAAGACCCCTGAGATGTGTCTTATCTCGGCCCCTCCAGGCATTTGTCTCACAGACATGAGTTATCTGGTCTTCCCAGAGAGGCTAGGGATTGAACTCAGGCCCTCGTGTTTATAAAACAAGCCCTTTATCGCTGTGCCACACACACACACACACACACACACACACACACACACACACACATCACAGTCACACGTGAACTGCCGTGTCGGTGGTTACCAAATACAGATACAATTTTGACACCAGACCAGGTCTTACTACACTGCTCAGACTAGCCTGACCATCTCTGTATGATCCAGGACGGCCTTGAGCTCATTGTCCTCCATCTCCAGTGACATTTTTAAAACCAACTATAATAACAGGGCAGATAAAATGCGTAGAGATAAAATTCCGACAGCAGAAGCTCGAAGGTTGGGAGGTAATAAACGGAGTGATTGCTAGGAGATTGCTGCATTGGTCCTGAAGAGGTAAAGCATCAGTTTGCTTTACAGAAACAAATGAATAATGCATATAACGAACGCTAGGATAATCATGGAGAATGAAAGGAAGCCAGGCGAGGAGCTAAGGTGGGATATTAAAGCCCTTAACTAGCACAAGAGAAGTAACCAGGACCAGAAGTGATGACGAGAAGCAAGACCCAAACGGAACCAAGAATTAACCTCAAATGCAACTCAACCAAAAATGTCTGTTCAACCAAATCTGGGCCAGCAGGATGGCTCGGCAGGTAAAGGCGCTTGCCAGGCAAGACTGGCGACCTGAATTTGATAGTCATAGCCCGTGTGATTAAGGAAGCAGAGAACCTGACTCCACAGAGCCGTCCTCTGACTTTTGTACATGCTCCATGACATGTGCTCCCTCTCCCCAATGCACAACGCATACACATGTCGTCATCATCGTCGTCGTCGTCGTCATCGTCGTCGCCGTCATCATCGGAAAGACAAAGATCAGAATTAAGTAACAGTGTCACACGGATTAAACCTAAATTAACTTGATGCTGCTTAACATAGGACAGCTGAGGGTAGGGACCCCTTGTAAGGAACGAGAACACATTCTGAGCACTTAGAACTAAGAAGCCAAAAGTCTCCTTTGCTGTGTTAACAAGAAACTCTGGGCAGAAACATTTTTTTTCAGAGCTGGGGACTGAACCCAGGGCCTTGCACTTGCTAGGCAAGCGTTCTACCACTGAGCTAAATCCCCAACCCCGGGCGGAAACATTTTTAGAGAGGAATACTTTGTCTACATAAGAAAGGAACAGGGCCCACATCCCTGGAAATCAGTCTGGAGGTTCCTCAGAAAATTGGACATTGAACTACCTGAGGACCCAGCTATACCTCTCTTGGGCATATACCCAAAAGATGCCCCAACATATAAAAAAGACACGTGCTCCACTATGTTCATAGCAGCCTTATTTATACTAGCCAGAAGCTGGAAAGAACCCAGATGCCCTTCAACAGAGGAATGGATACAGAAGATGTGGTACATCTACACAATGGAATATTACTCAGCTATCAAAAACAATGACTGTGAAATTCATAGTCAAATTGATGGAACTGGAAAATATCATCCTGAGTGAGGTAACCCAATCACAGAAAGACATACATGGTATGCACTCATTGATAAGTGGCTATTAGCCCAAATGCTTGAATTACCCTAGATGCCTAGAACATATGAAACTGAAGACGGATGATCAAAATGTGAAGGCTTCACTCCTTCTTTAAAAGGGGAACAAGAATACCCTTGGCAGGGAATAGAGAGGCAAAGATTAAAACAGAGGCAGAAGGAACACCCATTCAGAGCCTGCCCCACATGTGGCCCATACATATACAACCACCCAATTAGACCAGATGGATGAAGCAAAGAAATGCAGGCTGACAGGAGCCGGATGTAGATCTCTCCTGAGAGACACAGCCAGAATACAGCAAACACAGAGGCGAATGCCAGCAGCAAACCACTGAACTGAGAACAGGACCCCCGTTGAAGGAATCAGAGAAAGGACTGGAAAAGCTTAAAGGGGCTCGAGACCCCATATGAACAACAATGCCAACCAACCAGAGCTTCCAGGGACTAAGCCACTACCCAAAGACTATACATGGACTGACCCTGGGCTCCAACCTCATAGGTAGCAATGAATAGCCTAGTAAGAGCACCAGTGGAAGGGGAAGCCCTGGGTCCTGCTAAGACTGAACCCCCAGTGAATGTGATTGTTGGAGGGAGGGCGGCAAGGGGGGGAGGATGGGGAGGGGAACACCCATAAAGAAGGGCAGGGGGAGGGGTAAGGGGGATGTTGGCCCGGAAACCAGGAAAGGGAATAACACTCGAAATGTAAATAAGAAATACTCACGTTAATAATAAAAAAAAAAAAGAAAGAAAAAAGAAAGGAACAGTTCGGTTGGAAGACTCACCTGCCCTAACTTTCCGTGCAACCGACCGTGGATCTGACATCTATGAAGGTCAAGGCCGCTGAAAGAATGGGTGTATTTCAGTGAGTTGAGCCCTAGCAGTGAAAAGGCTAGTAAAACTTAACTACTTATGTTAGTCTTAAGATTTCTAAAACACTCCACCCGACCACAGCATAATACAAGCTCTCTTCAGAAGGAGGAGGAAAAAAAATTTAAAAAGTGCAACAGACCATCCTGAAAGAAGAGAAATGTGAGGCTTAAACTTTTGTTAGAAAACCCTAGGCCGAGGTCACACCCCAGCAGTGATTTCTACCCAGCATTGGAGAACAAGATCTAGAACAGTCCATCTTGCAAACATGTATCCAGAGCCCAGGAAAGGGAAAATGTTTTCCCAATTCATTTACGGAGCCAGAATTTCCCTAAATCAAATTCAGGAAAAAAGTTAAACACATCAGAGAGAAGTGTCTCGTGGATGTAATGACAGAAATCCTCTGTAAAATGAAGCCCAGCAAGACTGTAAAACAGATGGCGGGAGAGTACATCATAGCCCAGAAGAGTAAGGCTCATGGGGGTGGAGAGAGGGCTGGAGAGATGGCTCAGTGGTTAAGAGCACTGACTGCTCTTCCAGAGGTCCTGAGTTCAATTCCCAGCAACCACATGGTGGTTCACAACCATCTGTAAAGAGATCTGATCCTCTCTTCTGGTGTGTCTGAAGACAGCTATAGTATACTTATAATAAATGAATCTTTTTTTTAAAAAAAGGCTCATGGGGTATTAGACACTCGACTGGTCACTACAGCCAAGGAAGAGAGGCAAAAGCTTGAATGACGATGTCAGGAACTTCAATAAAAATCAAGAAGCATTTAGTAGACTTAATGGCTCTGGTGGTTTGAATAAGAATGGTGCCGATAAACTCATAAACCCAATGCTTAGTCAGCGGGGAGGGGCACTATCTGAGGAGGATTAGGAGGTGTGGCCTTGTTAGAGGAAGTGTGTCATTGAGGTGGGCTTTAAGGTTTCAAAGGTCTGGTGTCTGTCTCTCCCTCTGTCTCTCTGTCTCTCTCCCTCCTACCCTCCCTCCTTGCCTCCCTCCCTCTCCTCTCAGGTACTGCTCCAGCACCTGCCTGCATGGTTCCCTGACCTCCACCATGATGAGACTGAACTACAACCTCTGAAACCGTAAGCCAGTCCCAAGTAAATGTTTCTTCTTATAAGAGTTGTTGTGGTCATGGTGTCTCTTCAGAGCAACGAAACAGTGACTAAGACAATAGCTGACAGTGTTTTTAAAACACCTTCTCGTAAAATGGGCAGTGTATTAAACCGATTCCTTATAGCTTATGGCTACACCCATTGATCAATGCAGCTCTCATCCATCATCTGAGAAGTTTTTATTTGCAGTAGGTGGTGTTTACCACAGACCCAGAGCTGGTCAAGGCACAGAGAAAAAGAGAAGAAAGAATGCTCAGGCCTAAAGGGTACATTTATGCTGTAGCCCCATCCTCCCACAGCCCCACAATCTTGTAGACGAGAGAGCAGAAGGAGTGTAAGGGCCAGAGGTAGCAGAGAACTACAGGAAGCAGTATCCTCTGGGCACAGCAGATCAGTTGCACACACGAACTTACAGAGCTGCAATAGCACTCACAAGGCCCGTGCAAGACCGGAGCAGACCAAAGCTCAGCACAGAGAGGGGATCTAGGCATGAAATGCCGCCCTAGCCACCGAGCTATTGGCAGTTGTTAGCTGGAAGAAAGAGAGGCAGTTTTCTCTTAGAATGTAACCTAATAATCCTAGTAATAAGTCAGCCAAGACCCTAAGTGAAAGACCACATACACACATCCAATATTTGGGCAGCGCAAACTGATCTTGGGGATTCGGGGGCATTTTTTTTTAAAAACAAGGACATTAAATCGGTGAATGGGGAAGGACGCTGTGGATCTGGGAATTCAGAGTGAATATGATCAAAACGTACTATGCGAAACTCTCAACTAATAAAAAGTAATTTAAAAGAAAACAATCTTCCCAGAAAAGTACAAACAGAAGTTACATTCTTTGCTGCGGCCGAGTTGCTAGACCAACCAAACCCAGCGCAGTCTTTATGTCACACCTCCCCCTCCCCCGCTGCGGTGTGGAGAATGTGTTCGCTCCTGTGCCCTTGACGTGGCCTGTATATGATCACGACTGAGTCAACACCATCAGCAGATTCCAGTCAGCAGATTCCAGTCAGCAGATTCCAGTCAGGGCAAAAAGGCACGGATATAAGATGGTATTAAAGGACTTTTTTTTAAAAGGTGGACTCTGATTATAGGCGCCTGTACTGATTCTACACAGAGACAATATAGAGCGGTTTATGAGCATCCTAGGAACACCGAGGATGACGTAAACCGTGTCTCCACCCACCAGCAGTAAACTAGAAACAATGTGATCTGCAGTGGCCTCAAAGCAGGAAAGACACAGCGTGAGGAGACAGCACATCCAGCAAAGTGCTGGGCTGGAAAGCTGGAGGCCCCGGGTCTGGACCCCAGAAACCACGTAAAAATACTGGGCACGGTGATCCGTGCTTATAATCCCAGAACTGAGAAGACAAAGACGGGAGGCTCAGCAAGCCTGACAGGAGGCTCAGCAAGCCTGAGAGACCGAATCTTTTGGGTTCAGACTCCATCTTAGAGAACCTGACCTAAGGCTGAGCTGGAGTTAACTCGCAAACTGGCACCTGGTACCAGTTTCCAGGTTACCCCCCCCCAACAAGACCTACATTTAGTACCAGTTTCCAGGTCACACACCCCCCAATAAGACCTGCATCTAACACCAGTTTGCACGTTATTCCCCAACAAATCTGCACCCCCACGTGATGAGCCTGCCCCTGACACTTCGCTTCCTAACAACCACCGAGCAGGAGGAAAACGGAAGTTAAGTTCATGGTTTGGCTCCCAGCACCGGCCAATCATGTTAAAGGCCGTAGTGGCCCCCAGTCAGATGCGTGCCAAGCTAGAAACCCCCATCTTACCTCTTTAAATGCTTGCCTAAAACTGGGCTCAGGGCCCCCCCTTCCGGCTGTGTCAGGGTTGGCGGGAGCCCAAGCTCGAACTTGAATAAAGAGACCCAAACGCGATTGCCTTGTAATCGGTTCCTCGGTGGTCTTTTGGGGGTTCATGAATGTTTCCTGGCACAACAGCCCAATCGGTGAGCCCCTGGCCAATGAGGACCCTACCTCAAGGTGCTGCTGGGATGACACTGGAGGCTGATCTCTTGCCTCCGCTTGCACGTGTATATGCACTACACACACAGGCACACATGCATGGACATGCTCAAAATCACACGGAATGAAATAAATGTTCCATTTTGCTTCAAATAAAGATATTTGAGTTGGGTGGTGGTGGCACATACCTTCAATCCCAGCATTCAGAGCCAGTGGCAGGCAGATCTCTGAGTTCAAGGCCAGCCTGGTCTACAGAGCAAGTTTTAGGACAGCCAGGGCTACACAGAGAAATCCTGCCTTGAAAACTAAAAAAAAAAAAAAAAAAAAAAAGGAAGGAGGAAGAAAGGAAAGAAGGGAGGAAAAAAGAAAGAAAAACAAAAAAAAGAAAAAGAGAAAAATAAGAGGCAAGGCAGAGAGTATTGTCTTCCTTTGCATCTGTCTTGTCTTGGACTTTGTCTCTGTTTGTACTTTCTGTCGACTGGATTCTATTTCCTCTAGTAACTCCTACAGTTTTGAGATTCAGAACCGTGGATCTTCATTTTCTTGTACTGACATATTTGGAGGGTGTTTCAGTTTGCTTTTCTGTTGCTATGATAAACACACAACTTTAGGAGGAAATGTGTTATTTCGCTTTAAAAAGGTCCATCACTGAGGGGAGCCAGGGCAGGAAGTCAAAGCAGGGGTTTGAAGCAGAAGCCACAGAGGACATTGTTCGTGAGCTTCCTCCAAGGCTCACCTGCTCAGTTACCCTTTCTTCAACAATCCAGGTCCACTTGCATAGGGATTATAACCACCCATGGTGGACTGAGCCCCCTGCATTAATCAGCAATCAAACAACTGCCCATCCAGATGTGCCATAGGTCACGATGACCAAGGCAAGTCTTTAACTGAAGTTGTGACTTTTCGGGTGTGTTAAGCGAACAGCCAAGATTAGCCATCAGGGAGGGGAGAACACAAAAGGTCACACTTTCATCACCATTACCCCTAAAATCAGTGTATCCTATGGTTTTGTTCATTGCTGCTGTGGCTCATCATAATCCTTCTGTCCCCTTGTGGTAGCCACGTGCACTAGCTCTCTTCACAATTCCACCCAAAATATTTACATCTACTTACGTGGGCTGGCATTTGCCACATGCACTTTGACCCCTTGATTCTATATACTGCAAACAGGTATGGGCAAGGTAACGGCAACATTTGCTTGTTTTCTGTTTGTTTAAGCTGTAGAACTAATATGGCTGCTAAATCACACCAAAAACCCTGGCTTCTGAGTCGACAAGGCAAAGAAAAAAGAAAAAAAAAAACAAAACACTAAAAATTCCAGACCTGGGAATTGAACAAGGCGTTTGCAGCAATGCCAAGGGAATGTGGATGAGACAACTCCTGACACATCTCTGTGGCTTCGGCATTCCTTTAACACAACAGCCCTCCAAAGGGACGTCAACGGATACATTGAGCAAACATGTTCAGAGGCTAACATTATGACTTCAGCCTCTGCTGGGGTGTCTGGAGGGAGAAACAAGATGGTCTGAGAATATCCTTTCAGTCTCAGATCTCTCCCCCACCAACCACGTCCATGTATCTGGAAGCCACAGTTGCTGGGCTGTTAACGAAAGCCATGGGACAGATCTGACGCCGTGACAGGAGAACATTCAGAATTGAGGGGTCTTTTACGTGATTGCATTTCCCCCAGAGATGCCGTTCCACGGGGCTGAACGACTCCCTTGTTTCTAGTGTCTGTTTCACTATTCTGGGTGTAGTGACATCTTTGTTGCTCGGATTTGAGTCTTTGTGGAGACTGGGTAAGGTTGAGCGCACTTATCCACCATTTAGAGTCTGTCTTCCGGCAGCTGCCAGTATTTGAAACCTTGACTGTGTTTTCTTCTTGGCTTGCAGGAACTTTCTGCACGTTCTGGCCATGAGCTTGCGCTTCCTTGCCATTGATCTCCTCCTTTTATTAAAATATGTGTACGTGTGTGTGAATGTGCTTGTGTTTTTATGTCGAGTTTGTGTGTGTATGCGTGTATTTGTGCAAGTGTGAGTGAGTTTGTGTACATGTTTGTATGTGAGTTTGTGTGTGTGTGTGTTTGTATGAGTGAGTGTGAGTTTTTGTGTGTATGTGCATGTTCGTATGTATGTATTTGTATGAGTGTAAGTTTGTATGTTTGTGTGTGTTGAGTTTGTGTGTTTGAGTTTGGCTGTATGTAGGGTGTTTGTACATTTGTGTATGTGTATGTGTGAGTGTATGAGTTTGTGCATGTGCGTGTCTGTGTTTGTGTGTGTTTGTGTGAGTTTGTATGTGAGTGTGTGTGAGTATATGAGTTTGTATGTGTTTGTGTGAGAGTGTGTAAGTGAGTTTGTGTTGTGTGTGTGTTTGTGTTCTTGTGTTTGCATGTATTCATGTGTCTGAGCGTGTGTTTGAGTGTGTATGAAAATAGCCAGGGCATCTAGCAAAGAATGCAGTTTCTCCACGTGATTTCAAAATGATTTTTCCTGTTTTCCTCTATACATATTCGGTTATATGAAATTTTCTTTTTCATGGTGAGCACGTATTTTGATAATCAGAAGGGGGAAAAGATGTCTGTCTCAGTTCAGGCTGTTACAATGAGGCACCTTAGGCCACCGGCATAGACACAAAGGCGGCTTACAGTTGCGGATCTGAGGGGTCCAGGCTGAGCAGGCAGAGGGCTCTCTTCAGGCTGCACGCTGCTGAGCTTTTAGTGAGATGAGTGCTACAATCTTCAAAGGCCCCTCTGATAAAAGCTCAAGTGTTATTCCTGTAGGATCTGTCTTCAAGGCCTACCTACTTCCCAAAGGTAAGTATAATTCATACTTTGCCTTATAAAAGCATACTGACTGCTAAGCTTTCGGCATATGCATTCTGACAGAGTGCTAACACTCTGCTCACAGCATGTTTACTTGTGTGTTTAAAACAGAAAGCTGGGCCTAGAAGAAATAATTACCATTCTTTTTTTTTTTTTTTTTTTAGGATTAATTTTTTTATGTATGTCTGACAGTGTGCCACATGCATGCAGTTCCTGAAATGGCCAGAAGAGGGCATTAGATCCCCTTGGATCTGGAGTTACAGATGATTGTGAGCTACCACAGGGGCTCTGGGAACCAAACCCAGGTCCTCAGCAAGAACAGCTCCTGCTCCTAACTGCTGAGCCATCTCTTCCGCTCCAAGTAACCTTCTTAAAATGAATGCATAGGATCCTGGGGTTATAGCTCAGTGGCAGACACTTGTTTAGTATGCAGAAGGCCTCAGAATTTAAATAATAAAATGACTGACTAAATAGAACATTGTAGGCTTAGATTTTTTCAAAAGCTACTTTTAATAAGATTTCCCAAACACTTTGACCCCCTTCTAGCCCACCGTCCAAAAGTAGAGGAGAAAAGACGGTAAACAGGACAAAAGGATGTGGGCCTGTTTATAAGTAGATCTTCAGGGCAATTCCAATCTCCATTGTCAGGATGCCAGCCGTCCAATTCAATCAAAAGTGTCACCAAACATGAATCGGCCACAGGGACACAACCCAACAGAAACCGCCAGGCTTCCGCTGAATCGCCACGAGTCAGGGGGAGCGACTGGGACCAGCCAGGACGCTAGAAGTTCTCTGCTGCGTCTCTCTCAATAAAGTGAGGATTGGGGAAGACGCAAGGCTAGCTCAAGGCTAGCTAAGCAAGCCTGCTGCCGCTGTCCCTATTTATACTCTCTCCGAGCATCACGTGTCCTCCCTCAGTTGACTGCCTTTCTCGTTGGACTCAGTGAACGACAGGTTTCTGCATCCTAATTCTAGACAAGCGAGCCGCTACGCATTTCCGTGTCGATACCTCAGGACCACAACCCACCCTCTGATGACTGGGGTGCTTCCCCATCTTCCCTAGAGCACTTTGGCGTCAAAATCGTTTCTGGGGTTCTGTTCACTGGTTCAGTGAGTTGGTTGCTTTTGGGTTCTTGGCAGATGCCGACAGACATTTCTTAGCTGGATTTCCACCATTTTGCCGAATGCTCTTAGAAATCCAATGAGGCGTGTTTGGGCTAAGTGCACAGCAAGTGTTGTAGAGCCAGCGCACCCGTGCTGGGAAGTCAAGTAATCCCTTTGAATCCGGCGTCAGTAACTAGTTCCGTGGGTAAGAGCACTTGTCGCTCTTGCAGAGAACCTGGGTTCAGTTCCCAGAACCCACATAACAGCTCTCAACCCTCTGTAACTTCAATTTCAGGTGTCTCATACCCTCTGCTGGCCTCCAGGGACACCAGGCACACGTACAGTATACCAACATGCAGGCAAAACACACACACATACACACACACGTGCACACACACACGCACACATGCACACATACACATGCGCACATACACACACATGCCCACACGTACAATACACACATACACATGTACACACACACGCACACACACGCGCACATGCACACACATATGTATGAATAAATGTATAAATATATGAGATCATGTTCACGTATATTTCATATATGTATGCATCCATATATAATATGAAGTTTAAAGATAAAAATGAGACATGTGCTTGGCATCACGAGATTGCGGTCCAGATCTTCTTGAGGAGTGGTTTCTCGACCCTCCTAGTGTTGTGACCTATGGCAGTTACTCATGCTACAGTGACTGCCCCCAACCATAAAATTATTGTTGTTGCTACATCTTAACTATAACCTTACTACTTTATGAACTGTGATGTGAATATTTGTATTTTCTGATGGTCTTAAGCGGCCCCTATGAAAGGGTTGTCTGACACCCCCCCAAAGGGGCCACGGCCCACAGGTTGAGAACCACTGCTGTAGAGCAGTGCTTAGAAGAATACACCCCCTGAGCTGCGCCTGCCGCGCACAGCATTCTGAACTCAGTGCTGAAGAGCTAGACTCTTCCAGAGAAAGGGAGAGCTCTCTCCCATCCACTCTCACCACGTTCAGACGCCTTCTCTAGATTCAGACTGGCAGTCTGCAGATTCAGTCAACCCTGTGTTAAAAGCATCTGAAACACTGCATCTAAACCGGATATACATCTTTTCTCGCCATTTTCCACTACACAATATAGACTACATCCCAGAGGTGATTTAAAGCCCTAGGGAGGACTGGAACAGCTACTACACAAATGCTATATACAGCATGTTTTACTGGAGACTTGGGCTCTGGCGGGCTTTGGCTCCCTTGAGGGAAGCATCCTTCACAGATGCCGAGAAGTGATGGTATGGCTTTCAAGTGGACAAACCCCTGGGAGCAAAGCGGTGGGTCTGCTCCAAATCTTGTCATTGGTGATGGAAAATGGATGATTGAGTATCTATCAAGTGATATAAAACAGCACCGGTGACCTCCCTGAGCAGCATTGACAATAAAATCCTTTCCAGAAAGATCGATAATAATAACCCTCGGTAGATTCACGAGATTGAATAAAACAGCACTCAATGCACTCCCTGGATAGCATCGCCAATAAAATACCTGCTTACGTTCAATAATCTTCAAAACTCCAAAAAGTGTGATGAGCCAATTAGAAAGCTCACCTCTGTACATTTAACGCCTCAAAGTTAGGTGAAAATGGACAAAACCTTAATTAATCTGTATGTGTGTTTGTTAAAAAATGTGATAAAAATGATTAATACATGATTTTCCAGAATTGTATGCATTGGACTGAGAATATGGCTCAATGGTAGGGCATTTGCCTAACATGCATGAAGCCCTAGGTTCAGCCTCAGTCACACACAGACACAGACAGACAGACAGACAGACACACACACACAGACATAGACACACACACGTGCGCACATGTGCACACAGAAGAAAGGGGAAGTTGTTGAAGAAAGGAGTTCTGAAGATCTGAGGCTGGGGGATTTCTTCCTTAGCAGGTTTACTGAATGAGCACAAGGACCCCCAGATTCCCCAGAACGCATGTGAGAGCTGAGCGGTGTGTTAGCTAGGGGTCTAACATAACAGAACTGACAGCGTAAACCAAAGGTGAAAGTGGGTTTATTAGCGTGGCTTAAATGCTGTGGTCCAGCTAGCCTGACAATGGCTGTCCTTTAAAGGAAACGATAAGAATCTAGAAGTTGTTCAGTCCCCAGACTGGATGTCTCAGATGGTTGTCAGTCTACATTGGAAGCCCCAAGAAGGCAGTTCTAATACAGGAAAAGGGATGCCTCAGCAGAAGGTAGATGAACTTGCCAGCATGAGTGGGGGGGCAAACAGGCAAAGAGGTTCCTTTTCCTGTGTCCTTTTGTGTGAGCTACCACCAGAAGATGTGGCCCAGAGTTAAGACAAATCTATCCAGCTCAAACATCCAATCAAGAAAATCCCTCACACAAACAACCCAGCTGCTTGGATTTAAGTTGATTCCGGATATAGTCAGGGTGGCAACCAAGATTCACCATCCCAGACAGCAGGCATGTTAGCACCTGGGATCCCAGCACTTGGGAGGCAAAGACAGACAACCCCTGAAGCAACCAGGCTAGCTAGACCAGCCAGAATTGGCAGGTTCCTGATTCAGCCAGAGACCTTGACTCAATGTATAAAGTGGAGCACAATCATAGAAGACACAAAAACGTCAACTGCAGGCCTCTACACGCATCCACACACGTGTGCATGCACACCCATACATGCATGTGTGCACTCCCACACATGCCCCCACACACATACAAATAAATATAAAATGAATTTGAGGCATGAGTTTAAGACAAAAAGGTAATGACTCAAAAGTTCTGACCGTAAAAGAAGATTACTATTCTGTTGTGCTGTTGTTGTTTTTCTTTTTTTAAATGACTGACAGTGGGTATCAGGTAACTGTGGTAATTTGCCCTGAATAGATCAAGGCAGTAATTCAGCAATTTTAATTTTTCATCGTAAGTTTTATGACTATATGAACTGTCAAAGCATAACTCAGAAAATGTTAAAGATATGATTATCACATAAATAGATGTCAAATATCACACAAGTAGATGGGTCAGCAGTTCCAGATAACCCATTAAAGCAGGTCTCAGAAGGAGGCAAGAGAGTTTAAAAGATTCGGGAAAAGAAGATTCTATGTGGTCCAAGGAAAAGAGAATCCCAAAATACAGTGGCTGTACCAGAAGCCAAGTTAATGTCACACACCGCGAGGATTCCCTGCTCCGACAGTGAAGGGAAGTCAGCCCACCTCATCATTTTCTGCGATCCGGTCCCACATCTGTACCTAGAGATGTGTTAAGCAATGGTGCCCCCGTCACACCCAAGGTCAAGCCTAACGGTGTTAAATAAAGATAGGATCCTGTGACCTTCTGCTAAGAGCGCTCCCTACCGTGTGAGTTGAGGCTAATCTAAGTGACAAGTTTGGGATAATTCCTCTCAGCAAGACTTATAAGACACTTTAAATGTGGACTTAGAAAGCCAAGAAGAGAAACACTACTTCTCAAGGTTCTTAAGGGTCTGCGTGAACAGTTACACTGCTGACATATGTATGTGGTTCATTCTTAGCTGTGTGAGGAAAAACTTGGGGAGTCATTTTGCCTGCTGTGCAATTTCTAAGACTGTAAATAATTGAATTCAGAAACTGTGGCAAGAGAGGGGTTGGGGATTTAGCTTAGTGGTAGAGCGCTTACCTAGCAAGCTCAAGGGTTCGGTCCTCAGCTCCAAAAAAAAAAAAAAAAAAAAAAAAAAAAAAAAAGACAAAATAACAGAAACTGTGGCAAGTTGGATTAACTAATCCACAGTCCTCATTCCAACTCCCCTGCTTGTCCCAAGGGTATATTTTATCTGAGTGACAGGACCTGGCTCTATGTGGGTTCATGTGGATTCGAACTCGGATCCTCAGACTTGTATACCAACGGCTTTTACCCACTGAGCCATCTTCCCAGCACTGTAATCTCAAAGCTGAGTAAGTAGCTCTCGGCATGTGCCCCAGCACTGTCTGCACTAGCAAATGTGCCCTTATTTCAGTAAACCTTGCTGAAACACCCAAGACTTCAGCCAAACAACTTCAAAGACCCAAAGCAGATTCAGGCATAATGTGAGCAGGGTTTTTTGTTTTTTTTTTTTAAACTTTTATAATTGATTTTAGCTATTTGTGTATATGAGGTCTTTGGTTTCTGTTCTGAGAAGGGTGGTGGAATGATATCAACTTTGCAGCTAAAACGATTTCAAAATACATAAAACCGATTTTATGATGTCTTTAAATGCAAAGGTGATCCAGAAATAAGAATCCATGAGACGAACTGCACGTGGAGGTCAATGGCATCAGTGGAGTGGTGAAGGCTGTCCGTGCCGAGAGGTTCGCCCAGTCGGAGAATCCTCACGTTGGGGGCCATGAATCTAGAAGACATAGAAGACACGTCCCGGGCCACGCCAAGGCTGCTCGGCGTAATAAAAGGCTTCTCCAAAAACTCTGGGAGCACGGTGGCCACAGTCTCAGAGTAAAGGAGACACTCCTTTATCCCCAAGGAAATTGCCTGTTGAATTAATGTGGCAGAGGGGAGAGGTATTTGGTGGAAGGTTAGAGGGCTTGAAGGTCATCGGCGATGGCCCCCAGGTTTCACAATCAGCAGCCTGTAAAACCAGGAGCTGACGGTAGAGAGCTGTGACCATACCGGGTCTGATTTGTAATTGTCTGAGCTGCCCAGAGAGTCATGAGATGACTGTCTAACTGGAGGCTTTGCAGCACAGAACAAATACACTTGTCCACTCCCTTAGAGATTGGTCCAAACAGGTTTATCTATCACGAGGGGCAGGAAAACGTCCTTTAGAGAAAGCTATAGACTCTGAGAATCATATAAAACCTCTGGAAGATGTCACATCTCTTAGGGCTGTGTCTGCCTTCCTATTCAGAGAGCGCCCTACACAGTGGTCTCTCTGGTTCCTGCGCACTCCTGTCCCCAAGAATGTGCTCTATGCAGAAATCCATGTGGCCATTGTTCGCCCTTGCCCATGAGCACTTGGGGGGGAGGGGGGACTTGTGTGTATGTATTTGTCTGTGTGTGTGTTAGTGTGTGTGTCTGTGTGTGTGTATCTATGTGTGTGTCTGTGTCTGTGTGTGTATGTATCTGTGTGTGTTAGTGTGTGTGTATCTATGTGTGTGTCTCTCTCTGTGTGCGTGTGTGTCTGTGTGTGTATCTATGTGTGTCTCTGTGTGTGTTAGTGTGTGTGTATCTATGTGTGTGTCTCTCTCTGTGTGCGTGTGTGTCTGTGTGTGTATCTATGTGTGTGTCTGTGTCTGTGTGTGCCTCTCTGTGTGAGTGTGTGTGTGTGTCTGTGTCTGTGTGTGTGTCTCTCTGTATGTGTCTTTCTGTGTGTGTGTGTGTGTGTGTCTCTCTCTGTATGTGTCTTTCTGTGTGTGTGTGTGTGTGTGTGTGTGTGTGTGTGTGTGTATGCACGCACATGCAGACATCTGTGGAGGCTATTGTCCAAATATCTTCCTAAATTGTCAAACCTATGGTTGGGGGGTGGCGCCACTGTGAGGTGATGTAAGCTTTATAAGGTGGGTCCTGAATTACTGAAGGGAGGAAAAGGGGGCCGTGGGACTCTCATCCATTTTCCTGTTTGTCTCCTGGACATAGGAGCCCATCTTCCCTGTGGGCTCCCTCCATGACATGCTGCCCTGCTGCAAACACACAGCAAAAGGGCAAAGATCATTGGCTGGAACCTCCACATCTGTAAACTGAGACCTCCCTACATCCAGGCAGACATATTTAATCTAATGCGGGATTCTTCATACCCACAAAAAGTAGGCCTGTTCTTTTGAACAAAAAAAGAAAGGAAGGAAGGAAGGAAGAAAGCAAGCAGGAACGCACTAGGCTGGGATAGGGAAAGTGACGCAATAGTTAAGATCTCGTGTTGCGGGGGTTGGGGATTTAGCTCAGTGGTAGAGCGCTTGCCTAGGAAGCGCAAGGCCCTGGGTTCGGTCCCCAGCTCCGAAAAAAAGAACCAAAAAAAAAAAAAAAAAAAGATCTCGTGTTGCTTTTGGTGCCCAACATCAATGCCGTGGCTGGCAGCCATCTATAATTCCAGTTCCAGGGGGGACCCAATGCCTTCTTCTGGCCTCTAGAGGTGCATACAAATGTGCAGGCTAACATCTATACACATAAAATTAACATTTTTTAAAATGCATTTGGGCCAGGTGTAATGCTATATGCCTGCAGTTGCTAGCACTCAGAAACCGGAGGCAGGAGGATCTCCCGTATCAGGGTGGCCAGTGAGACATACAGTGAGACTCCGTCTCAAAAACAAACAGAAACGCGGAGTGCATTTGGCTCTTTGCCCCCTCAAAGTACAAATAGAGGGTTTGCGTGGAGTCACCTGAGAGCAGTAAGGTCATCTTCCCGTTCAGAATTCTAGGTTTCCCTCCCAACGAGCTCCCATCAGTGAGAAGGCGTGTGGGTCGTTCATGGCACATAGAATAAATGTGGCACTGGTTGATCTTCATCTGCTGGACGTGGCTGATCTAATCATCTCCGAAGGAGTTCCTTTTGGATTCATCTCTTGAACTAGCAGCTCCCTTGAAACACCAATGGTCTCCGTCTTTATGAGGGCTTCTCAAGCTGCGGGAACTTTCTACAGACAGTCCCACCGCAGCACTTCTCTGAGTCAGCGGGTGCTGGGCGTCTGAAGTGCGCACCTAAAGAGCCTGAACACCGTACCAGTGCGCTGAAACTCTGCTGCCACAGGCACTTCCTTCCAATGTTTTCTTTCCTCACGAGTGGCTCTGCTTTCTGTAATGAAGTATGAGGACCCCAACTGGTGAGAAGGGTGTGCGAGGAGACACGTTGATGAGGCGGGACAGGAACGCTAGCGGTTCCGAGCCTGTGACCGACAAAGAGAGAGGAAAACGCACCCGTGTCAGTTAAAAAGAGAGAGAACAGCGCCAACATAATCCAGGGTGTATACATGACACATGCAGCTCATGCACGCGCGCGCGCGCGCACACACACACACACACACACACACACACACACACACACACCTATAAATCTAAACATTCAAAGGAGATAAGTTTTAAAACAGGTAGATCCGCCCGAGGAGAGAAAGGGATGACCTCACCTACGACATAGTCACATGCTGGGCTCAGAGGAGGGTTTAACGCAAGTATCTTCAGGTAAGTTTGGCTTCCAGACACGTTTAAGAAGAAAAGAAAAGCTTAGGCGTGTTGCACGTGACGGTTAATCTTGACCGCCAGCTCAATAGAAATTAGAATCACCATGGAAACCAACCTCTGGGCGTATATGGTCTGAAGTCGACTTTACAGATGCAGCTAGTAGCAACCAGACGCCACCGCCTCCGTGTGTGGCACCGTTCCACCAGCTGGGGTCCCGGAGAAAAGGAACTGGGCACCGGTACCCATGATGCTCTGCTTCTTGAGGGGACCCATGAGGTCCCCAACTTGCCTTAAGCTCCTGCTGCCATAACTCCCACAGACTATACCTGCGAAGTGGGACACCCCCACTTTTTGTCTAGTATTTCGTTGCCTCGTGAAGACACGCGCCTAATACAGCGCGAGAGGCAGGATGTCAGCATTCTGGTTCTGAGACCTGTAAATCCGTAAAGTAGCAAAATGAACTTGGAGGGGAGATTAAGAATCCTGAGATGTAGGTGCAGCCAAGCCGGAGGACCCGAGTTCAATCCCAGGGACCCACATGATTGAAGACAAAAAACCAACCAAACAAACAAAAAACAAAAAACAAAAAAACTGATTCTGAAAGTTGTCCTCTGACCTCCACATGAGCACTGTGGCCTCTGTGTACACACAAGTGAAGAATGAATGAATGAATGAATGAATGAATGAATGAATGAAATTTTTCCATTAGTTTGTTCACCTTACATCCAAATCACACCCCCTCCTCCCAGAACCCCTCACACAATCCCTTCCCTTCCCTTCCCTTCCCTTCCCTTCCCTTCCCTTCCCTTCCCTTCCCTTCCCTTCCCTTCCTTCCGAGAAAATGGTTACCAACATACACAGGCACCTCAAGTCTCTGCAGGACTAGGCACATCCTCTCCCAATGAGGTCAGAAAAGACAGCCCAGTAAGGGGAACAGAATCTGTGAGCAGGCCACAGAGTCAGGGTAGGCCCCCACTGTGAGGGGACCCACAGGAAGACAAAACTGCACTTCTGCTACGTATGTGCAGGTGTGGGAGTGGCTAGGTCCAGCCCTTGTACGCACTTTGATTGGTAGTTTGGTCTTGGGAGCCGCCAAGAGTCCAGGTGAGTTGACTCTGTTGGTCTTCCTGTGGAGTCCCTGCTCCCTCTGGGTTCCTCAAGCCCTTCCCCAACTCTTCCACAAGACTTCCTGAGCTCCGTCTGAGGTTTGGCACGGGCCTCTGCATCTGTTTCGGTCAGGTGCTGAGTGGAGCCTCTCAGAGGACAGTTATGCCAGGCTCCTGCCTGTGAATCCAGGCTGACTGACACAAATACAGCCTGAGGCGCCAAGGTAATCGATGGAGGAAGGCAGGCCTTGGCTGTGTCCTTATTGATCCTCTGAGGACACCTGGACAGCTCGGCACACACCCCCTAAATTGGTAGGGGTTACTACTGCATTCATGTATGTCCGTGCCAGCAGTGACAAATATAGCTGTCAACACTGTCTTCATGTGTTACGTCATTGTGACAAGGCTTTGACCAACCAAGAGGCATCAAAGTCACACAGCATGTCCCTGTGAACCCACTGCCTGTGCAGACACAGTAATAGTTGTTTCCTCCACCCACACGTAGATCTCCATGGAGACACATCTGGCTGGCACGTTCCCCAAAGTTGAGCTCACAGTGGTCTCCAGTGAACACAGTTTCGTTGAAGATGAACCTTGAGATGGCAAGATCATCCCGAACTATCTGCTTTGGCTGACGACATCACAAGGTGTCTTGTAAGAGAGCAGACGTTGAGATTTTGAGTGGGCGGGTTCTATCCATTGCCATCACCCTCTCTTGACCACCCACCCCCTTCCCCTCTCTTGCATTTCTAAAAAGTCAAGATTCCACACATGAGAGAAAGCATTGTCTTCTTCCTTCCTTTCCTACACCACCTTTCCTGGCTGCACCTTCACCCTCCTGTCAGCTCCTGCCAGCCCCAAAAAACATCTGCTTTTCTACTTTCTGCCATGTGTGCATACGTGTGCGTGTGCATGTGTGTTTAGAGTCCTGCATACAGGAGAAAACATGGTATTTGCCTTTCTGGGTCATTTTGCTTGGCTGGATGCTCCCAAGTGCAAAGTGTTTCGCATCACGACACCGGCTCCTTCTCCGTGGCCGAGCCACACTCCATCTCGTGCGTGGAAAACATTTTCGCCCATTTACATTTTGATGGGCAGTAGAATGATCCAGTGTCTTGCCTGGCATGTGTGTAAACAATGATGCAATCAATACAGGGGAGAGGTTGTCTCCGTGGTGTGCTTTCTTGGACTCCTTCTGATATATACCAAGAAATGGCATAGCTAGATCATAGGATAGTTGTATTTTTCCAGCTATTATTATTATTATTATTATTATTATTATTATTATTATTATTGCTGGCACTAATTTATACACCCCCGCAAGCATCACAAAAGCTCTTCCCAACTCTTGCCAACATACATTGTTGGCTATTTACTTAACGGTATCCATTCTGCCTAGGGTAAGATGGCATCTCCGGGTAGTGTTTGCAAACAAAATTGGGTCTTAAAGATCCCTGGAAATGTGGGTGAAACAGAAATAAGGCCTCCCCGGCTCCATCAGATACGGTGATAACCAAATACCAAGTAATAGAGAGTTCCCAAGAAAGTTTTGCTCTAAACATACAATGACAGGCGAGATGTGGGTTTTATTATACAATATCTAACAAGGTATCCTTGATATATTAAGGGAAGGAAACAAGTTACAAAGCCTGTGAAGGGTTTGGCTCGAGAGCATTCCAGCCAAACTTAGCTTATCGGGAAAGTCATAAATCTCCCACTAAAGAGCCTAGACCATTCTACATGCTGACCTGCTTTCTCCATGTCTCAAGCCAAGCCTCAGTCCTTACTAGAGTTTGAAATTACATATTTGACTATGAATCGGGTTTTAATTATCAAAAGTATAAATTCAACGAAAGCAGGAACCGTGTCTGCTTTTATTCACCGTCCCACCTCTAGGACCAAGGAGACAGTAAACACTTAATAAATATTTATTAAGCTAACCGGGCCCCAGTTAACTTTTGTGTCCATGAAATACTGCCATCTTAAAACTGTCTTGTGGCCGCATTTCCTTATGCCTTTGAGCCTGCGAATGAGAGTCAAATGTATTTCAAATTGATTTGATTCGATGACAAAATTTTACATGTTGATAAAGCGGGTGATTCATCCTCGTTAGCAAATCTCGAAGTCTCGAAATTAAGGAGTTTTCATAATGCGGCACAGATGTGGTACCCGGTGGGGATATTTCACCATGAGAGGCAGGTCCCAGCTGTAGACAGTAGACTCATGGGTGCTTCTTATGGCTACAAAACTGGCACCCAGAGCCATGAAGTGGGGTGCCCGAGAACGCATGGGGCGGTCAGAACAAGGACCCGGGGAATTCATTCTACCTCAGTACAAAGGTGCAGGAGAACTGCCCGCTGTCGGTGTGGGACTAAGAGCGATTCTAGACTTAGGGACATCCTCAGATGTCCAGTAATAGTGTGCAATGAGGCCAGAATGCGACACAGCAGATCTCCATTTAAACTTCTATAGCTGAAAGGGAATTTTGTTTTATAAAAAAGGTTTGCCTGGGGTGGGGGTGGGGGAGTGGGAATTCCGAGGGCCCTGTGCCCGGCATAACCCCAGTGCCTGGCACGGTTCATCTGTCAACCAAACAGATGAAGAAGCAGGCATGATGTGCCCCCAGCCTTACCAAAGTCACTCACCTGACAGCATCTGGAAACACTAAACCAAGGGAAGGCCAAGGCGGTGGATACTGCCTCCCCCTCCATCTAAACCGAAACCACGAGTTCGTCTTTGAAACCGGCGAGCCCTTCCCTACGCGATCTCGGTGCCCAATCAACACTGATCAAAACCGACTTGGGGAAGTAGAGAGTTTATGCGGCTTACACGTCCACATCGCAGCCCATCTGTGGAGGGAAGCCATGGGAGAAACTGAGGCGGGAACCGCCGAGGAACACTGATCACTGGCTGGTTCCCCTCGGCTCGCCCAGCCTGCTCTCTTCCACCACTCAGGATAACCTGCCCAGGGGCCGCTCCATCCACACTGGGCTAGACTCTCCCACAGCAGTCATTAATGATGGGAATGCCCTACAGATGTGCCCACCGGTCACGGCAATGAAGATATGTTCTCCGTTGAGGTTAGCTCTTCCCAGATGACCTTAGCTTGTATCATGCATATAAAAGGTGCTTGTGCATTCATTGATACCACATTTTTCCTTATTCTTTGAAAATAGACATTTTTATCATATAACATACTCTGATTACAACCTTCCACCCTTCTCCTCCGAAGTCCCTCCCCATACCCAATTCCATCCACCCCCTTTCTGCCTCTCACTAGAAGACAAACGGGCTTCTATGGGGCTATGATGTGATGTGATATGTTAACCAAAATCTAACACATCAAAACAGGACAACACTAAACAGAAGAGAAAGAGACCAACAAAAGCTACAGGAAAGAGATAGTAGGGGTTGGGGATTTAGCTCAGTGGTAGAGCGCTTGCCTAGGAAGCGCAAGGCCCTGGGTTCGGTCCCCAGCTCCGAAAAAAAAAAAAAAAAGAAATCAGGAAAGAGATAGTAGACTGAAAGCCCACCGGTTTGCACTCAGGAATCCCATCAAAACACTAATCTGGAAGCCACAATATAGATATAAATATAGATATAAAATAAAATTAAAATTAAGATAATTTTTTTCAAAAAAAGAAAAAGCCCTGACGACAGTATGAGAGAAGGAAGCTCTGAAGTTGAATCCATTTTCCGTTGGCCATCCACTGCTGGTCATTCGACCTACCCCAAAGAGTAGTTTGTCTCCCTAGTAGGGTATCCTTGAAGAAACCTAAATTTTCATTTGCAAGGGTAATCGATTGGAGATTGCTTCTGGCCAGGGATGGAGGCATGGGTCTACTTGCCCGTTCAGCTCTAGGATCCCATCTGGTGCAGCCCCGTGCACATCGCGTGCACACCTCGTGCACACCATGTGCACTCTGCATGCACACACATGCACACCATGTGCACACCACAGCACATGCACACCCCTTGCAGGCTGCCTCAGTCTCTGTGAGCTCATCCGTGCCTCCCGCTGGTTTAGAGATCGTGTCTTCTTGGCGCCCTCTTTGGCTCTTACACTCTTTCTGTCTCTTCCTCCTCAGAAAGGATTTACTGGAGAGAGCTCATTCATGGTTGAGCATTCCAAGGTCTCTCATTTACTGTATAATGTCTGCCTGAGGGGTATTTGTTCCCATCTCCTGCAGAAGGAAGCTTCTCTGATGATGTCTGAGAAGGGTACTGATTTATGAGTAAAGACGAATGTCATTTTGTCGCTATGCCATTTTGTTTGTTTGCTGTTTGTTTGTTTGTTTCAAACTGTAGTATTTCGGTCCCTGGGCTTCCTACTCTCAGGTTCTTGGTCACTCAGGCGATTTGGAGTCTGGGTTCCACCTTGTGCTATGAGCCTTGAGTACAATCAGTTGTTGGTTGGTTACTCCCACAAGCCTTGTGCTACCATTGCTCTAGCATAACCTGCAAGCGGGACACCATTGTAGACCAAAGGGTCGGTGGCTGTTTTGGTGTTTACATTTACACTTTGTCTGGATGGCCTGCCTTTGGATGAGAGAAGGATACTGGCATCAGTGTGTGAGGGTCAATTTGTGATTTAAGCTATGCTAGTGCTTCTTTTATGAATTTGGGTGCTCTCGTGTTTAGTGCATAGATGTTAAGAATTGTGACCTCCTCTTGGTAGATTTTCTTTTCCTTTGATGAGTATGTAGTGTCCTTCCCTGTCCTGATTAGTTTGAAGTCTCTTTTGTCAGACATTAAAATAGCTATACCAGCCTGCTTCCTCGGTCCATTTGCTTGGGAATATCCTTTTGCATCCTTTTACTCTGAGTTCATGTCAAGCCTTGATGCTAAGGGGTGTTTCTTAACCAGATGCATGGAGGATGGATCCCGTTTTCCATCCCTTCTGTAATCTGTGTCTATTTGGGGAATTGAGACCACTGATGTTGAGAGATATCAATAAGCAGTGTTTGCTGATGCCTGTGGAGGCAGTGGCAATGGTGGTGGTGGTGGAGTGTGTGTGTGTGTGTGTGTGTGTGTGTGTGTGTGTGTGTGTGTCGGGGTGTGTGTGTGTGTGTGTGTGTGTGTCTTGGTGTGTGTGTGCCTGTGTGTGTGTCTCAGTGTGTGTGTGTGTGTGTGTGTGTGTGTGTCTTGGTGTGTGTGTCTTGGTGTGTGTGTGCCTGTGTGTGTGTGCCTGTGTGTGTGTGTGTGTGCCTGTGTGTGTGTTTCCTGGTCTGAGGTTATTTATCCCTTGTGTTTTCTTGGGAGGAGTTAAGCTCTTTAGGTTGGAGTTTCCCTTCTAGCACCTTAATTGTGCTGAACTTGTAGATAGATGTTGCTTAAATTTGGTTTAATCATGGAATGTCTTACTTTTTCTCATCTATCGTGACTGAAAGTTTTGCTGGGTATAGTAGTCTTTCTGCCATCTGTGATCTCTTCGAGTCTACAGAACATCTGTCCAGGTCCTTCTGGCTTTTAGAGTCTCCACTGAGAAGTCAAGTGTAAATCCGATAGGTCTGCCTTTATATGTTACGTGGTTCTTTCCCCCTTACAGCTTTTTTCTTATTTTGTTCAGTACACTTGTGTTTTGATTACTCCATGCTAAGAGGACTTTCTTTTCTGGTCCAGTCTAATGATGTTCTCTAAGCTTCTTGTGCTTTCATAGGCATCTCCTTTAGGTTAGATTTTTTTTTCCTTTATGACTTTGTTGAAAATATTTCTGTGCATTTGTCCTGGGCTGTAAAAAAGAAAGTATATCTGTCTTTTCCTTCCCAGCCTCTGCTCCCCAAAATGATGACTCTGAGACTAATTATTTATTAAGACAGGCCACAAGTGTCGGGGTTGGGGATTTAGCTCAGTGGTAGAGCGCTTGCCTAGCAAGTGCAAGGCCCTGGGTTCAGTTCCCAGCTCCGAAAAAAAGAAAAAGGAAAAGAAGAAGAAGAAGAAGAAGAAGAAGAAGAAGAAGAAGAAGAAGAAGAAGAAGAAGAAGAAGAAGAAGAAGAAGAAGAAGAAGAAGAAGAAAAGAAAGAAAGGCCACAAGCTCTGACTCATTCTCTCACTAGCTCATGACTTATTTATTCCATTCAAACTATTCTGTGTCTCCCACGTGGTTGGTTACCTCTCCTTCCGTCCCAGCCAGCCTTTCCTTTCCATCTTCCTCAGCATCAATTCTCTCACTATTTCCCAGAATCCTCTCTTCCTGCCAATATCCCACCTCCTATTTCCCGCCTCAGCTCATTGACCATCAGCTTTTTTATTGACAGATGTTGCCTACCAGAGATTCTCTCTACAGTGGGTTTCCTCTCCTTCCTCTATTCCTATTCTTAGGTTTTGTCTTTTCGTGATGTCCCAGATTTCTTGGATATTTCATGGCAGGAGGTTTTTTGTTGGTGGTGGTGGGGTTTTTTGTTTTTTGTTTTTGTTTTTTTTTGTTTGTTTGTTTGTTTTGTTTTGTTTTCTTAGGTTAAGCATATTCTTTGACTAAGGTACCTATTTCTTCTATCATGTCCTCTTCTATGTGTGAGATTCCCTCTTCCATCTCTTGTATTCTGTTGGAGATGTTTGCCTCGGAGGTTCCTGGTTGAGTTTCTAAATGTTTATTTTCCAGATTCCCCTCAGTTCGGGTTTTCTTTATGGATTCTATTTCCACGTTCACTTTGAACTGTTTTATTCATTTCCTCACATTGCTTGCGTGTGTTCTCCGTAAGGGATTTCTTTAAGGGATTGATTCATTTCCTCATCAAGGGCCTCTCTCATGAAGGCTACTTTAGGGTCTTCGCCTTGTGCCTCAGCGGTGTGGCAATGCTCAGGGCCTCCTGTGGTGTGGCAGAGCTGCTGGGCTTTGGTGGAGACATGCTGTCCTGACTTTTGTTGACTATATTTTTACCCTGGCATCTTAAGCATGTTGGTTTGGGGAAAATAATGTAACTCTGGGTGTTGATATCTGGTCTTGTCTTTGTTAGAAGGGTGTTTTGTTCCTGTTGCCCTCTCTGGTTCCGAAGGGTGTGGTGGCTGAGTGTTCCCTAGTAACGAATCCCTCTGGGATCCTAACAAGTGTGGCCACTGGGGTTTCCAGGTAAAATGTGCCTCTAGGTATTGAGAGCCCATACTCAATGGGGATGGGTTAGGGGTTGAGATAAGGGACTCACAGGAGGGAAGAAAGCAGGATGCTCCCCCAGGAAAAGCTTAGTCACCTGGGAATGGAGATAGAGAATGAGAAGAGACACAGTAGGTTGCCTGCTATGGAGATGAGGATGAGACTGGGGGTTGACTTGCAGGAGAGGAGGGAGAGTAAAGACCCGAAGCTCACCTACCTGCTTAGCTGCCCTACCTTATCTGGCAGGTTTAGCTAGTGGGAATGCTTGCCAGGGTTGGGGACGGGAATAAAGCCATAAGTGGTAGGGACGGATGGCTGGAATGGAAGATCCGTGTGAGCCACTGAAGTTGGGGGAGGAAGGGGAAGCTGCAGCAGGTGGTTTGCTCTGGAGGAGAGGATGAGACTTGGAGTGGGATTTGGAGGGAAGGAAGGAGAAGTGAAGATCTGCAGTTAGCCTACCTGGTTCCCTGGCCGGAGTCCCTTCATACAGTATTAAAAGTATTTCTAGGCAAACATCTGTATGCACACTGGGGTGGTCTGGATGGGAAATGTCCCCCACTCGGCCGTTCGGTGAGGTGGTGGACTTTGATGATATCAGGCTTTGTGCACTTATAGCGTTGTCCCTCTTCCTGTCCACTCTTTTCCTGTCTGCTGTTCTGAAGATGCGGTCTCTCGGCTCTGCTCTGGCCCCTGCTGCCATGACTCCTTCACCACTACGGCTCCTCCCTGTGGAACCACAAACCCAAATAAACTCCTTTTTTCTATAAATCACCTTTGGCTGTGGGGTTTTATCACAGCCACGAAAAATAAGCCGTGTACCTACCAGCCCATCTAGCAATCAGCAGTGGGGGTACCCCAGAGTCCCCGACATCTCAGGGCTTAGCTTCTCTCCCGTCTTTTCCCTGTAAGCAGTCGTTACCTTGGACTCTGTGTTTATGTTTTCTCTGCTTTCTGATTAACTTTCTTTAAAGGTACGCACGTCCCACTACGTCCCCTTTTTCTGTTTTTGTGACTTCAGATTGTGTCACTGAGATCCCGTGAGTCTTTACTCTTTGACGGTTTGACTCATGTCATGGTGTCTCCTGGACCACGTGAGCTACAGCCCGTGCGGATGTCATAAAGATCCCCATGCTTTATCTGCTGTTCTTTAAGCCACAGACACATAGGCTGGATACTGCTTGAGAATAGGAGATGCCACTGGGAACAGGCGGGCTGTGCTTCCTGGTGTACGGAGTAGGCCATGTGCTTCTCAAATAGCTTCTTCCTTTCTTAATCTGCTTGTGTGTACTAGTCCTATAACTCACTCAATAAATAATCATAATTTACTTAATAATCTCTAGTCTGTGGGGCTACTGTATGGTTAATGCGTGGTCTCTTCCTTCCACAGGCTAGCATTTATAATTAGATATGCATTCGGTCTGGAAAGTCTACATGTTCTCGGTGGGCTGCAGGAAGAATGAAATACATACACTCTGGAGTCAAAATGCCTGTTCAAAAGTCTAGTTCTGGGACTGGAGAGGTGGTTCAGTGGTTAAGAGCACTGGCTCCTTTTGCAGAGGACCCAGGTTCAATTCCCAGAAACCACACAGCAGCTTGCAAACACCTGTGACTCCAGTTCCAGGGGATCCAGCGCTCTCTTCCAGCCTCCTCGGGCACTGGGAACACATGTAGTACACAGACACACCTACAGGCAAAACACTCATACACATAAAATAAATTCATTGAAACCCACTTCTGCCACTTGCCAGACATGGTCCCTTGGGCTGCTGACTGCAGGTCTGTGAACCTCAGCTAAGAGATCCATGACTTAAGGAGTGCCTCTATTGTAACTCACAAGGCTGCTTTCCACAAAAAGCACACGCTACAGAGCTAAACTCAACAGAGACGTGTCTCAGACATGAACAGACGTGCCCATCCACTCGTTCACCACAATAAGTCTTCCTTTGTCGGCCTCTGGTCTCCGCTTACAGATTCTCTTAAGCACTTGGAGTCCTGCAAACATGACCATGAACTCCAGCTCCACTCACTAGCACGGCCAGGGCAGTCAACAGTACTCTCTATGGGAACACTGTCATTACAGGACTTTCTATCATGAGAGGTAAACTCCACACGCCTAATGATCCATCTTCTGTCTCAAGACACCCTCCTTTTCTTGACTCAGAACTCTCCTTGCCTCTGTGTGTGTGTGTGAGAGAGAGGGGGGGGGGGGGAGAGGGAGAGAGAGAGAGAGGGAGGGAGAGGGAGAGAGAGAAACAGAGAGACAGACAGACAGAGATAGAGACAGACAGAGTTCTTTGTGTGAGAGAAGGAACCCTGTGTGTGTGTGTGTGTGTGTGTGTGTGTGAAAAAGAGAGAGAGACAGACAGAGAGAGAGAGAGAGAGAGAGAGAGAGAATTCTGTGTGTGAAAGAGACAGAAACCCCACATGTGAGAGAATTGTGTGTGTGAGAGAGAGAGAGAGAGAGACAGACAGAAACATGGAGTTCTGTGTTTGCCGACTGTCTTCAATTGCACTTGCTCCTCAACCTGCCTCACTTCGGGGGAATGGGTGTGTCTGGTCACATGATTTCCAAGCCACTGAATCATACAGTCCCTCTGTCCTCTCCTAATGGACCTCTTGGCAGCTGGAATAGACTGGAACATTTGCTTCTTGAAATACCTCCCCTGGGTCCCCTTACCACACTCCCTGACATGCAGCTCATTCCACAGACGCACATGCACAGGGGCGTTGAGCGTGAGTGCGCACGCGTGTGCGAGTGCACACACACACAAACATAACACACACACACACACACACACACACACACACCTGACCCCTGCACGGGCTGCTCTCTCCTTCACTTTCTCCCCAGTTCATCCTACCCACTCTGGAGAGCGTGGACCCTTTCAAATGCTCATGCATATGCTGGAGCCATAGCTCAGGGGTCAAGAGCACTGGCTGCTCTTCCAGAGGACCTGGGTTCAGTTCCCAGCAGCCATGTCAGGAGGCTCATAACTGTCTGTAACCCAGGAGATCTGACACTTTTGGCCTTCGTGAGCATAACACTCGTGTGCCCACACCCACATGCAAGCACACACATCCACATAGAACTTAAAAACAGCAAATGTTTAAAACACCCATGATTCTCATTATCAAACCTCTGACTTCACTGAAGCCCAGACTTCCACATCCACTGCTTGCTGGCCATCATCTGAACTTCATGCCTAGACACTAATGATGGCTGAGGAACAGTCCCTTCTCGCTGTCCTGTTGGGAGCCTGCACCCTGGCTAGTCCCTCTGGACTGTAACATCCTCCGCAGCCACTAGCTAAATTCCAGCTCCCTTAATCTTCCAGCTCTTCACCCCAAAGCCCTCTTCTCACACAGGCCCTCTCTCTAACTCTCCCTGCAAGGAAACCTCTGAACCTCACCCAGCCCTGCTTAGTCCTGGCACCAGGACTGTGCTCCTAGGGCTGTTACAGCAGGATTGTATCAAGCCAGCTTTTTGTTAATAGACCATATTCCTGAACATCCCCCTCCCCTCCCCTCCCTTGCTCTCCCCTCCCCTTCCACCCCCTCCTCCCCTGCTCTCTTCTGCCATTCCTTCCCCTCTCCTCCCCTCCCCTGCTCTCTTCTGCCATCCCCTTCCCTCCCCTCCCCTGCCTCCCCTCTCCTCCCCTCCTCTCCTCTGCCATTCCCTCCCTTTCCCTGCCTCCCCTCTCCCCCCTGATCTCCCCCTCCCCTCCCCTCCTCTCCCCTTCCCGTCCCCTGCCCTCTCCTCCCCTGCTTGGAGTTTCCAAACCTTTAAAGAGACAACAGGGGCCAAAGCATACCAGAAACAAAGCTGTTATTTTATTCTATAGAAAGGAGGAGAACACATTTTGCAGGTGACTTGTTTAGAGGGCTTGGGGACATAAACAATAGCACCTTTTCAGGCCTGTCATTCAAAGACGGGCAGGAACAAAGACCCTTTGTAAGTCTGCTATAGCATACGTAATGGTACATTGATTGATTTTCTTCCACAGAAATGATGCGTCTACGAACCGAGGCGCCACAAATATTCTTACAAATGTCTACTGTGTTGTGAGTCTCTGAGGTTCTCTATACACATCAATAACCGTGATGGCCATGATGCACTAAACGTCGCCGATCAATCAGGGCACGCAGAGAACACTGGCGTCTACATGACTCTGCGTAGCATCGTTTGTTACTCGGGCTGCTGAGCGATTACGTTCCCGAGCATTCGACAAAGGTTATTTTTGTGTCTCGACGTCTGATTTAGCTGTAAGATGTAAAAAGCCTACAGTCAGGCGATGTGCTGGGTCATGAGAAATGGCTTAAGTGTAAAAATGACCTACTAGGTAATTCCATACATAAATCCTTGGTGCTAAATCCTTAGGATAAAAATATCCATTGGCAAAGAAATCCTTACTTAAAGGGGAAAAGAACAGCGAAGAGGGTGGAATGTGCCCCGAAACTCCAGGCTCAAGATTACGTTTTCTGTTTTTGTTTTTTAAGATATCAAATCTCAGTTGGTGTTCAAATAGGGCCTGTCATTTGCTCCATCAAACATAATACCTTTGTAAACTATATTTTTATTTCTTTGCTTTTTCCTAATTTGTTTAGCTTGCATCGATTGCCTTACTGATCTGCCAGTGTTCCCAATTCCTCCGATCCTGTCCTTCATGCTTCTCCCCACCCCCCATCTAGCCTCAACCAATAGATAAATGTGAACGGAAGTGGAGGCATTGTATTCACGGCAAGGCTCCTGTAGTTCCAAAAGGGAAACATATTTAACCACATATCTAGAAATACCAGGAGGGATCCTGGGGGGGTGAGGGGTGGGGAGGAAGAGGACACAGCTCATGAAAAGAAAGGTTTAGACGACTGCTTCTGTCCTACCAAATGAAACTTCCTCTGGTCTCAGGCTGGTAACTTCATGAGCAGAGGTGGAGGGATGGGCTGAGCGGATCCCTGTCCTGTACTGGTGTAGCAGCCAGCCCCCGCCCCCCGGGGGTCGGTATTAGTGCTCAGTGTAAGAGCTGTCATAGCAACGGCCACACCCACAGCTGTATCGGCAATGATGCTGGAGTCATCAGCTGGCACCCAGACACCCGTATGGTCCCTTTTCATGCACTTGACTGTCCTCTGCCCAGTTTCTGGCTGAACCACAAAATCCATTTTCCCAGACTGTGTTCCACCAGAGGCCAAAAGTAGCAGGCCACACGTCAGTCCTGGTACTTATTAATTTGGGAAGAGGATGATAGATACTATTACATCAACATGAGTCAAAAGTCAGCGACATAGGACATACAGATAAAAAATAATTACACAGGTATTTTCGATGGTGTGGCTTTAAAGGCTGTAGGGGTTTAGAAGCCTTTAAGTAAGGTTAATGAAGCACAGATAGAATTAAAGGAAGGATTATGACATATAACCCCAGGAGCTTGAGATCAGATCACGTGCAAAGACCTTTATATAACAAAATCATCGTCTTTAAACATTAACACACAGTACTCTACATATTAATACTGAACTGTTAAATTCCGACATAATAAAAGGTGTGATTGGAAAATGAGGGTTGCTTTAAAACACAGTTGTTCAGATTTCATTCTTTATAAAAAAAAAACAAAAACAAAAACAAAAACAGAGAAATTGCCCAGCCAGGTGCTGTCCTCTCCTGAGACTCCAGGCTGCAGCTACCAGGACCCGGATGGTCTAGCCTGAGCCAGAAGCAAGTTACTATGTATCACTCAGAGAAAAGCAAGAGTTACAGGCCAGCTCCAGAAGCCGCTCACATCTCCAGACTCCCATCCCCGCTGCTGACACAGAAGAGATCCTAATTTCTGGTGACGTCCTGTCCACTCTACATGGGAGGACTTTGGGGAGACTGGCACCAACATGCACTTCAAAGGGAGCAGAGGCTTCACCAGATGGCCTTGAGTTTCTGTTTTTTGGGGTGCAAGCAGCAGAACGGGGGAAAGAGTAACCGTGATTGTACAGCTGGTGGAGTTCACATTGAGTTTTAGGTTGTACTAACTAGCCTTGGTACCGCATTCCTACTGAGTGCCTGGGAACCAATTTCTATCAGCAGGACCACTTAAAAGTCGTGGTTCTCCACCTTCCTGAGGCACTGACTCTTTAATATGCTTCCTTCGTGTTGTGCTGACACCATGACCAGAAAACTATTTCCCTGCTACTTTCACAACTGTTCATTTTTCTACAGTTGTGGATCGAAATGTAGATACCTAATGCACAGGATACCGGATATCTGACCACTGCCATTCCTAGGGGGTCGAGACCCACAAGCCAAGAACCGCTGGCTTAAAGGTCATTCCTTTGGCAAATGTCTAAAAGACTCAATGTTTATGTGGAGTGGTAGCCAGTCATATTCTTGTATTAGAGTCCCCGTTACAATGGAGAAAATAGAAAAGGACTTCAGGAGCCATTTATTTCCTGTGACAGTCAAAGAGCTGTTGTGTCACAGCCCGTGGTGGCTATACTAGGCACAATAATTGTTGTGTTACAATAAAGACATCAATCAAAACAAGTGATTTTTTTCCCCAGGTCCCTCTAGGAGTTTACCCATCCAAAAAATACCACATATCCATGAGGGCTGGGAAGTGCCCGCTTCACATGGCACATACAAGCAGTCGGACTGACGCTCCATAGACAGGGCGAATCTCTTGTATCCGCGTGTCCCACACTCGCCCTATAATTCTTCTCTTGGATCCTTCTGTGTCTCCTGCGTGGCTTGGTCTTCCTCACTGGGTGCCAGCCACGTGAGATACACCTTTACCGGGTCAATGTGCCAGTGTTTGTGAAATGATACTGGAATCTGATGGGAGAGGTAGTCCTTGGGGTAATCTACTGGCCGAGCCTGCACACACACACACACACAAAAAAAAAAAAAAAAAAAAAAAAAAAAAAAAAAAAAAAATCAGAGAGTTACGGCTTCCTGGTGATTACGAATGATCGGCTCATTCCTCCTGCAGATGGGGACAAATACGAAGACCCACAACTGCACGAGGCAGAGGGACCTTGGAACACCCAGTCCCAAATGTAACATCTCCATCAAATCTCTCCCTCGGGGCTCAAAGAGTCCGCAGGGTGGGGGTAAGAAAAATTGTAAGAGCCCGTGGGAACGGAAGACGCCACGGAAACAAGGCCTTCTGTGCCCAATATGGCTGACGCACTTATATGACCTCACGGAGCATGCGCAGGGCCTGCACCGGTCTAAGCTGAATGGGGGTCCCAGCACTGAGAGAGGAAGTGGACACAATGTTCTAACCCTAACCCAGAAGTTATCTCCAGTTGATAACCGCTGGCAAAGGAAGAATTAGTTTTCTCCAAAGGAGTTTCACTGGGTGTGCAAACCTCACCCAAGGTCAGGTTCCACACTCAGCAGTAGATAATCAACACAAAATGAACTCACTGCGATTTTTAGGTGTGTGTGTATGTGTGTGTGTGTGTGTGTGTGTGTGTGTGTGTGTGTGTGTGTGTGTTTCTTGTGCTTTTGACAGTTTGGGATGGTGTGTGTGTGTGTGTGTGTGTGTGTTTCTTGTGCTTTTGACAGTTTGGGATGGTGTGTGTGTGTGTGTGTGTGTGTGTGTGTGTGTGTGCGCGCGCGCGCTTCTTGTGCTTTTGGGCTGGGGCCCCCCTGTCCTATTTTGGTCTGTTTGTTTTTACTTTATTTTACTTTATTATTTTTGGGTTTTCGATCTGTTTGTTTTCTTTTTTTTTTTTTTTTTTCTTTTTTCGGAGCTGGGGACCGAACCCAGGGCCTTGCGCTTGCCAGGCAGGCGCTCTACCACTGAGCTAAATCCCCAACCCCTTGTTTGTTTACTAATGAGAGAAAAAAAAGGCATGTGGATTTGTGGAGAGGGGGAGGCAGAGAGGAGCTGGGAGGGACTGAGCAAGGGGAACTGTACTCAGAATATACTGTATAATAAAAACATCTATTTTCAAGTAATGATTGGCACAGCTTAATGCCAAGCCTGAGGAACTGGCTCCCACCGTGAAGCCCCTGCCGCTTTAAGCAGTTGCCAGATGCACCTTGCCTGGCAGCCTTATTTCTTGCCTGTGGTTTACATGTGGGTTCAGATAGCAAGCCTCTGTGAAGTGGGGTCCCCATGCAGGTCACCTCCCCTCCTCCCAGCCTGACACTGCAGGCCTTTTTGGCATTAGGTGCTGTTTAGGACTGGGCTCAGCTGCCTCTGACTCCTTTCGAAGCATAGAGCACCGCCAGCACTGAACCACTTCGCTCTGACACGTTCCGTGTGTATGTCAGGCTCTGGGGCACAACGGAGCTAGGAATCCGCCCTTGTCCTCAAAGAGCACACAACCTGGTGGCATGCAGCGAGGCCTCACCTGACCATCGCATGATACCATGGCATCCCTCACCCACCCTCACAATAAGTAAAGGCGAATCTTTTAAATTATTATTCCAGAGGACCATTTTGTTTTTTTTGATTTTTGAGACAGGATTTCTCTATATAGCTCAGGCTGGCCTAGAACTTCCTATGTAGACCAGGATGGCCTTGGATTCTGTAAAAATGGCCATCTTGCTGAAGGCAAGATACAGATTCAATGCAATCCCCATCAAAATCCCAACTCAATTCTTCACAGAGTTAGAAAGAGCAATTTGCAAATTCATTTGGAATAGTGAAAAAAACAAAAAACAAAAAAACCCAGGATAGTGGAAACTTTCCTCAACAATAAAAGAACTTCTGGGGGAATCACTATCCCTGACTTCAGGCTGTATTACAGAGCAATAGTTTTAAAAATTGTATGGTATTGGTACAGAGACAGGCAGGTAGATCAATGGAATAGAACTGAAGACCCAGAAATGACCCATACACCTATGGTCACTTGATCTTTGACAAAGGAGCTAAAATCATCCAGATGGCACTTTCAACAAATAGTGCTGGTTCAACTGGAGGTCAGCATGTAGAAGAATTCAGATCAATCCATGCTTATCACCCTTTAAAAAGCTCAAGTCCAAGTGGGTCAAGGACCTCCACATCAAACCAGATATACTCAAACTAATAGAAGAAAAAGTGGGGAAGAGCCTCAAACACATGGGCACAGGGGAAAATTTCCTGAACAGAACACCAATGACTTATGCTCTAAGATCAAGAATGGACAAATGAACCTCATAAAATTGTAAAGCTTCTGTAAGACAAAGAACACTGTCATTAGGACAAAATGGCGACCAAGAGATTGGAAAAAGATCTTTACCGATCCTACATCCAGTAGAGGGCTAATATCCAGTATCTACAAAGAACTCAAGAAGTTAGACTGCAGAGAGTCAAATAACCCTATTAAAAATGGGGTACGGAGCTAAACAAAGAATTCTCAACTGAGGAATATCAAATGGCTGAGAAGCATCTGAAGAAATGTTAAAAATCCTTAGTCATCAGGGAAATGCAAATGAAAACAACCCCGAGATTCCACCTCACACCAGTCAGAATGGCTAAGATCAAAAACTCAGGTGACAACAGATGCTGGCGAGGAAGTGGAGAAAGAGGAACACTCCTCCATTGTTAGTGAGATTGCAAGCTGGTACAATCAGTCTGGAGGTTCCTCAGAAAATTGGACATTCCACTACCTGAGGACCCAGCTATACCTCTCTTGGGCATATACCCAAAAGATGCCCCAACATATAACAAAGACACATGCCCCACATGTTCATAGCAGCCTTATTTATAATAGCCAGAAGCTGGAAAGAACCCAGATGTCCTTCAACAGAGGAATGGATACAGAGACAATGGCTTCATGAAATTCACAGGCAAATGGATGGAACTAGAAAATATCATCCTAAGTGAGGTAACACAAACACACACACAAAAAACCCAAAACACACACACACACACACACACACACACACACACACACACGGTATGCACTCACTGATAAGTGGATATTAACCCAAAAGCTCAGATTACCCAAGATACAATCCACAGACCACATGAAGCTCAAGAAGAAGGATGACCAAAGTGCGGATGCTTCAGTCCTTCATAGAAGAGGGAACAAAAATACTCACAGGAGGAAATACAGAAACGAAGTTTGGATCGGAGACTGAAGGAATGGCTGGCTATTCAGAGACTGCCCCACCATATACATACAGCCACTAAACCAAGACAATATTACTGATGCCAAGAAGTGCGTGCTGACAGGAGCCTGATATAGCTGTCTCCTGAGAGGCCCAGCCAGAGCATGACGAATACAGAGGTGGACACTCGCAGACAACCATTGAACTGAGAACGGGGTCCCCATTGACGGAGTTAGAGAAAGGATTGAAGGAGCTGAAGGGGCTTGCAACCCCATAAGAATAATAATACCAACCAACCAGAGCTCCCAGGGACTAAACCAACATCCAAAGAGTACACATGGACAGACCCATGACTCCAGCAGCATATGTAGCAGAGGACGGCCTTATTGGACACCAATGGGAGGAGAAGCCCTTGGTCCTGCCAAGGCTTGACGCCCCAGTGTAGGGGAATGTCAAGGCAGGGAGGCCAGAAGGGGTGTGTGGTTGGGTGGGGGGAGCACCCTCATAGAAGCAGGGGGAGGGGGGATGGGATAGGAGGTTAGTGGATGGGAAACCAGGAAAGGGGATAACATTTTTTTTTTTTTGGTTCTTTTTTTCGGAGCTGGGGACCGAACCCAGGGCCTTGCACTTCCTAGGCAAGCGCTCTACCACTGAGCTAAATCCCCAACCCCAGAGGATAACATTTGAAATGTAAATTTAAAAATATCCAATAAAAAAATACTGATAGCAATGTTGGCTGACATTGTATGTTTTCCTCTTGTCTTCCCCAAGCCAAGTCCTCTCCTCTGAACAAAGCCTTTATTTATTCCAGTGAGGCACATACAGGTAAAAGTGTTCTCTGTAACCAAGCTAAAGGGCAGGGAGCGGGTGGGATGATGGACACTTCGGACATGAAGGGTTTGTGTTCCACTATTCATTTTTGAAAGGTATGTATAGCAGGGAGATTTTGAGAAGTTAACGTTTCTAAGTTTATCATTAGTTTTCATTTGATGTCCAGAGTCCTGAAAGCATTATTTATTATTCTTGTCCGGCTTAATATCTGGGTTTTTTTGTTGTTGTTGTTTTGTTTTGTTTTATTTTGTTTTTTTATGCAGAGAGCTCGCTGGGCATCACATTATTACTATATCCATTGGTGAAATGTGATTTTGGAACGGGTCATCCAGTCCTAGGATTTCCCAGTGACCAACCCTGACAGAAACAGGAGGCGCTGATCGTCTGAGGACGCTCTGAGTCCCTCTCCATCCCTCATACACCGGGGATCTGAGGTGTGGGTACCCTGCCTCGGGTTCTCTCAGCACAAGCAGCATGGAGCTCTGGGTTGAGATATTACAAATGTCAAGTCCCCTTCAAATCTGACCACTCTCTAGAGAGAGCGGATACAGCAGCATAGGCTGGGGGCGCAGGCTATAAACCCCCTTGGACACCACAAAGGGTTCAGATTTACTGTGTGAATCAGGGAAATCAAGAGTTTGAAACGTGAGCAGCAACACATAACTTTAAAAATATCGTTGCTGAGTTATCTTCAAAGGACTTCCGCTCCAGGGTTACATTATCTTTCGGTCTTCCTAGGAGGAAGGAGGCTGCTCTAGAAAATTCTAATTAATCTTCCCAAGTTCCCTTACACACAAGCACTGTGAGTGAAACATGAAGACCCAGAGTCCCAGAGGCAGGAACAAAGAGCAAATCACTTTCTGAGCTATCGTAAAGATAGCGTAAGACGCAGGCCTAAAAGGGAAAGACATCTCCAGGCCTGGGTGCGTAAGTGCCTTCCAGCAGGGGCCACGAGTGAGGGCTCCCATGAGCTTCCTCTCAGAAAAGCTCTCTTCTGAGCCCCCCTGTGCATCCCTGGATACAGGCACATTCTACCTTCCTTGACAATGCTTACACGTTCTTTGCTCTGTTCACGTTGCTTTTCTATAGTGAGATTGTGCTGTGCTCAGTTTTCTGTATTGCTAGGATTGAAGATCTAAAGTGCTTGGATTTGCTACTTATTGGGAAAGACAGAAAGAGGGAGGGAGGGAAGGAGGGAGAGAGGAAGGGAGGGAGGGAGGGAGAGAGGGAGAGGCTGGAGAGATGCCTCAACAGTTAAGAGCACTGACTGCTCTTCCAGAGGACCCAGGTTCAGTTCCCAGTACCTACAAGGCAGCTCCCGAAGCATCCACTGCTCCAGTTTTCTGACCTCTGTGGGTAGCAGGCATGTGCGTGATACACATACATGCAAGCAGACAGAACACTCACACATCTAACAATCGATAAATAATATTCCCCGTGGAAGCGGTCAGCATCTTCCTTAAGATTTCCAAAATATGAGAGGAGAAAGGAATATAGTCTCCAAGGGAGGAGGACTCCCCACCTGAGACAAGAGGAACGTTTTCTCACCTGATGGAAGAGAGGGCTGTGTGTCACGGGGATTCCCAACCCGCTGAAGCACATGCCCAGGACCATGTCGTCGGGAGCGTCGTTGCTGTAGCAACGGCAGTTGCTCGCGAGAAGTCTCCGGATGGCTTCCCTGCTGAACACCATGCTGGCGGATGGATGCAGACAGAAACAGGGATTAGAGCAGTGCCCTGGAGTCTGTTTAACCTAACTGGAGAGGACAGTTTGTACACTGTGTGGGAGCAAAGTCACCTTCAGAGACATTTACCTCCCTAGTAGACACTTTTATATGTATCTCCTGTAAATAGACCCTGTGTGATTCTGTTTTTCTAATGTTACTATGTTACTTTTTGTCAACCTGATACATGCTAGAGTCATCCGGAAAGAGGAAACCTCTCTTGAGAAAATGCCTCTATTAGTTTGGCCTGGAGGCAATCTGTGGGCCATTTTCCTGGTTAATAACTGATACGGGGGTCCAGCCCACTCACTGTGGGTAGTGACACCCCTAGGCATGCGGTCCTGGGTTGTATAAAAGGCAGGCATGGGGAATGAGCCAGGCACTCCGCCATGGTCTCCACTTCAGCTCTTTCCCTGACGTGCCTTCATGATGGACTGCAAAGTATCGGATGAAACAAACCCTTTGCTCCCAAAGTTACTTTGTGTCATGGTTAACACATGTATCATGTTTAATCACAGTAACAAAAAGTAACGCAGGGGTGGACAGTGACCTGTCTTTTTCTGTTTTGTTTGTGTAGCTCTGGCTGTCCTGGAACTCACTCTATAGACCAGGCTGGCCTTGAACTCAGAGATCCACCTGCCTGCCTCTGCCTCCCAAGGACTGGGATTAAAGGCACAGCCTGGCTCAGAACCCATCTTCAACATGCTGGGACACTGTTTGACCTTGTGCGTGGTACTTCCTAATGGAGTCTCAGCCCACTCTGGTCTTTCTAGGCCCCCACCCCCAGCATCTCGGACAGCAACATTTCTTTCATACAACTTTTCTGTCTTCCCTTGACCGCTGGGTTCTAGATCCACATGACACCAGGGGGCCCAAGTTTGAGGGAAGACTGTTTACTACTGTCCCTGCCGGTCTGTGCTACAGAGGTAGGCAGCGGGGCCAGACACATTTTCACAGGCCGTCCTGGGAGCAAGTCCCTAGCTGTGCCCTTAGGGAGTTATCTGAACATCCAGACTTTGCAGCAGCAGTGGGAACTGACAAGCGGCCAGTGCTCTTCACCACAGAGCCCCCTCTGCATCCCCTAACCTGCTGCGTTTAAAAAAAAAAAAAAAGCAACAACAAAAACCAAACAAACAAATCAATTCTTAAGGCAAATCCTTGGAAACTCCTAAGTGGCCCTGGAGAAAGTACACAAGGTTGTAATGTTGTCTGTCCCTTTTATCAAAGGCTTACCGAAGGTATCAGTTCATGAAGATCACTTCAGTATCTTAATGAAGTGTTTAAAAACCGAACCTTGTGTGACTCATGTCCTCTCCGTGGAAATTAAACACCAGTGCTTACTCACACAGGTTTATGTACTTGCTCTCTATAGCTTGAAAAGCAATGAGTCCCTTTGCTACAAAGTGGGGCCATGATGAGAAACAGACACAGGTGCTGTCTACGAATAATTCATAACTTAAGTGGGAAGCAGCAAAGTAAATAGGCAATTAGACGGTAACGGGTGTCATAATGTGCTGTGCTAGCAAATGCGTTAGAAAAGCATCCAACCTCGACTGCAGAGGCTGCGCCCAGCTGCTGACAAGCAGGCCTGGTGAATGCCAGTGACCAACGCAAGTCTACAGGGAGAGCCCGGGACACCGAAAGCTGGGAAGGGAAACGATGCTGAACAGAGGCCATGTTCAGAGAAAAGAAGAAACAATGTGTTTCTGGGAAATTGCAACAAGTTCAACATGGACTCATTAGAACCAGAACGCAGACAGATGAGGCTAGAAGGACCAAAGAGTGCAAGCCAAAGTCAGCAGAGGTTTTAGGAACCCAGATAGGTGGAGGGCGTTACACTCTGGTCACAAGACAGGGAGAAATCAAGTTAGTACTGATCAGTCTGCTAGTCTGCTGGCTATCAGGTTATTAGGAAGAAGCCCTCCCTCAGCCTCTGCTGTTTTCTGTGTCAACGTAGATTTTCCCTCACACGGTGGGTTCTCCCTCACACCATGAATTCTCCCTCACACTGGTACTTCTGCTTCAATATCATCCTCCTGTGATGTCCCCCAGAAGGCTGCCACCAAGGCTGAGCACAAGTCAGGGCTATGAACTTCTAAAACTGTCAGCTAGAGAAACCTCTTCCTGTTAAAAGTTACCCGGGCTCGAGCATTTTGTTACAGTGGCAGGCAAAAAACGGACTAAGACAGAGCCATTCCAAACCAAGGTTTCACAACACAGGAATGAAAGGGCCTGACCCTTCAAAGGTTATAAACTTTAGATGACACTGCTTGGCGCATGGCAGGTATAACTGTCTAGGGCTGCAAACCAGTTCATACCCTCAACACCCACTAGTAAAGGCTGCAGCAATAACAGAGGAGATTAACTGCTCGATCGATTTACCCATAAAAATAATCAAATTAAAATCTTCCCCCATAGAGTTCAGGCAGGTGCTTCATTTAAAACGATTGATTTTTAACTATTATTTTAAAACCTATAAATCCTATACAAATATTACTTAATTGCCTAATCTAAGATTCTATGCTCCTCTTCCATCAAATATGATTTATTAGGCACCGGATAATTTAAATTTTTAATGACTTTTTTTTTTTCTCTGAAACTGAAATCCGTGAGCATTTTCTTCCATCTAAAAAGACAGTGGAGGCTACTCGGCCACTTAGAATTAAGCATTCCCACCACCGCGTACTTTGACCTGAATTTTCTATTATTTCTTCAAAGAGTAAGATAATCTTTACAACGAGTTCGGTTCGTGTTTCCTAAATGTAATGTTTGTTTTTCTGTAATAGAGGCAGCCACTGCCTAAGAGAATCTGTGGGCCAGCACAGACAGCCCTCAGAACCGCAGACCATGTCTGCCTATGCAGGGAGGGAAAAAAAATCTAATGTTCAAAGAGCAGGTAGTTCTTTCTGGACTCAACCAACCCCAGATGGAAAATATTTATTGTTTGTATTCTTTCCATCATCCCACAAATGGCACAATATAAAAACTATTTCCAGCTAGGCCTGGTGGCACACCTCAATGCCAGCATCACTCTGAGACGGGGGAGGAGTCGCTCCGGGCCAGCTGAGGATACACCCTCAGATCCTCATCTCGAAAGGGGACGTTCCAGAGCATTTATAATGCAACGTGTATTAGAGTTGATCAGGAACTGATTTAAGGTTTGCTGGAGCTTAGGCACAGGTCACATTTTTTTTTTTTCTTTTCTTTTTTTCCGGAGCTGGGGACCGAACCCAGGGCCTTGCGCTTGCTAGGCAAGCGCTCTACCACTGAGCTAAATCCCCAACCCCACAGGTCACATTTTATCTAAAGGCCTTGAGCCCCTGCGGGGTTTCATGGACTCTTTTTTTTTTTTTTTTTAATTAACTTGAGTATTTCTTATATACATTTCGAGTGTTATTCCTTTTCCCGGTTTCCGGGCAAACATCCCCCTCCCCCCTCCCCTTCTTTATGGGTGTTCCCCTCCCCATCCTCCCCCCCTTGCCGCCCTCCCCCCAACAATCTAGTTCACTGGGGGTTCAGTCTTAGCAGGACCCAGGGCTTCCCCTTCCACTGGTGCTCTTACTAGGATATTCATTGCTACCTATGAGGTCAGAGTCCAGGGTCAGTCCATGTATAGTCTTTAGGTAGTGGCTTAGTCCCTGGAAGCTCTGGTTGCTTGGCATTGTTGTACATATGGGGTCTCGAGCCCCTTCAAGCTCTTCCAGTTCTTTCTCTGATTCCTTCAACGGGGGTCCTATTCTCAATTCAGTGGTTTGCTGCTGGCATACGCCTCTGTGTTTGCTGTATTCTGGCTGTGTCTCTCGGGAGAGATCTACATCCAGCTCCTGTCGGCCTGCACTTCTTTGTTTCATGGACTCTTAACCCTGAAGGGATAGACACGAGAGCTGGCCCAGTCTCTAAGCCACTCCCACTTACCCGCCTCCTCCTGTGACGTAGCTGTAGCCGCCTGTGCCTAGGCCGTAGCCGTAGCGCTCACCCAGGAACACCGGGTCACTGGAGTCATAACAGCTAAGCAAGTGCCGGAGCCTGGAGATGCTGAGGTGCGAAGAGAAGACTTCTGAATAACGTATTCAGCGGTGAAATTCAAGTGCAGAATAAATGGATTTAAAAAAAAAAACAAACTATGAACACAGTACATCAAGAGAGGAGTCAGAGGTGTCCTTCATCCAATTTGAACTCAGCCCCTCCAGGGACAGGGGCCTCCCTGGGGGCAGCGGGGTGGCAGGTGAGGGACTGAAGGTGGTCAGATTGCTGTAAATCTCTACCAGGCTGTTCCCAAAGTAAGTGTTGCTCAAACCTCTCCTCAAATAAACTAGGGTTGTCTTAACACTTGACAGCCACAAAAGAGCTTCCAAAAGGTAAGTGGGCTTGGGGGTGGGGGGTATTTGTTCTTCTGCCAGGGCGGGGCTGGCAGGTGGGAAGAGACTTAGTCCAGAAAGGTGTCCCACAAATCTTTGGGGTACGCTACATTTCTTTAATAAGGTTTCCAGGACATGAACTATGGTTGACATATGTATCCCTTGTATAGTTTGGGGCCCGCTTGTCCTAGTGCGGTGTCAACAGTGGCAGCTGACAGGGCCAGTGAGAATGCACACAAGCATGCCTTGAGGTACACAAACAAGATCATGGGAAAATAAAACATAAAACTCACTTTTTAAGGCTAACATACATGCCAATGTAACAAAGCACACATGCACATGCACACACACTCACACACGCACAGACAACACACACAGTCTTTAAGCATTATACCATTTTGAGCTGCGCATGTTGGGGCACACTTTTAACCCCCACCAAGTTGTCAGGCAGGGGTAGGTTGATCTCTGAGAGTTTAAGGTCAGCCGGGTCTACACAGCCAGTTCCAAGTTAGCTACAGAAAAGAGGAGGGGGGACAGAGAGGGGGAAGGAAAATAGAATAGAGACAGAGGTAGGACAAGGAAGGGAGCAGAGGAGAGAGAGAGACAGATAGGAAAAGGCTAGGGACTGAGAAGAGGGTGGGGGATACCCAAGATAACACTTAGATGCCTTACAGAGGTAAAGTGACCTTAAGATTTCCAGGTCACCCACCAACAAGCCTTAAGTTTCCCTCTGAACACTGACCAGTGACCCTTAAAACTGATTCTTGAATGACCCATAACGTTGGGTTAAAATCTTAATGGACTAAGCGTCACAAGGCCTCTCAGACCAGTGAGCTCACGGGTGGGTGTCACAGGTACTGAGCAGCACGCAGAGCTGCAAATGGACAGGGAACAGCAGGTGTCCCAGACACTCACTGTCCTCTGCCTGCGGAGAGTGGGGGTGACAGGGAAGAAACCGGCAAACACACAAGAAGGATCCTAGACCTTACCCCAGAGAAAAGTGAGCTGGGAGCCAGCCGGAAGCCGCCGAGGAAGCAGCTTTACCGTATAAGGACAAGACAAGAGCAGCCGAAGCCCCTCCGTACAAGCGTGTGCTCCGGAGTCTCACGCGTCTATAGCTCCTCACGAGTCGGGAGACTACATAGGCTTAGAATGTCTGGAGGCCAAAGCCTTTGCCTAGGCTGGAGGTTTCTGAGTGAGCATAAAACATTATCCCTCCGAGTTCTGCTGCTTTTGGCATGAAGGTTAAACATTCTAGGCACCTAATTCGGAATCTGTCTTCAAGGAACAGTCTGAGGAACTCATCTGCACGGAGAGAATGACTGCATTTGCTGACGGAGGGGCCATGTTTGAAGATCTAAGGAAACTGAAGTTTGGTGTGTAAAAGACCAAGATCCTCCAGACTTTCTAAAGCAAAACAGGTCTACTTCTTGAGCTTAAAGAAAACAAAAACAAAAACAAAAACAAAAACAAAAACAAAAACAAAAACAAAAACAAAAACAAAAACAGAGTGGGGATAGAGGTGGGTCTGCATGGAGCACTGGCTGCTCATGCAGAAAAGCCAGGTTCCATTCCAGGTACCCACAAGGTGGCTCACAATCATCTCTAACGCCAGTTCCAGGGCATTCAGCGCCCTCTTCTGGCCTCTCTGGGCACTGCATGCATGTGGTGCATATACATACACGCAGGCAAAACACTCATAGGCATAAAATAAAATTTTTTTTAATTTTAAAATAAAAAAATGGAGAGAGAATTGTTTTTCTCTCCTTCCTACATATTGTGAAATTGTCAATTCCACCTCCAACATTCAGTATTTTAAGGTTAAAGTAATTTAAGATTCCTCTGGGCTTCTACCGTGGATGACTCTCATGTTCAACTTACTGTTGAGAGAGAGGCTCAGAGACCGCGAATGCAGTCTGATAATTATCACCCACTTCACATTCACTAAGGAGTAGGAATGTGGGTGAGTCAGAGAGATTTCAACGCCATCTAAGGGGATTTGGCCCAGGAAAAGCATTTCACTTAACAAGCTGTTCCTGTTTCAAGCACTTCTGAGTCTCGGGCACATTGGGGAAAAAGCACGTCTGTGCTCTTTGACAAGTACGGCCCAAGCTGGATGTGTGCAGCCTGGCAGAGCTGGCAGATTTCGCCAGCAAAACACCAACCTTCCAAGGCCAGAGCATGCTTTACCCTGGCCTATTATGGTGTTGTATTTTAGGATTATAGAAAAGTTACAAACACAGGGTGAACATCCAGCTACCCCTGCCCCAGATTTTCAATTCTTCCCACTCTAGTGCCTCATTCACAGGATCTACTCCGTGTATATTGAAAACATAAATGCATAATAAAAAAAAACGCACACTAATTCTCCTAAAAGTGTAGATATTATATATACCCTTCCCCAACCATCCCATTGTATATTTCCTAAGGGCAGAAAAGTCCTCAGCTTCAGGAATTTTAACACCGACAATGGTAGGTTTCTTTAGACATCAGCTATTCTGCCCTTAACACATTTAACCAAGAGGAATGAAAGCAAGATGTCTACACTGAGACTTCTCTACAAAAATGCTCAGTGGTGGCTAGGGCAGCGGCTTGGCGGCTACGAGCACCGGCTGCTCTTCCAGAGACCAGGGTTCGGTTCTCAGCGCCCACATGAGCATCTGTAACTCCGGGTCCAGATCCGATGCCCCCTTCTGGTCTTCCTGGGCACTGCACCCATGTGGCACGCATAGAGAGATTCGGGCAGAATAGATAAAATAAGATAGAGGAATCCTTAAAGATATGTAGCAGCCTTGGTTATAATAACTTGAAATGAAAACACTAGATGCATTTAAGTGGACTGCTAATTCTAGTTTGTATGGACTGATGTAGTAATGTCAGTTACAGGACCTCCTGCCTTGACCCTGTGTTTTCCTTTGGCTGGTCATTATCGCCTTCTCTTTGGAGTCTCAGGCTTTGCTTCTGCAATGTCTAATTTTTTAATTAATCCTATTCAAAAGGCTTTTAAATCCCTGATAATAGAGTCTTCGTGCCTATAAGATTACTTCAGATGAGTGTATCTTCCATGCATCCCTTTGAAAATATGAAATAGAGCTGTGATGATCACTTAAAAACAATATAATACATATACATATACACATACACAATACACACACATATACATACACGTATACATTGTATACATATGCATCATATACATAAACACACATGGTAACTAATGGTAATACCACCAATTCTGGACAGTGCCACTCACTGAGTTACGGTGTCTCAGTCTGCCCAGTAGAAATAGATACCATGCCTAGCCCCACAGAGTAGCCACAATCATTCCTTCTGATTATTTTGGTGGGATCTGTTCCAGCACAGAGAGGCATCTACTGAACATGTAATGCTAGGGTTGTGGTTTGGAAGTCTGTCTGTCTGGTTGTTGTTCTTGTTGTTCTTGTTGGAGACAGGGTTTCTCTGTATAGCCCTGTCTGTCCTGGAACTCACTCTGTAGACCAGGCTGGCCTTGAACTCAAGAGATCCACCTGCCTCTGCCTCTTGAGTGCTGGGATCAAAGGTGTGTGCCCCCCAGCTTGTCTGTCTGTTTTCTTTTTTCTTTTTTTTTTTTTTTTTTTTTGGTTCTTTTTTTCGGAGCTGGGGACTGAACCCAGGGCCTTGCGCTTCCTAGGTAAGTGCTCTACCACTGAGCTAAATCCCCAGTCCCGTCTGTCTGTTTTCTATTTATGTGTCCTACAGCAGCCTTGATCTCCTGAGACTCTCAGCCCCATCTCTTTAACACAGACTGTGTAGGCTCCAGCCAGACCCTCTTCCTACACAATGGCTTGGTGTAGTCAGAAGGCAGTCAGCAGGGCAGTGTCCTGCTTCTGCTGCCAGATATTTGGTATCTTAAGACCACCCCATCTCTGCCACTCTGTCATCACCAGAAGCAGATATAGCTGTTACCGGCTTTGAATATGAGCCCATGTAGCAGTCAGAGCCAGTCCCAGGACGAGAGGGACTCTTACCTACCTGATTAATGTGTCATCATCCACGATGACTAACCACGCAATTTTGTCATGACTGTGATTCAAAAATCTTTCCAAAATGGCAAAGGTTTTTCCACAATGACCTAGGGAAGGTGAGGATAAAACTGACCATGTATTATTTTCTCTAAAATACGTAGCATTCATTTAATTTTTTTCAGTCTTAAAGTATCAGAGGAGCCTGAAGGTTGACATGTATAATAATAACAGGAAATTGTTCTAGAAATTAACCTTCCATAATTCCCACCTAAGCTGAAATAAGCCCTTTCCTCCCTAAGTTGCTTTGGGCCATGGTGTTTCGTCACAGCAATAGAAACTCTAAGGAAGACAATATCTACAGGCCCAGCACTTAGGTGGATGTAGGAGGACCTCGACTTCAAGGCCAGCACAGTGGCTTTGAGGCCAGCCTGGGCTGCTCGGACTCTTTCTCGAAAGAAAACCAAACTGAAAGTGTTTTTCACCAGTAAACAACCTGATAGACTCCCAAGGACTTCCTGTCAGAATATTATCATCTCCAACACTGCTTCCTTTCTACTCAGAATATTATCACTGCTTACTGTGATCACCTGAGCGCTGCAGAATGAGCCAGGCCCTCCGGGAGAGTCAAAGAATGAACTGGACCACGGACTGGGAAGGACATAAGCTTGTCGTGAGAAGACAGAGTGATTCGGTGCCTCTCTTTCCAACCACGAGGAACTGTGCGGAGCTGGGGAAACGCTGCCGCTTGAGTATATCGTACCTGCTGTGTGCCCAGTGCTAAGGTACAGCCCATCCTAATTTGCAGAGCATCTGTGTGTGACTCAAACTCCCATGTGAGAGTCAGTTTCTATCTATAGCTTAAGATGCTCGGTGGAGGAAGAAGAAAGAAAAGCCTAAAATAAGAAATCCTATTACTTAGATTTCAGTCTATCCAGACTCAGAGCATTTACAGTATGGGGGGAATTAAGGACTCACCCCTGTCCGTATTGGGAATTCCCAAATCCACAGTAGGGATGGAGGTTTCCGCGTAGTCACTGTAGTATTCGATATGGCTGGCCTGTGCCGCCCATGTCTTCTTTACGATGGGTACTGAACACACAACGGAGGGGATGGTCATAGCCATGATGCAAAAAAAAAAAAAAAAAGAAAAGAAAAGAAAAAGAAAAAGAAAAGAAACAAAAGTTCAAATCAGCAGCGCCATCCCACAGAGAAGCAACACTCATTCTTTCTCAGTGCTTGCACCCGAGGGAGCACCAGTGCCCTCTGCTGGTAAGAAGAGGGCAGAGCACTCTCGTTGAAGTGTCCTGGGCTGCATCCCGCTTCACCTCCATGTAATACGACACGTGTCGGATAACACTGCCTTGTTTAGACGAATTGTGAATCATTTCTCTTCTTCCAAAATGTTAGTTCATTTAACTCTTCCCTAAATGAACTCTTAAGATATTATTTGTAAGCTGGAGAGATGGATCAGTGATTAAGGGCGCTGGCTGCTCTTGTAGAAAGACCCCAGGTTCAGGTCCCAGCACCGCCGTGGTGACTCGGCTCTCTGCAGCTCTACTTACAGGGGATCTGATGCCCTCTTCTGGCCTCCTTGGGAACTGGATATCCATGTGGTACGTGTACTACAGGCAGGCAAAACACTCATACACATAAAGTTAAATAAATTTAAAATGTATTTTGTGTATATGTGCACATGCATGTGTGTATGTGTGCATGCAGGTGTGTGAGTGTGTACTCATGTCAGCAGAGGCAAGAAGAAAGCTTGGGGTGCAGTCACCCATCACTCTGGTTCTGTTGTTGTTTATTTGTTTGTTTGTTTGTTTGTTAAGGCAAGGGCTCTCACTGAGCTTGGAGTCCATGCTACTCAGCCAGGCCACACATTCAAACATCTGAGCCAATGGGGGACACTGCTCATCCAAACTTTCCACCATGGAGAAAAATCATAGAGAATCCTCTCAAGGCAGTGTCCCATCGAGGTATTTTAAATTGGAGTGGAGTAAAGTAAAAGTTTATTCTTTAAAAATCATTATTCAAAAAGGAGAGATCCCGGCTACACAGGTAGCATAAATCTTAGGGCTTTCTAGAGTCAGTGAGACCCTCACTGTAAGAATGACCGATTTTCACCCCTGAGAATTTACTTGCGAAACTGTGTTCTGTTACATTTTATGAATGTTCAATCAACCAGATGTGAACGTGCTATGAAGTCAAGAGTGAAGGGCTCTGGGGTTGGGGATTTAGCTCAGTGGTAGAGCGCTTGCCTAGCAAGCGCAAGGCTCTGGATTCGGTCCCCAGCTCCGAAAAACAAAAAACAAAAAACAAAAAACAAAAAAAAGAGTGAAGGGCTCTTTGGATTCTGAAGAATTTCCTATTATCAGCTACCTAGCGGACCTTTTTTTCCCAGGTTCCGGTCGGAGACCAAAACAGGGCACTTGGCTGGTGTTTGTGTTCCCCAGAGAGTTAGAGACAGACACGTGTACCTATTCCTCATTTTTTGCCAAGTGGCCCTGAGTTTGCAAAGCATCCCTCCTGTCTGATCAAAAACAATATCTGGGACACATTCAGCCATTCAACAGCCAGGTAGGGTCGTGCAGCCCGTGACTCCCTCCGTCAATTCACCTCATCTGACTATTGTGGCCGGAAGCAGGTCGGGTGGTAAGGTACCTGCGGCCCCTTTCATCAGAGATGGCAGTTAAGACCCGGTCTAGTCCGCCCATTGTCTCCCCCCGGACATGATCATGCAGTAAAGGCAGCTAATAGATTTTATCTTTTTTTTTTTAAATCTGGAAGCAATTGTGTTGTTTGATTTTGAGAGCCGGATGAAGCTGTGAAAAAAAACTAATGGCTGAGGAGGTCTCACTTAATCTTTTTAATTAGAGGGAGCACATAGGAGGGCATCACCTCATAGCTAATGTGACGGACGGAAACTGCCTGCTGTAGGAGTGTGAGACACACCAAGGCGCCATGGAACAATACAAAGAAAACAGTTAAGGGTTTCTGACAGACAGCTCCCGTCACACAGTGAAGACCCCGGGACCCAGAGGAAGTCATTGAAATGCATATTAAAAATCAGGGGTCTTTTCCCTACTCACATGTTTCAAATGGTATCAACACGTATTACTTCCTGGAGCCTAAAAAAAAAAAAATTAAATTCTTTTTGCTGTGGTCTGAGAATTTTCTAATCTGTTTCTGTTGGGATCCAGGCAAATTCAGTAGTGGCATTGCTATTTGGTGGTCAGGGATACAAGTAAAACAGTTAAGATATTCAAACTCGGTCTTGTTATCAATCCATTGAGGTGACATAAAAATATAGATTCTGCATGCATTAACCCTTGTTATTCTGTCCCTCTTCTTCCACGGAGGTGGCGGAAGGTCACGAACCAGACATGGTTTTTCAAAAATATACCTTCTTATCTGTTTTATTTTTCCTCCCCTTCATCGACATTAGGCCTTCGTTTGACCGTAATTACATCTGCGGAGGCCCCACCCAGTGTGCGCACCGGTCACACGCAGGCTTCTTCAAACTGACCGTGAGCACGGTCAGGCATCAACATGAACATCGAAGACAATTTATCAACTGAGGTCTGAAGTAGATCCAAGAAGTATAGTCAGGCAAGAGCAGAGACGGGAGTAGCACTGGAGGCTCCCGAAGAGAACGCTACTCCCTCTTAGTCAAAGGCATGGGGTGTGCCTGGGGCTGGAGAGAAGGCTCAGGGTTTACAGCTCTTGTTACCCTTGACCGTGTTCAGCTCCCAGCACCCACGCTGCGGCTTACGTTCATCCTAACTCCAGGTCTAGGGGACCTGATGCCCTCTTCTGACCTCTGCAGGCACCGGGCATGTGCATGGTTCACAAACTTACGTCCGGACACATAAATAAGTAAATCGCGGAATCTACCTGTGGGTGGAGACATGCCATTGTCTCTTCCGATTGGCTGGGTAAGGACCCACCCCTCGGGAAGGTAGGTTCAATCCGTCCCAGAATTCCTGCCCCCAGTGCCTCCCTACAGCTTCTGCTGGGTCTGCCCACCCTCAGCAAAGTGTAACTTTTCCCTATCCACTGTGCTCCTTTTTCCAGATGCTGGTTAGAGCCCCCCAGTATGCTTTCTCTGGGTCTCTGTGTTGCTCTAGCTTCTCCTAAAGCCCCTCCCATGCCTCCATGCCTGTTCAACTCAAACCCATGGCCCCGTGGTCATTCCCCACATCTGGGCAGCTGTCAGGACCTACGGTTTCCCTCTTCGGGGGTTTTCTTTTTCTTTTTTTTTTTTTCGGAGCTGGGGACCGAACCCAGGGCCTTGCGCTTGCTAGGCAAGCGCTCTTCCACTGAGCTAAATCCCCAACCCCAAGCTTTCTTTTAAACTCTAATGAAATTGTCTTGGATTTCTACTTAAGTCTGTTCTTACTTTTTTTTTTTTCTATTAATGAGACTAAGAATCCCAAGAGTGACCCTGATTTTCCTGATAACATTAGGTGACTGTAGCAAGGCTCCCCACCCCTCTCTACGAAATCAAGGGGATCACAGTATTGCCATAGCATGAGGAATTGTCCAATTATGATCAAATTGGTGTTTTACACACACACACACACACACACACACACACACACACAAAATGTCAGGCACACGGCACTGTCAGCCACTAATAGGGTAACTGATCAGTCTTCTTGGGCTAACTGGTGTTCAGATTAGACATTTTTAATAAGTTATTTTATTATTTTTAAATTATATATGGTGTGTGTGTGTGTATGTGTGTGTGCGCGTGTATGAGTGTGTGGGCACATGGGTATACACGAGAGACAGAGGTGTCAGACTCCCTGGAGCTGGATTACAGGCAATTGTGAGTTGCCTGACATGAAAGCTGGGAACTGAACCCGGGTCCTCTGGGAGAGCAGCACGAGTTTTTCGCCTCTGAGTCCTCTCTCCCATACTAGACTAGAGTTTCAAAGGAGACTGTGCAAGCCCAGCGGGCAGGCCAGCTTTACATCCACCCAGCAAAAGGGGCAACCAATCTTGAATTTTTGGTTCATTATCATCTGAAAAATACACTTTCAACCAAAATTTACAACGTCGCCTCTTACGATCTAATTATTAACCTCAATATTGCAAAAAAAAAAAAAAAAAAATCGCTGCTTTGAGCTCAGCTTCAAGATCAACTAAATCAATGTAAGTATTTTTCCTGCAAACCAAAAAAGGGAAAAAAATCTACTACATTTTCCTATCAACTTTTTTTCAAGAATTTTAAAGATTTATTTTTATTATATGCCTCTATATGAGGTGTGTGCATGATGTGTGTGCAGTGCCCACGGAGGCCAGCAGAGGGCACCAGGCTCCTGGAACTGGAGTTACAGACAGTGGAGGGCACTGTGGGGAGCTGAAGGCTGAAGCAGCCAGTGTCCTTGATCTCTCCAGCTCCTCAAAGACATTTTTCAAAATCATCTCCCGAAGCCCTGCCCAATATCAAACTTAGGTTAAATTTATGAGAAATAAAAGTCTTATTTAAACTCCTTCATTGATTCTTAACTTGTATAATTAATATGTAGATTTATTCAGTCAGACTTAATAGGATGCATGGTTTGCCATGACCAATTTCGGTCAAACCTAGCAATATAGGATTAACTCAGTTTTACCTGGTTTTAATCGCTGACGATGTCATAGGTAATCCCTATAAATTCAAATTAGAATAGTCTTTCGTTTTAAAATATCTTCTCCCTTAAAACATAACCTATTCAGACTGTGCTACGGCATAAAAATATGCACACCAATCTCCCAACACCCTAATCCCAGGACCATGACAGCCCCAGTAGGAAGCCACACCCTGTGTCTTCTCAAGGAAAAAATGGAAGTGCTAAAATGAGATCATGAATGTCCAGTTCTAAGCATTGGCAAAGTCCTGATTCGAATGAGACATTATCCCTTTCACTAGCAAACTTCTATAATGAGACACCAGAAACCCTGTCTCTAAGGTGACTCTGCTCTCTTTTCCAATACAAACACTAATGTGTACACAGGCAATAAATATAAAAGGGGATTTTCTTTGTTGGTATTGTATTTCCTCCAAGGCCCTCGAGTTGTTCCCGGACAGCGGAGCCCTTGACAGAACGGAGAATAACCAGTACACCGTTTCAGAGGCTGCCAGAGCCAAGTCTCCATTTTCAATTTAAGGAGCTGATCTCAACAGTATTTAGAAGAGCTATGACCACTCACGTTTCCAGACAAAATTGCCTCTCCTGAGTGATCTCGGAGTGGCCCAGCGAGGAAACCTGATCAGATAAGATAGCCTCTCTTCCTTCCGAACCTACTAGCATAATCTACCATCTTGAATCTGCACCTGGCTTGCTCTGTTTCAAAGGCATTTGGGATCTCGGAAGTTCAAGGAAAGGGAAAAAGCCCCAGACATACTTCTGTCAGCATGAAATTTCCTGCACGTTTTTACTGCAACAAAAATCTCCTCCTTCTTTACCGGCATTCCCTAAAAAAATGGGGGGTGGGGAGAGAAAGGAAAAAAAAAAAAGGTCAGCATTACCCAGACGCCATGCCCACAATAGATCTTAAATACAGTTAAATTAACCAACACCATAGATAGTTAAACATCTATGTGTATGTGTATCTATTTTCACAGTAGTTTTAGGAGAGAGGTGACGTGGGAAAACTATAGTGCAGGCTCTGGAGTCAGGAAGCACAGAACCTGCCTCCCAGCTCTGCCCTGGACCTACGTGAGTTCAGCCCTGAACCTATCTCCCTCCCAAGCCTAAACTTGCATCCCAGCTCCGCCCCGCACCCGTACTCCGGCTCAGTCCTGCACCCCCATACCCTGGCTCAGCTCTGCACCTGCACCCTGCACCTTGCACCTGTACCCCGGCTCAGCCCCGCACCTGCACCTGTACCCCAGCTCAGCCCTGCACCTGCACCTGCACCTGCACCTGCACCTGCACCTGCACTTGCACCTGCACCTGCACCTGGACCCCAGCTCAGCAGTTGCAGACCATGAGTCATACTAACAAGTCCTTTACCCTCTCTGGAATCCCCTGGTCATTTAGAGATCAGGACTGACAGCCACCAGCAGGCTGTTGTCACTGCTAACTTACTAAGCACATGGCAGGTAACTAACAAACGTGTTACTGTCCTCTATTCATGTTCTCAACTAGTGGAGATTTTGACAAAGGGAGAACAGAAGACGACTTCATGCAAGCGGGAGATGTCTGCTTCTCTGGGTCTGGCCACATGTGGTGCTGAAAGTCATACATGACTCCTTCCTGTCTACTTAAGTCTAGGCCACAGCTATTCTGCCCTCTGCCAAAAGAGGACTGCTTCAAACCCTTGGTGGGAGAAAGCACACACAGACTGAAGAAGGAACAGAGAAATTTGATGATGACGTAGACCTTCCGTTCCTTCTGGGAGGCAGCTCTGACTCCACTTATTGGATATACTTTTCGTACACGCAACCAACTAGAGCCACTTGGGAAGGCGGCTCTCAATTGAGGGTTTGCTTCCAACAGCCTGGCCTGTGGGACACTCTCTCCACTAAACACTGACGGAGGAGGACTCAGCCCACTGTGGGTGGCATCATCCCTGAGCAAGTGGCCCTTCAGTGCCTGCCCTGACTTCCTTCTGTGGTAGACTGTGAGGGGGATGAGAAAGCCAAATAAATAAACCCTTCCCTCCCCCACTTCCCCTCGGTCAGTTTGTCACAGCACAAAAAGGGAATTAGAACACCCCTTCTTTATGTCTTCTTATATGACCATAATAAGAGTCACAGTGAGGCCACCACTCTCTCAGAGGTTGGGGTTGGTTCGTACTGACATATCCCAACTCTATCTTGTTACTCAAGATACCAGGAGTATTACAAAGCAAATAGGTTAGGTGTAGAAAGACTGGTTGCCCATTGGGAACTGCAAATATTACAAGTCCCCTCTATTGTCACACTATACATGTGTGTGCATGTGTATGTGTAGTGTGTGTGCAATGTGTGTGTATGTATGTGTGCAATTTGTATGTGTGTGCAGTGTGTGTGCATGAGTGTGCACTGTGTCTATGCAGTATATGTGTACATGCATGCAGTGTGTGTGCAGTGTGTATATGCAGTATATGTGTGCAGTGTATGTGTGCGCTGTGTATGCACATGTGTGTATGCAGTGTTTATGCAGTGTATTGTATGCAGTGTGTGTGCAGTGTGCTCAGTGTGTGTATGCACTATACGTGTGTGCAGTGTATATGTGTGCATGTGTGCATTGTATGTGTGTGCAGTGTATGTACATGTGTGTGCAGTATATGTGTGTGTGGTGTGTGTGAATGTGTGTATGTGTGTCCTGTATGTGTATGCAGTGTGTGTGTGTGTGTGTGTGTGTGTGTGTGTGTGTAGTATTGGGTATGAGTGCAATGTGTGTTTAAGACAATACACAACCTTTTCCATAACTGACCTGAGAACAACACACCGTATGGGGTTGCCAAAGGTCAATGATCTAGCAAGTTTCAGAGCCTTCGGGGTCATAGTCAACCACAGATCTGCCATGAAGACATGTCTGTCCCATGAGAATCTGAACTGTGCCACTTGCAAGATCATCTACTGAGGGAGTGGTGGAGGCAGGCGCAGAGGCGGGCCTCGTGAGTCACAGAAAATGGCTGTACTCGCCTTTCTAAGGAGTGGAACCGAACTCCTGTCACCACAGGCTGCTCCTTTAGTGGACCTAGGCAGAGCTTCGCTTCCCTGGCTTCCTGATCTGGAAAAGCCACAGCTAAGTGGTTAACTGGGTCTTCCTTTGGACTTCCAGAACATCTGGTGACCCTTGAGTAACGTCAGGGTGGGCAGTTCAGTTTACTTCCTCAGTCTTTAAGTGCGAGCATATAAAGACGGCGATGTGGTTGTGAGCAGTCGCAGGAGAGCGATGGTAATGTGAGGCTGGAGCTGGGGGAGGGAGCACAGGAGGGGGAGAGGGAGGGAGAAGGGAGGAAAGGGGGAGGGAGTGAAAGGAGAGGGATCGAGGGACGGAGGGAAGGGCAGAAAGAAAAGAGCAGAGGGGGAAAGACAGGAAGAAGGGAATAAGGACAGAGGGGCAGACCTTACCATGACGAAGGCCCTACTCAGGGCACATACTTCCTGCCTACTGCACCCCTTTCCCTGCCCACAGAGCCCTGTCACGCTCACACTGGCTTTCTCTGAGAAAGTCTCTTTGGGAGACAACACTCTCGTCTCCCCGTGCGCTGCACTAGCTTGTTTCCCTCCAGTTCTTCTCTCCCTGGCACGGGCTTCCGAGTGGTAAGCAGATGGACTTGGGTCCAGGAACACTGACTCCATGCATCCCTCAATCAATGCAGAAGATGGGAATAGCAACAGTACTTACCTAGAAGGCATAAGGCACATGGCTGCGGCCTGGCTTGGAGCAAAAGCTGGTTTATGTTTAAATACATAAATTACCGGGATAATGCTATGTCTACAACAAGTAAATGTTATGCACACAAAACGCACATCCTCCTCTGGCCCACGAGGGAGCTGCTTTTCTCACTTACACAGAGAGGTAGGAAAGAATGAAAGGTGGTGGCACAGAGGGGGTCCGAGTCTTCCGTACAAAACTCAGGCACAGGGGTGAGGGCAGGTCCTCCACCTTTGTCCCAGATGTAGAGGGCAATCTAGATCGAGACAAGAGAGTGACAGAATGGACAGAGATAAGTGAACGCCACAGACATAGAACAGTACAAAATGTCCCAGAGGGCAGCGGGGCACACCTCCTAGAAAGAGCGTTAGGTTGAACCGTGTCCATATATTAATATTCAACAGAAACTTTCCTCGGGTTTTTTTTTTTTTTAAAAACTGTAACACCACATAATTGATCTGATGTTTATAAGTTATAAACAGTTAACCATGAATCAGTATTCATATATGCAAACAAAAAGAATCCCAGAGATGACTATAAAAAGATCCCAAAGACGACACAAAAATGCTTTGAGAAAGTGCACAGCACGAGGAATGAGACCTCAGCTCTGTTTCCCAGAGTGACTTGGAAACACCTGTAGTGTGTGAATGAGAACAGTTCCCACAGGCCCCTGTGTCTAGATGCTTGGTCCCTAGTTGGTGGAACTGCTTGAGAAGGATTAGGAGGTGTGGCCTTGCTGTAGGAGGTGTGGCCTTGCTGTAGGAGGTGTGGCCTTGCTGTAGGAGGTGTGGCCTTGCTGTAGGAGGTATGGCCTTGCTGGAGGAAGTATGGCCTTGCTATAGGAGGTGTGGCCTTGCTGGAGGAGGTGTGGCCTTGCTGGAGGAAGTATGGCCTTGCTGGAAACAAGCTCCCAAGTCTACCCAGTCTCTGCCTCCCAGTACTGGGATTGCCTACAGTACCAGGCTTTTCCTGTGAGTACAGGGATCTGAACTCAGATCCTCACACTAATACAGAGAGCACTTCACCAACTGAGCCATCTGCCCAGCCTAAAAAAGAAAACCTATTGTTTTTTAAAGTTGCAGTTCTGGGGGGAAAAAGTCTTAAATTACCTGCAATAGAGGAACTCTCACAGATCTATTGTGGCACATGCCTAACATGTTCATAGGAACAAGGATGGTCACAGTGAAAAACCAGGAGCCAAGCAGACACCCTCAATCAAGAGAGTAATGATTACTACAAAAGACCATGTTTGGGCTAGAAAGATGACTCAGCAATCATGATTTCCTGCTCTGGCAGAGGACTGTGGGTCAGTTTCCATCACCCAACGGTGACTTAGAACTGCCAGTAGCTCCATTCCAGGGGATCTGATGCCCCCTTCTGGCCACCCAGGGTACTGCACACACACGGTACACATGCATACACACAGGCAAACACTCAGACACATTAAAAGAGAAATAGACCAATCCTTAGCTTCTGGCGAGGATGCAGGCAGAGAAACCTTCGCCCTCCCTGGGGGCCATGGTGAGGGTTGGCCACAAGGAATTTGACTGTGCTCCAGTGAGTATATGGACAACACAAAATGGACTTGTTTTTTTCTAGTTTTCTTTTTTTTGGGGAGGGTGTATAGGAGAACTGGGGGTGGGGATGAGGGCAGGTATGGGAAGCTTAGGAGGTGAGTATGATCAGGGTGCATGATGTAGGTCCCCCAATAATCGATCATAATTTTAAATAAATAAACAGATCAACCTTTTAAAAAGTCAGAGGCAATACAGCATGCTAGAGCTGTGTGCCCCAGCATACTGCAACTTCCAGATACAGCGATGCTCCTGGTGCAATTCCCCTGCCACAAAGTGCAGAAGGGCAGCAAAGTGCTTACGCGCGGGGCAATATGGAGATATTTTCAATGACACTTTGGCATGCTTTCAAACACTCACCTCTGGACCCATCTACCTACATTAAAAACTAGCAAAGATTCATGAATCATGAGATTTAACCTTCCCCTACCCCGATCTTTCTCCCCCTACTGCAGTGAGATTATCTCAGTGGGGAGAATACTGGGTGGGGGCACTATTACGGGATGTAAAAGATAAGACGCAACTTCTGCATCAAAATACATGACGATTTCTTCTTTGGTGCAGAGCTGGTAGCAGTAGTGACTGTCCTAGCAACCACGACTGAGCGACTCCTGGATCACTAAGACCTAATCAATCAAGACCTACCTCGTGCTTTAAATCGATTGTGAAGTCAGACTTCAGCGGCTCGCTCTTCAATTTCTTGGTGAGCCTAGAAAATAGACATCGCCTTTGTTTGCTTGCTTGCTTGCTTGTTTTTAGAGCAAAAGAACGGTCAAACAAGAATAACAGATTCATGAAAATTTCTAATGGCTGAACAAAACATAAATTTCAAGATAAAAGCATGTGGCTTGGAAGGAAAATATCAGTTTTCTTTCAGCTTACTTTAAAATGGAGGAGGAGGAAGAGGAGGAGGAGGAGGAGGAGGAGGAGGAGGAGGAGGAGGAGGAGGAGGAGGAGGAGGAGGATTCTCCTATGGTCCCTTTCCCACCCAGAATAAAGCCCCACACTCCTACCTGAACTGAGAAACTGCTGGAGTCTGAAGCCCGACGGGCTCCCTGAAGGGCGCGCTCACGCATGCATGCACCCTGACCCCCCCCCCGCCCCCCGCCTCATCCAGTCTGCTACACCGAGCTTTCACTGAACAACTTTTTTTTCCTTTTTTAAAGACTAAGCTGAGGAACCTTCCCTAGAAAGCTGCTCTTCACTAACCCATCAGAACAAACACTGCCACGATCCTCAAGCGTGAGGGTACCATGTCAAAGGAAAGAGTCTTCCTTTTGGCAGAAACAGACCAAAAGCAAGCCTATATGAATTCCCTACCCCTCCTCATGTGCCTTCTGTCTCTAACAAAAGGCTTATTCTACATTTACTCAACATTATGTAGGAGAGGAATGAAGAACATCTGGTCTTAGCCACTTTTAAAATTCTTATTTCTTTTATTTATACGGGCACTTTGCCTGCATGTATGTCTGCGAGCCACTTGCGTGCAGTACCCATAGAGGCCAGAAGAGGGCGCTGAAACCCTTGGTCCTGGAATCACGGATGGTTATGAAATGCCATGTGGGTGCTGGGAACCAGGGTCCTCTGGAAGAGCAGCCAGTGCTCTTAACCGCGAAGCCATCTCTCCAGCCCCTGAACCAAATTTTTACCAGAGTTTATAAGGGAAGAATTTATTGACCCAGAATGGCATTCAAACAGATGTTATCAACCTATTCACATACTGCTTCCAACCTTTGTGGTGAATAGCTGCTCTCTTTAAGGTTGCTTTCAAACTATTGGCTGCTTTCAGCGAGTGACCGCCACAGCATGCATGCATGCGCACAGAAAGAGAGAGAGACAGGCAGACAGAGACACAGAGAGAGCCATAATATAATAATAATTGTTTACCAAATCCTGTCTCAGATATTCGACTAGATGGGGTTTAATATCTTCTTTGTTAATTCCTTGTCTATATGGGGGAGGAGGGGCGCGACAAAATATAGTCTAAAAGACCAGATTTTGAATTTGTTACTATGGCAGAGTCCACATTTAAAACAACAACAAAAACAAAAAACAAATAAAAAAACATAGTTGTCTTTGCAGGCAGAAAAAAAAAAGTGGGAGGGAGGGAAGGTGGAGGGAAGGGGGGAAGACCACAGTTATTGATTAAAGCTCTCATTTGTTGTTCGGCGTGGTAAGGAGCAGATGTCACTGAATGCCAAGGTCACCTGGCGCTGCGCTTCCCTCTCTCCAGAACTACAGGGGGCATGCTGGAAGCTTTCTTTCTCTTTCTTTTTTTCCCCCACTTTTAGGAACTGGTATTTATTATCAACGTCATATTCGATGTCAACGAGATGCCACAACTACACAACAAATACTGTGGACACTGCAATCTCAATGCAAACAGTCCAATGGGGCCCCAATCATTAAAAAAATTAATTCAACTTACCCCAAAAAGCAACTGAGTTTTTTAAACATCTTATATATACATCCAGTTAACAAGAAGAAATACAAATCCAGAGGTCTGGTATTGATGTTTAAAAAGGCAACTGCTCAAGTATTTCTATCAGTTCGAACATCAGTTTCTCGGCCACTCAGCTCCATGCCATTCATCATCCCGCAGGCTCTCTCAGCCACCTCTGGAGACTCAAACTTAACCACACCGCAGCCCTTTCCGTTCTCCATCTTGATGTCGGCGTACAGCGCGTGGCCACATTCATTGAATTTGTCCTCTAGCATCTTCCACGTAAAATCAATGGGAGATTTCTCACAGATACCTGGCCGGCCTTCCTGGCTACTCCAGGTACGTGGCCTCCAGCTCCGCCCGAAGAACCTGCCAAGCTTCCTCCAAAGTTGCCCACTCCATCTCAATGGCTCCGTCAAAACTAGCACCGCCGGCGCCACCCATGGCCAGGCCCATTCGCTCAATACCAGCGCCCAATGCTGGGCCCATAGTAGGGCCCATACATTCCAGGCCCTTGAGCTCAAGACTGTTGGCTCCCATGCACTCAAGGTCCACGAGCTCCAGGTTGTTGGCGCCCATGCGCTCCAGGCCGGTGGCCATCACAGGACCCATGCGCTCCAGGCCGGCCCCCATGTCCATGGGCACCATTCGATCCATGCTTAGGCCCATTCGCTCAATGGCAGGACCTATGCGCTCTACCAGAGCCCATGTGCTCAGTGGTTTGGCCCATACGGTCAGTAGGTGCGGCCATGCGCTCCAGGCCAAAGCCCATGTCGGCACCCTTGTGCTCCATACCAGAACCAATGCGCTCCAGGGTCTGGCCCATGTGCTCAATACTGGAAGCCATGTGGTCAAGGCCTACTGGGCCCATGTGCTCGATGCCAGAGCCCATGCGCTCAACTGAGCCCATGCGATCCATGACCAGGTCCATACGCTCAATCTCAGAGCCCACTCGATTCATGCCATGGCCTAAGCCTGCGCCCATGCACTCCATGCCAGCACCGCTAATACTGTCAAGCTGGCAGCTTTCTGAACTCCATGTAAAAGATCAGGCTCGGGGCTGGGGATTTAGCTCAGTGGTAGAGCGCTTACCTAGGAAGCGCAAGGCCCTGGGTTCGGTCCCCAGCTCCGAAAAAAAGAACCAAAAAAAAAAAAAAAAAAAAAAAAAAAAAAAAATCAGGCTCTTGGCCTGTAGCGTGTAATGAATGCTTGTGGCCCTTATATAATTCCTCTTAGGAGGAGGAAGGGAGGTCAGTAGACATCATACAGAGGTTTGTAACTTGACTGTGCATTCTTCAGAGGTCACAGAGAAGAAGCGTTAGCACTAGAGGACAGCCTAGCCCGTACCAGCTACTGAAACTGCAGATTCCTTGATCTTGTAATTTCCCAGCATCCAATCTCTCAGGCACACACCTTCCTTGCTTATAAACACCCGGTTTGTGGTATTTTGTTACAGTGTACCAGACTAAGGCACCTACATACTCAGCTACCTCAAGGAAACCCTCAGCTTTCTCCTGCCTCAGCAGGAACCATGCAGAGGCTTGGCTGAGGAGATGGGAGACACTGTGGAAGCTGTGCCGGGCTGCCTCCCTCATCAACAGACGAGTTCAGTGGGTTCTATTCCCCCCAACCCCCGTCACACATGTGCATGGACACAAGCACACACTCGTGCACACACAGTGTATACATGCAAAACCTTTCTTAAAAACATAAATAAGAGACCCAGGCCATGAGAGGGAGCCCACCCTGGACACTGCCCAGGGGGTCAGCATAACCCAGAGACCCAGGGTAGAACAAAACACAAACAGTAAAAAAAAAAAAAAAAAAAAAAAAAGTCAATGAAACGATTCCTAATGATTGGTGTCTGGCCCAATTGTCACCAGAGAGGCTTCACCAGGAACTGATAGAAACAGTGCAGAGACTCACAGCCAAACAACAGGTAGAACTTTGGGAATCCCAGGAAGCAGGGAGGGGAGGTTGGGGAGTTGGTGGGGGCTGGGAGATTGGGAGGGAAGGATTATAAGGGCAAGAGAGGTCAAAGACACCATTAAAAACAAACAAACAAACAAACAAACAAACAAACAAAAACAAAAAACCCCACCAGGCTGGAGAGATGGCTCAGCGGTTAAGAGTGCTCTTCCAGATGTCATGAGTTCAATTCCCAGCAACCACATGGTGGCTCACAACCATCTGTAAAGAGATCTGGTGCCCTCTTCTGGTGTATCTGAAGACAGCTACAGTGTACTTATATATAATAAATGAATAAATCTAAAATAAAACAATTAAAAAAACCCACCAACAACAACAACAAACACAGAATCAACCACCCTGAGCCCACGGGGACTCACAGAGACTGAACCGCCCACCAGGAGCATGCGTGAGGCTGACCTAGGCCCCCACACACGTTACAGTTGTGTAGCTTTTGTGGGACTCTTTTCGTTTTGCGAATTATTGATCTACTTTGCGATCTACTACTAAGTGGATCCACTGTCCCTCTCTTCAGATGTCATTCAGAACAAATGACGCAGTAAAGTAAAAAACAAACAAACAACTCCAAGTGAGAATGAGGCAAAATGTCTGACGGGGGGGGGGGGGGGGGACTGAGTGGGGTACCTGAGTGGGGTTCCTGAGTGGGGTTCTGGAGTGGGCATGCCACTATGAAACATCCCACCAGGTTATCAAACTTACAGGAAATACTGTAGAAATCAGCACATATAACTTTAGAGTCAAAAACAGCACAAAGCCTACATTTTTTTAAAGAGACAAGAGGCTTTGAGGACAGACATCAGACACTTAAGGAGACTTAGTTATATTAGTTTCGCCTGAAAACTATGTAAGTTTGCTGTGTGTGCTAGTCATTTAATTTTTTAAAAAGATTTCATTTATGTGAGTGCACTGTAGCTGTTCTCAGACACACCAGAAGAGGGCATCGGATTCCATTACAGATGGCTGTGAGCCACCATGTGGTTGCTGGGATTTGAACTCAGGACCTCTGGAAAAGCAGTCAGTGCTCTAACCACTGAGCCATCTCTCCAGCCCCTCTTGTGGGAATCTTAAAGAAAGGAGTTTGAGTGTTCTTACCATAAATGATGATAATGTTTGAGAAGACAAATGTGCGTTTCCTGGTTTATACATTTCTTTGTACAGAGTGTTTGTGTGCATAGACACATGAACACACCGTGTGCCTGCAGTGAGGGCCGGCAGGGACCAGAAGATGACATTGGATCCCCAGGAACTGGAGTTACAGACCGTTCATTGTGAGCCTCCATGTGGATGCTGGGAATCAAACGTGGGTCCGCTGCCACTGCGCCTAACCTCCAAGCCATCTCCCCGCCTCTGTGGAGCCTGACTGAAACAGCCCACAGCCTCTCCATGTGCTGAGACACTGTGTGGTACTCGCAAGTGTGCAGTTGTCACTTAGAAACTAAACTTAATTTAAAAGCTCTAGTGGTAACCAGTGGAATTAGGGCCGAGAGCTTATCTTGTGCAAAGTTCAGAAAGCCCAACAAACTCCGGCTTAGATTCAAATTGTGTGGGCTGGGTAATCGCTCTGCCACTGAGGAATGTTCCTGTCTAAATGGGGCAACTGTGTCATCAATACTGGGACAAAGCAGAGTTACAGTGTATGAAACTACCACGCATGAACTGAGTCACGCAGGAGTTTAGGACAGCTGTGAATTCACATGGTAAGTGTCCCTCTACAGCGGCCCACCTCTGATGACACAAAGGCCGCAGATGTTTTCCAGCCTTCTATCTTCCAAAGGAAAAAAAGGTGCATAATTAAGGCACACTAACAAAAACCTGAACACGACATATTTCTCCTCAGCTGAACTAGGTCACCTTCAATCTCCTTACAGCTGTGCAGGGCCCTGAAACACTCAAGGACACAACAGACACCATTGCCCGGAGGGCCTTCTCCCACCTGAGTATTCATTCCCTTAATTAGCATCCCCGTCAACCCCCCCACCCCCCCACCTCCCCGCTAGTCACTGAGTCTTTCTTGTTCTTGTTGTTACTGGTGATCAAAGGTACATGGTGGTGAAAGAGATCCCCACAGGACGGTCATGATTCCTCCAAGTTCTCTGTCCCTTTGGTCTCCTCCCTCAGGACTTACTAGTCACTTTACTTTGCCAGAAACTTCTAGGAAATAGAAAGAAGGGAAGGGTCTGTCTATAGGGCTTTGTCAGGGACCGTGCTAAGGCTAGAGCGCCCTGTCTATCTCTCTGTCACTTTTTCCCACTCCTTCGAGACACCTCTGGCTGAAGACTCATCCGAGAACCTATGAGAACCATCAGGTGCCAAAGTCAGTGAAATAACACACGCTCCCCAAAGCGTCTACTGAATTCTTACTTGCTCACAAGCGGGATGCTAAGGGCCCAGCCAGCAGCGAAGTCCGGATATTTAAAGACAGTCGGGTTCTCAGAGAAGGCGTAATGGTGAATGATCGTGGATTCTTCGTCGTACAGTGCTTTTCCCAAAAACCATTCCTGTTAAATAAAAAATATAATTCTTGAAAAGCCGCTTAGTTGTAAGGCCAGATGCAAGGCTGCAGAAGCAGAACTAGTCAACTAAATACCTTGGGAGACAAAGTTAACATAAATTATGCTTCTGTAGACTCCAAATGAAAATATAATTAACACGAGTCTGGTAATAAATCTATCACAATCTTTGTAGTTAAGAAGTAATTCAAGATCGGATTATTGGTGTGAACAAAATACTAGCTATCATTAGATCACAAATATAAGAATCTTTTTAATTTTCATATTGCCTAAGCTTTTTTATGTGCAGATCTGTGCCATAAATAAAGGAATTTTTCTTAATTTTAAACTGTGCAATTATTTAGAGTGTATATGTATGTGTGCGCAGCCTGTGTATGTGCAGCCTGTGTGCAAGCAAGAGAACAATTGTGTGTCCTAGCGTTAAACTTAGACGGTGAGGCGTGACGACTACAGGTGACTTCACCCCTGTCTCCAGCCTGAGTGGTATTTTATAGAATAGTCCACATAAGAATATTACGGCAAGGGAAGCCATAGAGTGTTTTATGAAAGACTTAATTATTTAATTTTATGTGGATGAAGCTTTTGCCCACTTGGCTGGCATTGCACCACATGCACACAGTGGTCAGAAGAGGGCATCGGACCTCTTGGAATTAAGAGTTACAGATGCCTGTAAGTCATCACGTGGGTGCTGGGGTTCAAACATGGGTCCTTTGTGAGAGCAGCCAGCGAGCGCTCTTAACCCGAGCCATCTCTCCAGCTCCAGGCAGGGAGGTTTTAAACTTTGAGAACTTCCTTCCAGATTAATATTCATCCACTCGCTCATTCTTCACTCAATATTTATCAAGGGCCGACAACCATCAGGGACACAGCATGTACAATTGAGAGGCGACAGAAACTAAAGGAGGTACAGCAACCGACCTGGGGTTAGGGTGGGCGGAGCCTGCGCGGGAAAGAGAGAGAACCCTCTAAAGACGAACAACAGCGGTGAAATAACACCAAGACGCTCACAGTGGGGGAAAAATCTGAAGAAGAACAGTCAGTGAGATTGTGCGAAGTCCCCGGTGTGGAGGAACTAAAATCATCAATAATAAGGAAGTCCCATGTGCCTGGTACACAGTAGGTGTGGGGAACCTGATCAGAAAAGAGGCAAATGGCCGGGATTGGGCTTCTCAGACTAGAGGAATATTATCTGTGGTCAAAGTGCAGTGAAAAGCATCCCCACCCAGCCACTCCAGGACGGCCTGGCTCAGACCTCCACAGCCACCAAGGAAAAACAAACACAAGAAAAACACGTAGAGCTGCTGGAAGGTGTCAGGAAACCACAACAGAAGGAGGGACGGGAAGAGCCGATCCCAGACCCGGAAGCCCCATTCTCAGGATTTCCCAACCTTGCCCCCACCCCTATCCCTTCTCACAGAGCTCTCACCACCTGAACCATCCGTGCCAGCACTGTTTTACGCAAAACATCGTCATATTTTATCTCCTAATCACGCTGTCCAGATATTATAAAGCACACAGGACTGCCTATTAATATTTTACTGAGGTCATAAACTATTTTAAGGAAGGACTCAATGGAGACTCTGTGGAAAGAGCCAAATATCTTCCCTCCTAACTAGTGGCTTTCTTAGTGGCTCTGTGGAAAGAACAACAATAAAAGATAAAACTGGGAAAATAACCAGTGATATTCTACAAGGACTACTCGTAACCAGCACCATGCCTCATTGCTACTAAAAATAAATCAAAGTTAATATGCCTTACCAGCTATACAGATGTTAAAGGCACACTATGGGGTGGAAGAGCTCAAACGAGATCGTAGGGGATTTTCGGAAACCAGCTAAGAAGGCATTTGAACCGAGATCAATTTCTTCAACGACTATTAAACATACACATTCAGAGCACTGAACAAGGACCTAAGTTTGCGTTTGCACAGATGCCGGGGAGACGCTGAGGAGGGGAGGATCGAAATCAAAACGCCCAGTCAGTTCCCAATGCGTGGCGCAGTGATTCTTTCTTGGTGTCAATTCTGACCTTCTTTTTCTCCTAAGATTCCCAACAGTAGAGGGGGAAAAAAGCCCCGCTGGTTTGAACATTGTGTCATCTATATTCCATCACGCTACTTTCCAAAGAAATAAAGCATTTTCTCCATACAGCAGAGTTCGGGAAGGAAAAGCAAGCGTCTCCTTTCGCCTCCCGTCTGAACTTGCCTCTCATGAACCCACTTCGAACTTCTCCATTTATCATCCCGATTCCGTTAAGAAGCCACCGTGAGTCACCATCTCCCCTACAGAGTTGGAACCACCACGGGTCATGAGGCAAGAATCTCCAGGTGAAGCAGACACTGGGAAAGAGGTCGCAACCCCAACATTGGAAAGGAAAAGATTTAGGGATCTTCCACAAGTCAGGAGGAAACGTAAAAGCCTCACCAATGGTTTACACAAAACACAGCAACGAGTTTCATAACTGGGGCCGGCATCGTCTGGGAGGACTGGGCGAAAGGCCTTTCTATCCCCTCTCCTACCTAAGGGACTCCCCATCCAGTTATGTCTCTGGCTTCTCAGAAAATGGAAGGAAGCCACAACGGATGCTCCTGACACTTAACACCATCGAAAGCAGTGGGCTTCTTACACCGGTGGACCGTGCTGCCTACAAAAGCTGTCTGTTGATGAGTGTTGCCTGCACCAGCACACAGCCTGTATTCCCCAACACTAGTCACAAAAGCACATGCATGCATGCAAAACATCACCGCGTGTAAGATAAAACAACACATAAATAAATAAAAATCCTTTTGTGCGTTCTGTATGTGCCCCTTTCTGATGAGGAAAACCAGCCAATTTAATTTTATTCCTGTAGAAAATTGGTCAATGACCCTAAAGGTGCTGCTGCTTCTGCTGCTGCTGCTGCTGCTCCTGCTGCTGCTGCTGCTGCCCCTGCTGCTGCCCCTGCTGCTGCCCCTGCCCCTGCTGCTGCTGCTACTCCTGCTGCTCCTGCTGCTGCTGCTTTTGCCATGGTTTTCACTTCCTTGTGTTGTCACCTCGAATAAATAGACTTTTTTCACAGAGAATGGCTTATTGCATGTTCTCTGTGAGCCGCAAACTTCAGAGAATTTTACCACACCGCTTTTAAAACTCAAGCTATTACTTCAAATATCTCTTACTGAAAATCGAGTTTTCTCTGAATTATTGTCCCCCAAGTGAAAGCATGGTTTTGAAGTCATACACACCTTAGATGGGTCATATCGTCTGAGCGTTTCTAGGAGTCTGGGGATTTGTATTCTCGTCTCTTCTTCACAGAAGAAAATCCACGCTGAATTCTTGCTGTACGTTACCGAAAACCTGATGGGAAGAAATGAGTTATGGCACACAGATTCCTGGTATATATTCCATATGATGCAGGCTTTGCAGGGAGGTTTAAGCCAGTATCTAGGAGATGGGAGATGGTAGAAAGCACGGTGTCTGTGCTGCACACCACATATCCCCACCGTGTATCTCAGCATCAAGAAGAAAGCAGGGACTACCAGTCTCTAGATGGTGAGCTCTCCTAATTCATCCTGCCCATAATAACAACTGTTTACAAGAACAATTTCAAATGCAAGTTTGAAGCAGTTTGCCATTTAAGAAAGAAACACACCTAAAAATAAAAATAAAAACTTTGGGGGTGGAGAGAAGGCTCAGTGGTTAGGGCACTGGCTGCTCTTGCAGAGGACCTGGCTTTGGTTCCCAACACCCACATAGCAGTTCACGACCACTTCCAGGGTATCCAATGCCTTCCTCTGACCTCTGTGAGTACTGCATGCAGGTAGTGCCCATACACAAGCAAACATTCATACCGATAAACTAAACTAAATCATTTTTTAAAGGTAAGCAAAAACTAAGTATAATTAAGAACCAGTCATGAAAAAAAGCTAGTTCATACAGTAGTCACAAAATATAAAACTCAAATTCCATCCATTTACCATCTCAAGAAACATACAACCTCTTAATCATTTGAAAAACCTTCCTGGGGCTGGGGATTTAGCTCAGTGGTAGAGCGCTTACCTAGGAAGCGCAAGGCCCTGGGTTCGGTCCCCAGCTCCGAAAAAAAGAACCAAAAAAAAAAAAAAAAAAAAAAAAAAAAAAAAAACCTTCCTAAGAAGTACAAGTTAAAGGTACCTACTGCGGTAACAAGGGAAGGATGGTCCAAGCACCTTCCTGCTTCGCCAACTGATGGAGAAGGAGGACTCTGGGGAGATCCTGAAAAACGTAATGGTCAAAGAGGTAAAGTAAGCATTAAAAAAAACCTTCTAAAAAATGCAGAAAGGCACTGCTGTCCATATGATGTCCTTGGCACTGCTGTCTGAAAGTCAAGGAGCTATCCTTTGGCACTGTTGTTAACACCACTGTGTTTCCCAGGTTGCCCCGAGGCCACTGCACTGAAGTTTCTCAGCAGAACTCAACCTCCATGCCCACTGCAAACCCCACCCCTCCCCCACAGATGCTCATGGCCTATGTGAAGAGCTAATTAGAGATTTGTGAATGTAATTGGGGAGGGAAGACCCTGGGTTTGCTTATCAGGAATAACTCAAGAGGCACAAACAAAACTTGTACACACATGTAAGCAAAACGTGTTCTGTGAAACCCTGTGGTCTGAACAGTATTCTCTATCTCATGAGCTAAATTTTTATTTAAAGTACCCAAAAATATCTGTAAAGGTGTTTTGCCCCATAGAAACAACTCCCCAAGTCCAGATCCTAGAAGTATCATCCTTAACTACTCAGGCAATAGGAATGGCTTCCTGAAAGGTCTTACAATCAATAAACATGGAAGGAAGCAAAAGAGCCTTAAAATAAAGCACTGTGGCTACAGAGATACAGACAAAGCACAGAGATCTCCAGGCTGTGCACATTTGCTTGAAATTTCACTGCTCTGTGCTATATTTCAAGTTGCTGGGAGAGCCAAAAGTCGGATTTTCATTTCACATACACTTGAGCCTTTTTCCTCCAACACACATTGCTGTGTCTCCTATCGTGTATTAGCTAGAAAATGAGATCATGGTGACTGCTAACCAAGAATTTAATAATGAATTCCTAAACATCTGAGATGCTGTGAGGGAAGCTACACTCACCAAGACACCACCAACATATGCTACATTTGAGACACAGGGTCTCAAATAATTTTGATTCCATACCACTATTCCAGTATATATACATTAATTATTGACTATAGGTGGGTTTTAATACAAATTGATTCTGCTGGATATCAACTCCCTCCTCATTTCCTTCTATGTGGTATTTGTTCCAATTTTTATGTGCAAATTTGTAAATATTCAATAGTTAGATCAGACAAACAATGTGACCTGCTCAGAATAAAGCCAGCCTAAAGGCTGAATTAATGATCTAAGAGAGAACGAGATCAATAATTCAGTCTCCCCACTGTTGCTTCCGAATTATGTACAAATTTTAAAATTTGTAATGTATATACATAATCATATATATTCATGAATGATTATATAAGAGCAAAAACACATGTAAACTAATGAAATTGATATTTACATAATATAGAAATAATCATATTTGAATGTTAATGTGAACAAAGAAGACACATAGCAAATACTGTTAAAATCTTGAGATGGAAAGCAAGTGCTAATGAATCACCAAGCAGCCATTAACATCATGATAAAAGTACTACCCCAGTGGAAACACCTTTGGGTCAAAGGGAGAATCTGGTCTTAGTCCTCTAATAAAGTAACTTCTTATGTAAGCAAAGACTGAAGCAACCAGAAAGTGACAGTTTGTTTTGCAACATCAGAATGATAAGCTGCATGCTTCCAAAAGCCTTCAGTAAAGTTGCAACAGGATGATAATTGTTTTTCCTTTAAACGGAGGGGTGTTCTCCTCTTCTATGGCTGTGATAAGACCATGACCAAGGTAACTTATAAAAGAAAATGCTTTCTTTGTGCTTATGCACCCAGTATAGATGTCTGTGGGTTCAAACCCCACTCCTGGTACCAACTTCTATCTTTGTTGCTTTTCTATCATGATAAGACATTATTACCAAGGTTACGTATAGAATAAAGTATTTGGGGGGGGGGCTTATGAGTATCAAAGAGTCCACCACAACCATGGTGGGGAGCATGGCAGTTGGCATGCAGGCCTGACTGCAGGGCAGTAATTCATAGTTCACATCTTGAGACAAAACGCTAACTGGGAATGGAGTGGGCTTTTGAATCCTCAAGGCCACCCTCAGTGACAAACCAACAAGCCTCCTAATCCTTCCCTAACAGTTCCACCAACTGGGGACCAAGTGTTCAAACATATGAGCCCTGGAGGTCACTTTCATTCAAACCAACACAAGAGGAGAGGGATGCTCCACAAATTTTTACTTGTGAATTCATATTTCACATTGCTGTTGCCGGACATGTATGACATCAGCAGGTAGCACCAGGCTTCCATGCCAACAGCAAGAATACTTTGCTGGCAGAGCCTAGACACCAGTTTATGAATGACATCTACCACAATACAAATACAAGAGGGGTTTAGGCAGAAAAAAAAAAAAAGAGTCGAATCTCCCTCTGAAATAGACTGAAAGGACTAACAGGAGACTAAACCTATTCCTGACTTCATTGTTTTCCGTTCGCTAAATTGTTTGACATGTCTCCTAGCTGCTTCTACTGTGACTATGAGAAGGGCCAGGTTTCTGTCTTTGTTTTGTGCCTCTGTGTTTCTAAGTATTTAATAAACACGTATCTTGTTGATTACAGTCCCCGAATGTGCGCTCAAAAGTGACAGGCACTCAGAGACTGTCTTCACTGAGGTAGAGCAGGCCAAGTTCACCTTAATTATAAAGACATGTTCATCTAGTCTGGACAGAATGCCTAAGAGTTTTTATTCTTATCACATGCTCAGATGTATACCATGTCCAGATTATTAAAAGTCACAATAGGGGCTGATAAGAGGGTTCAGTGGGTAAAGGTGATTGCTGCTGAAACCTGACAATCAGAGTTCAATCCCCAGAACCCACATAAAGGTAGGAGAGAACTAAAGGCACACACACACACACACACACATGCACATACATACATACACACACACATGCACATACATACACACACACACCGCACACACACACACACACACACAATGCAGGTACAGTGATAATAAATAAAATGAACTGTTTTAAAAGGCCACAGTAAGATATTCTATCAAATTATTTATGTTTAATTCATCATCAAAAAGATTTAGACCACCTTCAAAGGTGCTACGTCACCAGCTCTATGACTCCTTTACACACAAACAAATGTTTGGGGTGCTTTGTTGTTGCTGCTACTTTTAAAGTGTTTTGTTGTTGTTTTCGTTTTGGTTTTTTGAGGTACGGTTTCTCTGTGTAGCCTTGACTGTCCTGGAAATCGCTTTGTAGACCAGGCTGGCTTCCAACTCACAGGGATGCCCCTGCCCCTGCCCCTGCCCCTGCCCCCGCCCCCGCCCCCGCTCCCGCCCCCGCCCCCTGAGTGCTGGGGTTAGAGGTGCGCACCAGCACTATCTGGTATAACAAACAGGCGGCTTCTTCTTCTTTTTTTTTTTTTTTAACCAGAGATGCAGCCGAGGGGTGGGCCGCTCACCTAGCAGAACCCTGGATTTGTTCCTCAGCACTGAAAAGTAAAATTTAAAAAAGAAATAGAAAAAAAAAAAAAGATGCTGGGCTTAGTGGGTTAGGGCTCTCACCGAGCGTGCATGAGAATCTGAGCTTGGACCCCTGCACACAGACAAAAGCCCTGCATGGCTGTGCATGCCTCCCCCCCACCCGCCTGATGTGGAGAGCAAAGACAAGAGGACCCCTGGAGTCTGCTGCCTAGCCAACCTAGCAGAAGAAACAGCTAGCTCCAGGGTCAGTGGAAGACCATGTCTCCGAGGAGTAAAACAGAGTGTGAGAGGGCCGGTACCTCACCACCTCCTCGGGCCTACAGAGGTGCATGTACCCAGAAATGTGCGCTCACGAGCGCGCGCGCACACACACACGCACGCACGCACGCACGCACAAGCATGCACATGCACTCACAAAGAAAATCCATTGTTGACAGCCACTAGTGACCTATGCCTGCAATTCTAGCTCATGAAAAGTTGAGGCAGGAGGATTGCTACCAATTCAAGCCTGAGCTACACAGTGAGTACCAAGCGGAGAGAAGATATAATCGGAGGGGAAGGAAAAGGAAGAGGAGGAAGAGGAGCGGGAGGGAAAGGGAGAGAGGGAGAGAGAATTTCCAAACACAAAATCAAGAAGAAAAGGAAAATGCTGTATCGCATGAAGGGATTAGAAACGCAGCTGCTCAAAGGTGGGTAAATGAAAGGGTTTGGGGACCCCAAAGGTTGATCACAGTACCCTTACCCTGTCAGCGTGACCCCTGAGTTTGAATCAGAGCCCACTTTGCCCACCTTTACTTCCTTTTCCTCTATCTCCCCCTCCTCCCCCTCCCCCTCCTTCCCTCCTCCATGACTCCATCGATCTCTTTGAATGTTAACACAAAGGAGAACCATGAAGACTCGATGTCTGGAGATATTAACTGGATAAATGAAGAGGCTAGTATATGAACACACACCAAAGCAGTGAATATTTAATTTGTAAATAATTCTCATCCTTCTGCCTCTGTCTGGAAAAACGTTCAATGACTTAATTCAATTGCTAATCGTCTCTCCTTTCAGAGGTCTACTGTATGCATGTGTGCCTACATGTATAAATGCTTGCAAAAGCCTTCAGAGACCAGAAGAGGGCCTTGGATTTCCAGAACCAGAGTTACAGATGGCTGTGAGCCACCACGTGGCTGCTGGGAACTGAACCGGGATCCTCTGCAAGAGCAGCCAGTGCTCTAACCACTGAGCCACCTCTCCAGCCCCCACCCCGGTCTCTCTTTGTCCATAGATATTCCTGTCATTGTGATTTGCCCTCACCTTCATCTTCTAAACTAGGCTTTGAAGAATGGGGCCTTAGGGTCTCCTCACCCCACTATGCAGCACCACGTGCTAGATCAGAGAGCAACATCAAGACGTTTACAGATCTTGTGTAGCCCTTGGGCACTGAACTGAGCCGTTAGGTCAATGTAAACTATAATGAAAATCCACACCAGGTGAGCGTGGTGGCAAGCACCTTTGATCCCAGAACGTGGGAGGTAGAGCTCTGTGAATTCAAGGCCAGCCTGGTCTACAGAGAGAATTCCCGGACAGTCAGGGCTACGCAGAGAAACCCTGTCTTGAAAAGAAGCCAAAATAAAAATCACATCTGCTTATTATTATAACTCCTTCTGCAAAAGACATGTATTTATTGTCATAATAGGGCTGTGTGATGTGCTTCTTGGAACATATATGAGACAGATTAATAACCTTTAAAATACAGTACTCACTTATAGGTCAGACTACTATGAGTGATATTATATTAATATTCCTTCCAAGAACCCAAGTACGTGTATGTGTGTGTATAAATATTATATGCACATATTCCATATACCTGTCTTAACCGTTAACTGTTTTTCTCAAAAGAAAATGCATTACAGCATTATAAATTTTATTTATAAGCAATGTGCTTTGAACTGAACTACTAAATATATTTTTATAGCACATATATATTTTAACTAATCGTTTTCTCATAAAAGCAGTAAACCCTGGTGTTTAAAGCCCTGACTTCTGGAGGCCAAGTATTCCCATCTGAATCTTAGCTTTTTTTTCCCCCCTGAGCCCCAGTGACCTTCAGTACAATCCCTGAACTAGTGAGCCTGTTTTCCCTGTAGTGAGCTAATACAATAGTGGGAGGTGGGAGGGGTGGGGGGGATAAGTCAGTTACTGCACGACATGCATTTAATAACTATCCACATTGTCGTTGGTTTTTACAGTCTATTTTTAGCATCTCCTATGCACCGGCACAATGGTTTGAATGAGATGGGAATGTTCCCTGAGAATTCACATATCTAATACTGGGTTGCCAGTTGGTGGTGGTGATGTTTGGGACGTCTAGATTGGCCTTAGTATGTCACTAGAGGCAAGCTTTGGGGTTTCAAAATCTCCAGCCCTTCCCGGTGTTTTCTTGTCCTCTTATCTCTTTCTACCTCCCGACCCCACTTCTTATTCTCGATCCACCCACCCTTCCTTCCCTCCATTACTCAGTCTCTCTGTTCCCCCTCCCTCCCTCCCTCCCTCTTTCCCTCAGACTGCCCTCCCTTCCCTCCTCCCTCACACACTCTTTCCCTCAATCCACCCTCCCCTCCTTCCCTCCTACCCTCCCTCCTCCCTTCCCTCCTCCTCCCCTCCCTTCCCTCCTCCCTCCCTCCCCTCCTCCCTCCTCTTCTTTGTACTTGTACTTCAAGATGTGAGCTCTCAGCCTGCTGCCACGCTGTCTCACCAACATGGCCTCAACCCTCCACAATCATATGCCTGCCCATAAGATCCCCTTCTTTCAAAAGGTGCTTTGGTTATGGTATTTTACCACAGCACAGAATGGTCACAAACACACACTGGGTCTGACCACAGGAATATAAGCAAGAACCCCAGAGAGCAACGGAGCCCCTGTCTGCTCCAGTCTCTCATTTCCCATGAGAGTCAGGCCACCCATAACTGGATCTACAGGAGAACAGCAAGGACCTGTGCTATGAAGTCACAACGCCAAAGTAAAGGGACAGCGGCCTGAGAGAATCATGGACCTGCCTATGGGCCTCTGGCCTGGTCCCACTGGAGATGGTACAGGCAAACCGCTCGCCTCTCTGCAAAATGTGACCAACTCATGTCTGCAAACAGAGCATCGTGCACAAGGCCTCAGAGTAAAAGTGACGGTGACATCCACCCAGTAAATGTCACCCATGATTGCAACTGAGTTCCCAACTGTCTCCGCCCCCTAGCCCTGGCCCTATGCACTCTCTCTCTGGTCCCTTACCCGGCACTTTCCCAAACACAGCTCAGCCCCTTAGCTCAGAGCAGCACCACTTTTCTTCATTCGCTCAAACCTCATCTCATTTGTTCCCCCCCCCCGCCCCCCTAGTCTCCACTGACACTGACACCGATGTTAACTCTAGAGAATAGAGCCCTAAAACAACCTTCTTCCTCAGGTTCCTGACTCTAAATTCCACACAACACTCTGCTGCCCGTGCTGCATCTTGCACGCTTTCAAGCGGGGCATCTGCCACCTGCTTCCTTCGTGACTTTTCTCATTAGCTTCAGCTGACAATTTGACATAGCCTTGAGTCCCCCGGGAGAGGCAGGGTCTCCATGGAGGGATGCACCAGATCAGACTGTCCTATGGTCTTGTCTGTAAGAGACCGTCTTGATAAAGGATTGATGTGGGAGGAGCCAGTCCACTGTGGGCAGCAACAACCCTAGACAGGTGGGTTTGGGTTGTATAAGGAAACAGACTGCACGAGCTAACAGAAAGTGCTCCTCCACGGGTCCTCCTCCTGATGGACTATGAAACACAAGTCAAAGAAACCCTGCCTTCTCCTAGGCTGTTTTCACAGTATTTAATCACAGCAACAGAAGGCAAATAAGAACAATGACCAAGCCCCAAGTTTCTGCAGACTCACACAGGACAGGTGTCTGTGAATACTTCCAGTGCTGGCCAGCCAAAACAATTAACAAACGTGCACAGGATGGCTTCTCAGGCACGCAACCCCCGCCTTGAGTCACAATGTCCTATTTCCTGTGCTGCAGCCAACGCACTAGGTAAAGGTGTGTGTAGAAGAGATGTTTCTGGGCTGCTGAGATGGCTCAGGAGGGAGAGGGGCTTGCAGCAAGCTTGATGACCTGAGTTCAATCCCCGGGACCCACACAACGGAAGGAGAGAACTGACTCCAGCAGTTGCCCCTCGTGCACAGTGCAGCACGCACGCATCAGTCACAAACACAAAAATGAGTAAACAAAGGATATGTTTAAGAATTCTAGTTGTGGGGGTTGGGGATGTAGCTCAGTGGTAGAGCGCTTGCCTAGCAAGCGCAAGGCCCTGGGTTCGGTCCCCAGCTCTGAAAAAAAAAAAAATGAAGAAAAAAAAAAAAGAATTCTAGTTGTGTAAAGAAATGGTTCTTTAGTGAAATTATATATATATATATATATATATATATATATATATATATATATATATATATATATATATATCTGGGCTGGAGGAATGGCTCAGTGGTTAAGAGCACGGGCTGCTTTTCCAGAGGTCCTGAGTTCAATTCCCAGCAACCCCATGGTGACTCATGACCATCTGTAATGGGATCCGATACCCTCTTCTGGTGTGTCTGAAGACAGCTACAATGGACTTATATATAATAAATAAATCTTTAAAAAAAGCTATTTTCTCCTGGGATATTTTGCCCAGGTACTTGCAAAAACACTGATTAATAATGACATTTACTATTCATTATATTACAATACATTATATATTATATTTCAATGCTGTTGTATATTATATTATAATACATTATTATTAGCATATAATTGTGCAAAATAAATATTAATAGATATTCATAAACTGGATACTAATAGGTTGCAGCAAATGAACGGATGAATGACTTCTCACTCAGCAGCAGTATAATAAAGTCTCCAGTTTCATAAAAATAAAAAAACACCTTATATGGTGAACATCTCATTAGCACCAACCTCTACCCAAAAGAAAGGGTTTTGAGTGATTAAGTGCCCACCTGTTTCCACCTCAAAACCAAAGTATGGCGCTAGTAACATCAAAAAGCTAATGAGAGCTGGGGGTGGTGATCCACGCCTTTAATCCCAGTGCTCTGGAGGCAAACGTGGGTGGATCTCTGAGTCTGAGGTCTACACAGTGAGTTTCAGCCCAGCCAGGGATGACACAGTAAGGCTGTGTCAAAAAAACAAAACAAAACAAAAACAAACAAAAAGCCCGAAACCAACCCTCAGCAACAGAAGGGCACTGTGGATTCTCAACACTAACCTTCTAATGAAGTACCTCACACTGTCTCCTTGCCAATAAAATAAATTTCTAAAATTAGGACGTGCGAGGCCATCTTTCTCCAGCTTCTTGGAGCCAGACTGTGCCAGCCTGTTTTATGGAGATGGGGTTGTTTTAATCTAATGAGACAAGGCCTGACTACCTCAGCCCCAGAAGAAGGAAAAAAAATGGCAATTTCCAAAACTTTCTGTGAACAAGCAAAGGAATAATTTATTGGCAAGGCTAGGGCTCTGCCAGGTTTGAAATAAGGCCTAGAGTCTCCCCACAATAGAAGGCAAGGAAATCGGAAGCTGTGTGGGTAGGAGTGAGGGGAGAGGGTTCTGAAGCGGCTGGCACGGCTCCACTGTGGCTGAGAGAAAAATCATCGGTCCCCGACCCAGACCCAGATCGAGCGTCTCACAATAGCAGGTGTGTTCTTTGTTGGGAGGTTGCCTGGAGAAATGGAAGTCTAACTCGATACTCTGCAGCTTTATTCTAAGCTCCACCCTCTGCTCCTCCCCGGCCCCGCCCTGTCCTCCTACAGTAAACTCCTTGACCCCCATCTACAGTGACCTTTTCCTTGTGCTAAATGTAATGAATATTCTCAACATAGTCTCTACAGAAGGTGCCTGGATCCTTGTTTGACTGGAAAGTACTAAACATGAGGGCATAGGGCGTTCGTTATGCCTCCTTTTCTTTTATTCTTTCAAACTCAGCTCACAGTGGAAACCCCTTCGGTTTCCAGGGCAGCTGGTATCTGGATTCCATAGTCCCGAAGGTTAAATAAAAAAACACCTTTCGGGGTTGGGGATTTAGCTCAGTGGTAGAGCGCTTGCCTAGCAAGCTCAAGGCCCTGGGTTCGGTCCTCAGCTCCGGAAAACAAAACAAAACAAAACAAAACAAAACACCTTTCTTTGTATCCCAATGAAGCTGTAACAAACAACGGACGAATGCTCACATAAGTTATCCCTTTGAGAAGGAATTGTGCCAGGTTCAAAAAAAAAAAAAAAAGTCAAACTGGTAGCCAGATGCTATGGTCCTAACAGGCATTAAAAAATCAGCTCAGGTGCCTTGATTGACTAGGAGAGCTGCCGGCAGGACCGCTTCTGCAGGGCCCTTCCTTGGCTTAACCGCCTGCGCCTGCGCCTGCGCCTGTGCCTGTGACCCTCTTTAGAGAGTCCATCTTTTATCATTTCATATCACTTCTCCATCTATGGAGCAGAGGGAGTGGGAGGGGGAGAGGGAAGAGGAGAGGGAGGGGAGGGGAAGGGGGAGAGGGAGGGGGAGAGAGCAGGCAAACAAGCTAGCTAGTTGTAGGAGAAATGGCATTCCTTCAAAACCTGCTTTCTTCTATGTCCCTCAAATTTCGGGACCTCATATTTCATCAGCCATGGTACCGGTTGCTCCAACATTCCCTCTCCCTCTCCCTCCAGCCTAACCTAAAAGGGTCCTAGTTTGCCCCCAGCATGTGTTTGCTGTACCCCACAAGGATGACTGCTCAACTTCCAGCCCCCGCTGGGCATCCCAGAGTATATCTTTCTGAAAATTCCCATTGTCACCTTCCAGGACTCTGTTCTAAATCCATATCCCCCCAGGTGATTTTTCCCTCTCTCTGTGACCTAATTTCTCAAATGTCTCAGCCCTCCCTGGTCTCCAGCCGTACATGCAAAACTGGTACAACACTGACTCACTTTCCGCATAGGGTGGTGCTTCTTAAATGGCGTTACACGGACATCACGGTTTTCACAAGCCTGTGGGTTGTCTAAAATCGCCTTTTCATATAAACAACCTGGTCTAATAAAACTACGGAATCCGGCTACATGGGTACAGTAACAGGTGTAGCCTGTGCTTCCGGTCTTCATCTAATGACTGCCATGCACAGTATCGAACATCTGCTTTTAAGTCATTAATTAAGAACTAGAATATTCCTCTTCTAGGTTCCACCATGACTCTTCACACGACGGCAGGCTACAGCAGCAGTCGGCATATAACATAAAACTTGGTAAAACCTGATAATCCACTAATTAGAAAGAACGATGCTAAAAATTAAAAATTTCAAAGTCATAATTAACTGCATGTCAAGCTTCAGTACAAGGGAATCTTCTAGAACACCAGGAAAATGGTTTCGCCCCTCCTCCTGCAGCCACTGGGAGCACGCTACTAAATTTCACAGAGTTGGTACAGATGCCTGTTTCTTACTCACAGTGTAAAAATGAAAAAAAAAAATGTTTGTGCTTTTAATAAGACCGAGTTTCAGCACCTTGAGGCGAAATGGGCCCAGGTAACGCTGAGAGCAGCTAGGAGGAGCCGCTAATCACAGAACGACTTCGGTTTCCTTTTCTTTTTTTGTGTGTGTGCCTTGATTTCTTTGGCAGGCTTCAGAGAAGCGTGCAACCTGACAGGAGTGATGAATAAATAAACAGCAGTTTCTGGGAATCTGCTACTGTGGGAGGCACAGATATTTTGAGCTATCAGATAAATATTCAAATGATAAAAGCTAACTGCTGATTGCACCTCACGGGGCGACTTTTAGGAACGCTCTCAGAAGGCGAATCTACAGACAGACTAATATTGTAAGCTAAGGGCTTCATCCTCAGGCCCCAGGAGGGTACCCCAAACCCATCCATCACAGTTCGCGGTACACACGGTCGCACCGAGGCCCCCTGATCTGTGGTCCTTGCAAGCTCCCATCACGGTGCCAGCGAGACCAACAGCTTTTCCCTCTTCCGCTATCACAGCTCCGAGGCAGCCTGCCAACGCGTTCCCAAAAGTATGCCAATTCCTTCAAACAGTTTGATTCCAACTAGGGAGAGTCCCTGCTTCACATGGCGAGGTTTCCTTGCTTGGTTGGTACTTCTCCGCTATTAATTCTCCGCAGATGACCTTCTCTAGCGCTCATGAGTCCCAAGGCAAAGTATCTCGTCCCTGCCCGCCCCCTCGAGAACCGTCTACAGACCCGGTGCTAGCCGTCAACTATTTTTAAATCTCTGAAGTGCCATTCGTGGAATTAGACCAAAGCTTTACTCCCGTATGAGAGATAAAAAGCTCCGTAAAGAGAAAAAGATCCAGGACCAAGCGTAGCTGCAAATTCTGCAGTCTTTTGATTGACAAAAGCCTTGTTAATCCACATTTGAACCTGCCCGAGGCATACAGCACACTCCAGCGCGCCCCAGCAAATTAAAGTCTGAGCATTACAGATCTGTTCTCCCTACGACAGCATTCACAGCTGAGCCCCAGCGGGGAAGAAATGTCAGGGTAACAGTAACAGTTGATCTTATAGTCGGAGGGGGGGGGATGTGTGACTCTTTATCACTTTAGATTCTATTTACTATCACAGAAATTAAACTCTGGGGCCCCGGGGTACTTAATGGCATTACTTAACTACGCCTCTTTAAATGTAAAACCAATATCGCCACCTAGTGGCCGGCGGGCTCCTAACTCACTGAGGATGTAAATGGAAAAAAAAACAAAACAGTAAAAATTAAATATAAACTTTAGAACTAAAGAGAAGCAAGGGGCTAGAGGAGCCACTTCTAAATGTTAAACCCTGAGACAGTACATCGATGAACACATAGTCTCTAATACTGTAATTGGCATTACAACCAGGGGTTGAGGGTCAGGGACACAAAAAAAGTGAAGGTGAATCCTGCCTCGCTCTGCTGTCTAAGCATTGGATACACGGGGACAAGAGGTTCCATGAAGAGGCCTTGGTGGACGCCAGCCAGAACTCAGGGAATAAGATGTCTAGGGATGATGACAATGTCCGCTATACTAGACTGGGGTCACGGGCCTGAACAAAAAGACTGACAGCTATGGGGGTTTGATTGGTTTTGTTTTTGTTTTATTTTTATGTATGTGTGTTCTGCCTGCCCGTATATCTATGAATCACATACATGCAGTGCCCACAGAGGCCAGAAGTAGGTGTCAAATCCCCGCAGGAATGGAGTTACAGACGTCTACGAGTCTCTATGTAGATCCTAGGAACCAAACCCAGGTCCCCTGGAAGAGCAGCCAGTGCTCTTAGCCTCTGAGCCATCTCTCCAGGTCCTGGCTATTCCCTTTGAATGAAGGAACTTTAAAAACACAGTTAAGTAAAGCAAGCCAGTCCCAGAAGGATGATTACTCTAAGAATCGTCGCCCTCCCCCTCTCGAGACCATTCCATAGCATACGGAGACTGAAAGTTAAATGGAGGCCACTTGGGGCTACGAGGTTCTCGGTATTAGTTTTATTAAATAAAAGGGCTGTGGAGATGTGTGAGAATACACCTGAGATGACTGAACTGTGAACTTGTGATATCATTTGTGGGCTGGAGAGATGGCTCAGTAATTAAGAGCACTGGCTCCTCTTGCAGAAGACCAGGGTTCAGTTCCCAGCACCTACATGGGGGCTCCCAACCATCGGTAACTCCAGTTTCAGGTGATGTGACGCCCTCTTCTGGCCTCCGTACTGTGTGCATGTAGTACACAGGCATACGTGCAGGCAAAAATACTCACACACATAAAATTAAATGAATTAATTCTTTCTCTTGCTTTTAAAATAAAAGAAACATCTACTACAATAGAAAAGAAAGCCACTCCGGAAAAAAAAAGAATGAATTTCGGGGGACTCGGGGAAAGTCACGCAAACACAGCTTGGTTCTGAGTGATCAGAAATTAATGGGATTCAACCTGTTCTCCGCCTTCAACTTCTGTGGAGGAGGAAGATAAATGGGTAATAACACAGAGCAAAACGAATACAACAGGTCTGTACAAGATGCAGAAGGTTTGTACAAGATATAACAAGTTTGAACATGATACGGAGGTGGGACCAGGAAGGAGTGGCTTAGGCATGGGTCAAGTGGGTACAGAGAGCCCAAGTATGATGACACCTGCCTGTAATCACCGGATCTGGAAGGCAGCACTCACTCACCCCCTATACCGTCAATGTGTGCACATAAATGGGTATGCGCACACTCATGCAGTTACCCGCAGGGGCCACAAGAAGGCACCAAATCCCCCTGGACCTGGAGTTGTATAAAAGTGCTTATCATTCCAGCAGGAGGACCTGACTTCACACCCATAGCACCCAAGTAATGGCTGACCATAGCAGAATGCATCAGAAACCCCGGTGCTAAGAGGAAGACTAGGAATGGGGGTGGGGGGGACCTGAGGCTCAGCGGCCAATCAGGTTAGCCTTCTTGGGCCTACTGGGTGAGCTCCAGGACACTGAGAGATCCTATCACAAAAGAAGGAAAGAAAGGAGGGAGAGAGGGAACAGAGAGGAAGAGAGGGTAGGAAGGAGGGAGGAAGGAAGGAAGGAAGGAAAGAAGGAAGAGGGGTGGACAGATTGTCTAAAAACTACACCAAGGTTGTCCTCTGGCCAAACACATGCACAGGCCCAAATGTACACTCAGACTCAGGCACACACATAAACACACATGCCCACATATATACAGATACCCTGGTTGGTTTTGTGTGTCAACTTGACACAAGCTGGAGTTATCACAGAGAATGGAGCCTCCCTTGAGGAAATGTCTCCATGAACTCCAGCTTTAAGGCATTTTCTCAATTAGTGATCAAGTGGGAGGGCCCCGCCCATTGTGGGTGGTGCTGTCCCTGGGCTGGTGGTCCTGGGTTCTATAAGAGAGCAAACTGAGCAAGCCAGGGGAAGCAAGCCAGTGAGTAACATCCCTCCATGGCCTCTGCATCAGCTCCTGCTTCCTGCCCTGCTTGAGTTCCAGTCCTGACTTCCTTTGGTGATGAACAGCAATGTGGAAGTGTAAGCTGAATAAACCCTTTCCTCCCCAACTTGCTTCTTGATCGTGACGTATGTGCAGGAGTAGAAATCCTGACTAAGACACACCCATACATTCATACACATATAAACACAAACATAGGCATACATACATATACACATTTACATACAAATATACATACACATATACAGACACCTATATACATACAAACATATATGTACACACATATATGTACACATATATACATATATATTCACATACACTGGTATGTATACACATAAACGCACATACATACACACATACATGCACACACACACAGGAACTGTGGAAGGTCACCACTGTTCTGCTGGATCCTCCCTCTCTCTTTTGCGTGCGTGCATGCATGCATGTGTGCATGCGTGCATGTCTGGGCTTCACAAAGAAGAAATATCTGTCAGCCATGTTGACGTGCACCTTTAATTCCAGCATTCAGGAAGCAGAGGCATGGGGAGCTCTCTGTAGGCCAGCCTGGTCTACATAACAAGTTGCAAGCCAGCCAGGGCTGCACAGTGAGACCCTGTCTCAAAGGAAGAAGGAGGAGAAGAAATAGAGGAAGAGAAGGAAGAAGGAGTGAGAAGGAAAGGAGGTGGAAGACGGGAGAAAAAGAGGGGAGGAAGAGAAGCGGGGAAGGAGGCATGGGAAAGAGGAGGAGAGAAAGAAAAAAGGAGACAGCATCTATGGACAGGAGAGCGGAGCCCTCATCTGCAGCCTCAGCTCCCCCAGGTCAAATGCGATTGAAAAATAATAGATGGAAAATATCATGCATAAAACAGCACGCTATTCTGAGACATACGTAAAGTATTAGGCTTCTCGATGCCCTGCCAGGACACCCATCAGGCCTTGGTCCAGCATATCCTGACAGTTAACGCCCATCCACTGACTGACAGCCATGTCAGGTACCGGGGCTGACAACCGGCACACAGCAGTGCCTGCTTCAGGCGCCCCCTGGTTCACAGCCAGAGCATCGCAGCAATGGGTGGCCATGACAATATCTAATCACTCAGCCTTTATACGGCTAGCCTCTTAGTGTGATTGATTAATAATTTTATCTTATATAACAGAGGTGTGTATATGGGGGAAACACGGCATAGAGAATCCGGGTCTCTCTGTGGCTCCGGATACCCATGAGGAGGCTTGGCCTGTGTCCTCCTCAAATAAAGGGAGTGACATGTAAGGAGGAAGAGCTTCCTCGGCCGGCCGCATCATGCGGAATGCGCTGGGACGCAGTTCACACCTCTTTCGAATGTCAATAGGATGCTTATTTTTTTCTCTCCATAATCCTCCCGGGATATTACACTATAAATCAGATTGAAGGTTCAATTAATGGTACCCAATTAAAAAGAAAAACGCGGATTAAGAGACTCACAGGGGGTGCACTACACTAAGATTAATGAAAATGTTGTTTCATGAAAACAGCCTCAGAACATGTTGCTAAAAGTTTGCATGTTAATTACCCCTATTTCTTTAAAAAAAAAAATATATATATATATATATATATATATATATATATATATATCATGAGAGAACACCTTCAGCAATATTCAACATTAAAGAAGCATAGTGAGTCCCAAGAGTTATTCTCACCTAAATAAAATTGATTTTCTATGGATTCAGAGAACCATAAATATCTCAAATATATACCTAATTAGTCCTAGGTACCCCTCCGGGCATCTCTACGTACCTGTGTCAGGTTTGCAGCCTGCCTTAAGATGTTTCTTCTCAGCTGTTCTGCTCTCCTGGCATGAAAAGGATTACTCTGACTCTGGATGACAAACACGATTTCTTTTAAGTCTAAAACAAACAAAGAAAAACTTCTCAAGGTTTTTTTTTTTTTAACAGTGACTAAAATAAACTTGAACATCAGCAAAAGATGACAGTTATAAGGCAGAAATTCAAACATGTAGAGAAAATTCCACAATTTTAGAAATTTTATGTTTATGGGTATCTTTCCTGCATATGAATATAGTGAGTGTTTTGCCTGCACGGGAGTATACGTACCACATGTGTGCAATAACCACAGAGGCCAGAAGGGGGCGTCAGATCCCCTGAAACTAGAGTTGCAACAGCTGTGGGCCACCGCATGCGCACTAAGAACTAAACCCAAGGTCCCCTGCAAGAGCAGCCTGTGCTCTTAGCCACTGAACTATTTCACCAACCCTGAAATGTTTTTATTTATATAACTCTAGAGGCAAAAACTCTTTTCTACCTTTAAAGCCATGTCCAAAACTTCCTAGAGGTGTTATATAAAAAAAAAAAAAAAAAAAAACCTCACCTCACTAAACCATGCCTTTGATAACAAACTATATGTCTCCTTCCACATCTGCAAAATAAACCATCACTCCATCCAGTGACCTTCCAGCAGTCCCAACACAACTGTACACTGTGCTATGGTGTGAACTGTGCCTGTCACCAAAGATATATGCCGAGTTGTAGCCCTCAGAACATGGTCCTGTTTAGAACTCGGTCTTCCAGAGCCACCGGCTAACCTGGGGTCCTATCCCAGGATGAGCCTTATAGAGGAGGGGAAACTGGACACTCAAACACGCAGGGCAAAGCCAGGGTGAGAACACAGGAACTGCTATCTGCCAGCCAAGGAGAAGATCCCTCCCCTCCCCCAACCCCAGCCCCGCAACCCTCAGGAGTAAACCCTGAAGACAGCTTCACCGTGGAATTTAGCCTCCAAAATTCTAAGAGCATGAGCCATTTTATTACATAACAAAAGCTTGGTACAATCAATGCACACGAAGGAAACACTTCCTTTGGCTCTGGTTTTGGTGGTCCCAACACATGCTCACTTAGCCCCACCATCTTCCGCAGGTGTCAGGGAAGGCAAAGTCATGCGTGGTGCCGGTGCCTATGGTGGTTCAAATTTGAAATGCCCTTCACAGGCTCATTCTGAAGGCTTGGTCCCAGCGGCCGCTGCTATTGTGGGCCCCTGTGGGACTTTTTGGGTCATGTTGGGCCGGGTGGCAGAAGCAGGTGAAAGGGGCCTTTGACAATTATCCTTGATCTCCTGCTCCTGGCTCCCGTTTGGCTTCCTGATGTGATGTGAGGAGACTCTGTGTAGTTCCACCTCAAAGAACTCCCTGAGCCTTCCTGACCTGACTGACAGTGGACACAGGGCAAACCCCCAACTACCCGGGGGAAACCCCCAAAACCCATGTGACTGCTGCTCAGGTCCCTGTCAGGAGAAGCACATCAGGCCTCCTGAAAATGTAATAAAAACACATGGAGCCAGGGGACCGCAAGATGTCACTTGTGGCCTGCAGCCAGGTTTATAGCAAATTGATATGGGGTCCTTCCTGCCACCAGAGGCCGCCATCTTTAACATTTCGGACCAAGGACGCTAATTTGACTTTCACTGTATTCTACTGTGTTTTATCGGTCCATTCAGTTCTAGTGTTCCGTTCATTTATTCCACAGGGAGTCATCTAGGTCCTAAATATAATCAGAAATGCTCTTTGGCTAAATAAAAGCCAATAAATATTTGTAGAAGGAAATTCTGAGCAACCTACTGAAAACGGCCTAACTCCTTTGCTTATCTATACGAACAGGAACACATTCTAAATTCACTATACCGAGCACAAGGATAAGGTTAAAAGGGAGTCTTCTTTCTCAAGCAAACATTCTTTGATCTACCTGTAATATTAATATAAAAAAAAAAAGTGGTTCTCAACCTTCCAAATGCTGCAACTCTTTAACACAGTTCCTCATGCCGTGGTGAACTCCCCAACCATAGAATTATTTCCTTGCTACTTCTTAGCTATAATGTTGCTACTGTTATGAATTCTAATATATGCTCAGTAGGATATCCAATATGCAGTCCTGTGAAAAAGTCATTTGACCCACAAGTCAAGAAACACTGATACAAACTAACATGTCAAAGACTCAATTATAAAAATGGCTTTTGGGGCTGGAGAGATGGCTCAGTGGTTAAGAGCACCCGACTGCTCTTCCAGAGGTCATGAGTTCAATTCCCAGCAACCACATGGTGGCTCACAACCATCTGTAATGGGATCTGATGCCCTCTTCTGGTGTATCTGAAGATAGCTACAGTGTACTTATATATAATAAATGAATAAATCTTGTTTTAAAAAAATGGCTTTTTGTTAAGCATGGAATAGGGGCTGGAGAGATGGCTCAGTGGTTAAGAGCACTTATTACTTTTGCAGAGGACCTGGGTTCAGTTCCCACATGAAAGCTCAAAGCCATCTGTAACTCCAGTTCTGCGGGATCTGATGCCCTCTTCTGGCCTCTGTGGGTACTGCACACACATAGTGCACAGACATGCATGTGGTCAAAACACTCATAAACATAAAATAAATGATTTTAAAATATAAAAACAAACAAATGGAATAAATACATTTAGGGAGATTGGCTTCCAATTTTTAATTAAATCAAAGATTTCACCCTTTTAGTCATCCTTAAAAAAGCATGCGGAAAGAAAAATTAGAAGCAACCTATCCAGCAGCATCATATAAGTCAGAATATTACAGGGCAATAGAAATCGACTGGCATGGCCTCATTAGCTACCACTAATTAAGACTGTAACTAAGACTACCTGTATAAACCTCGATATTCTAGACTCATCTTGTAGGGAGAATGTTATTATATGCCAAAATACAAAACAAAGAATAAAAATCTGTTAGTAACTCAAAAAAAAAAAAAAGAGCAGAAAAAGACATCACAGAGATAATACTGCTCGAATTTACCTGCTGCTGTGATAAACACCAAGACCGGGACCAACTTGTGGAGGAAAGGACTTACTGGGTTACAGGCTATCTTCCAGGGGAGCCCAGGCAAGAACTTGGGGCTGGAACCCATGCAGTGTCCATAGAGGGACACAGGGCAAACCTCCCTCTAGCTTGCTCAGGCTGGTTTCTTAAACAGCCCAGGCCTGTCTGCCTGCCTAGGCAGGACGCCGCCCACAGTGGGCCAGGCTCTTCTCCACCAGTTAGCTGTCAAGAAAATGGTCCACAGCACTCCTACAAGCCAGTCTGATAAAGACAGTTCTTCAATGGATGGTCCTTCTCTCTGGGTAGCTCTAGTTTGTGTAAAATTTACAATAGAAGCGACCCAGTTACACACCACGTATATGTCACTTAAAAGCATAAAAGTCACTAAAAAGTGTAAAAGATCCCATAAGTGACAAACAGAACTGGGGATAAGGCATAAAAGCTTTCAGTTCTCCGAGTAACATTTTGCTGCTTAACTTGGAATGGTGGGTACCCAGACATTCTTTGCATTAGTCCTTACAGCATCTCCTAAATCCAGATTATTTCCTCGTAGATTCTGCACTAGAGCAATCCACCTGTCAGAAGGCTAATCCTAGGCTCACCACCCCACCGTGAGCAGCCCTGCTACCTCTGCCAGCTCAGCAAAGCTGCCATTGTTCTTCCTCCCCAGACAGCAGATCCTCCGCGCAGGGAAAAAGACTGTTCTAGAAAAAAACAAAAGCAAATTCTTCCGCTTTCAGGCTTCTCCGTCGTGTGAGTCGTGTTCATCCTTGACTTTTTCACATAGCTGAGATCACACTGGCCCTTTCTTTCCCGTGGACTACAATTTTGCCTGCTGTGCACTCGGTCTGCATCTTGAGTAACCTGCTCGCAGAGTCGGAGCACGGGAGCCACACAGAATAATCGGAGCCCCGGTGCAGAGCCAAGGCCTGCCGGGGGCCACAGAACTGGGTGGAGAGCCAGAGTCGCTCACGGGTGTTATGGGAGCACAGAAAACACGGGGCCAGCTCACAGAGGGACCTGCTGCACTCCTTCAGAAGGGCCACAGCTTCCTGCACAGCTGTACACAGAGGACAGCAGCAGAGGAAGAAGCATGCAAGGGTGGGAGGGTTGGGGGGGGCTACTATAAAGCCCACACTCGGCCCTATGTCGGCAGCATCCCCATGCCCACAGGAGTCCGGAAACATTCTCTAAAAAGGTTTCCGGTGCCCAGGTGATGTAGTTAGAGAGTGGGCAGGCTCAGCCAACTCAGATCATGAAGGAGTTATACGCATGCTAAGAGGCCGGGACTATGAACTAACTGGCTCCAAACTGGAAAAGGCATCAATCAGGGGCCAAGTGGAACCTGAGGTGCCAATGCTTTTCCAGAGGAGGGGAACCTGTCCTGGGGACAGAAGCATATGGGGGAGCTATCTGGGACATGGGGCATGGGGCGGATAAAGAAGAGAATGGGGGATAATGAACGACAGATTACCCACTCTGGAAAAGAACCTTATGGCCCGCTATTCTTTACATAAGAAAAGTTTTCTACCTCTAACCTGAGAGCTCCCTTTGTGAGCCAGGCTCTGGCTGAGTCCAGGGCCCAGCGCTGACCTCCACAGCCTTCTCTGACAAGCCATGCAGCCACCTGACTCTGCTGCCCGGTGACAGAGCTGTGAGAGGTGAGAGTCCCCTCTTTCCTGCATGCCTTCGCTGCCATTCTCTAAACTCGCTACAGTTGGCCGTCAGCAAACATGTCCGTGACTCAAAATGACAGGCAGCGTTTCTCCTCCAGGAACGAGCAATAAAGGGGCGGGCCAGAAAATACTTCGCAAGGATCAAAAGTCATATGAGACTGTTCACCCAAGGTCTACTTGTTGGCAAACTTCAGGCTAGCCCAAAACATGCCTCATACGTATAACCAAAAAGGAAAATCCACCTCGCTAGAATACAGCTTACAGTTGTATTCTTTTCATGGAAAAATAGGAAAAGTCCACTACTTACCTATGTCATGACTCCTTGGTAGACTACTTTGCCTCAAATCCTGTATTTCAAATGAAAGAGACAAGGATGAACTCCATCATTTAACCGAACCAGCAACACACTCAACACAATTAATAATCTGAATTAACATGTGGTACCAGGGCTCCTAAAGTAAGGAGGCTGGAACAGAAGGGGGCAGCGGGAGCATGTGCATTGCTCCAGAAGTTCTGTGACAAGGCTGTGCCTTTAACATGGCTTTATTTTTATTGTAAGTGTGTGGGAGTTGGCCTACGCATGTGGATGTGCACCATGTGTGCAGTACCCACTGTGGCCAGAAGAGGGTGCCAGATTCCCTACAACTGTAATTACGGATGGTTGTGAGCTGCCAATGATGGTGCTGGGAACCAAAGCCAGGTTCTCTGCAAAAGGAGGCAGTGATCTTAACCCCCGAGCCATCTCTCCAGGCCGGGCTGTGTCCTTAGTGCATGACCTTAGGCACTGTTTGCTCTAGAAGCTTATTCCTCCTCCTGCATAAAACTGCATCTGGGGGAAACTTAGTTCTAAAGACCTTGTCAGCTCTAAAGTATCTCAAGGATGCCAGACACAGTGCAAAGGCAGGCAGGACTCGCCTCAGGATTAAAAGGTCTCCTCTAGGGTTGGGGATTTAGCTCAGTGGTAGAGCGCTTGCCTAGCAAGCGCAAGGCCCTGGGTTCGGTCCCCAGCTCCAAAAAAAGAAAAAAGAAAAAAAAAAGGGACCAGGAGACAAGGCAGAGGCACAGCCGAAGGCAGGGATGTGACTGACGGGTTGCATTTTATGAAACTATCCTTGCCTCGAGAGCACCAAGGCCGCTGAGTTGCGAAGATTCCACAATGGATGCTGATCTGTTAAACCCCAGGACCAAACAAACAATAGCTCATGGAGTCCTGGTGAAACAACCTGACTTTGGAAGAAATCTCCTGAGACTTGGAAGCTCAACCCCTCAGATGGCGTGGTGCCAAGCCCAGGTAGCATCCCAAGCGTGCGGGACACCACCGCGGGCTCCCACCATAACTGCTTCCTGTTCCTGCTTGAAGGGCCCATTCCTTCTTTTTTTTTTTTTTTTTTTTTTTGGTTCTTTTTTTCGGAGCTGGGGACCGAACCCAGGGCCTTGCGCTTCCTAGGCAAGCGCTCTACCACTGAGCTAAATCCCCAGCCCCAGGGCCCATTCCTTCTTAATGAGCCACAGAACCAGCTGTGCTGTGTGGTTCCTGGGAAAACAACGTTTAGATGAAGAAACAGAGCCAGATATGACTGCAGCTAATGCTCACCCCATTTCCTTTATCTCAGAAAAACACAAAGGGATTCCCCAGGGCTCACGCACGGGTCACTGGCCACAAAACCAGGATTAAAGGCCTAGGTCTTCCTAGCTCTGCTCTTCCTCAGATCACCAGCCTGGAGGTCTTCAGAAACACGGTCGGTTCAACACAGCATCTGTGTGCAACCAGGGTCACCGGCAAACAGTGGGAAAGATGAAACCCCTCCAAACCCAGGCGGTCCACATAATTCCAGCAGCCCTGGACCCCTGCTGTGCTTCCCTCTCCAGGGCTCTGTAGCATCAAAGAAAACCAACGTGGATCACATCTCTTCCTATCTGGTACTAAGCCTCGTGGCCCGGTGGCTGACACATGGTTGAGAAATGATTAGCTTCTTCAAACGTCTCAATTTGTGGACGGCAAAAATAAAATAGCCGAGGAGTGGTTGAGTTGGGTGATTTGAACAGAACCAAAATAGTCGTGAGTAAATTCCCCTTTGAGAAAGAAAATTGGGCTAAATGAAGTTGCTGACAGAAAATTTAAAATCCTGTCTTCCGCTCCCCTCACGAAAAGGCTTAGTTTTTCCCGAGGAGAACGGCGCAGGGTTTGTTTTACGATCTCTGATGCCGCGAGTTTCTTCCACGGGCTATCAATATGAATCAAAAAAACGGGCTCCCTGTCAAGATTGCTTATCGGTCGCTGTCAGACAAGAGAGCCGTTATCAGTGCATCTCTCCCACACACGGCTACCAATCCCACACCACAAGACATGGCCAAGTCCACATTTCTACCTGGGTTTCATTTTCTTCAGCCCGAGATTCGAACAGTTACAATTCCAAATGCAATGCTTAGTTTGGAAGCTCTTCAGATAAAGATGATGATAGGCGACACCAGTGGTTAAGAGGTCTTGTGGAGGACCCCACTTCAGTTCCCAGCACCCACATGACAGCTCACACCACGGGATCTGGCGCCCTCTACGGGACTCGACAAGCACATGCACACGTGTGACGAAAGCACAGGCGTAAAAAAAATAAAATTAAAAAATCGTTTTTAAGTATGAATAATTTCTAAATTCATTAAACACAATTTTAATTAGCTGCTGATAGCCCTTCTGTAACACTTTAAACTCTCTATGAGCGAGCCTCACTCCGGTCAAATGCACACATTGTAATTAAAATGGAGTCCAGGCTGAAAATACAGGACTCAGAACATTTGAACTTGAACTTTTAATGATCCCGTATCCTTGGTAAAATCACATAATTGCTTTCAGGCTAAATCCCCTCTGTTTAACTGGGAATATCTTTTTTTTTTTTTTTTTTTTTTTTTTGCTTAGCAATAAAAGTGTCATTGAGAAGATCAAATTAAATAAAGTGTATCCAAATGCTTTTATTAGTCCTAAAGAGTCTTAACATCATAAGAAATTATTAGCATTATTTTCTCTTTGGAGGGATCCCATAGCACAGTCAGATAATGCTCTTTTGAGAAAAGAAATCTTCTATTCAAAATACTTTTACACTAATTGTGGAGTAAAAAGTTGGCTCCATTGGAGCCTTAATTAACATAACAAAAATGAGTAGCACTTTTTAAATCTTTTATATATTTATTTACATCCCAAACACTGTCTTCCCTCCTGGTCCTCCCCTCACAAAGGCCCCTCCCCCTCTTCTTCTATGAGCAAGTGGGGCCCCCCCTGGGTATTCCCCCATGCTGGCACATCAATTCTCTGCCAGAGTAGGCACATCCTCTCCCACTGAGGCCAGACAAGGCAGCCCTGTTGGGGAACAGATACCACAGTCAGGCTAAAGAGTTAGGGAGAGCCTCCTCTGCTCCAGTTGTTGGAGGACCTGAGTGGTACTTTTTAAATATTGTTCTCTTACACATCTGTTAGGCTGATCAAGTTTATGTAAGTATGTATATATTATGCATATATAATATATGCACGTAATAAATATGCACATAATAAATATGCACACATACATATATACATACATATGTGCACATACATATACACATATATATGTGCACACATACATATATACATAAATATATGCACATATACATATATGCATATACTCCCAGGCCTGGCTTCAGGTTCTAAGGAATCCAGTAGCTTAGGCACTGTGGAGTCCCTCATCTGGTCCTCAGGATGCCTCCCCACAAGGCTCCGCCTTCAGAGCGACAGTAATCAGGTTTTGGACTCTTTCCAGCCCCGTGACAAGAATCCTTTCACAGACTGGGAGATGAAGCAGAGAGCAGGATGCCCTGAGACCCGAGAACATCTACACAAGCAGAGCTCCTCAGTGATGCATCTCTTTATCAAAACCTTCTCTCCTACCATGACTGAAATGAGTCAGTCAGTCAGTCTGAACTATTAAATCACAGCTTTCAAAGCAAAGCTGGGCCAGACATGGCTCTGTGGGTGAAGCATGTATATGCATGAAGACTAGTGCACGGGTCCCCATGGCCCGCTAAAGCTGTGTCTCGAGGGAAGACAAAGCTAAGACATTCTCAAGAACAAGCTGAGTAGCCAGACTAGCTGAAAAGATGAGCCCAAGTCCCTCGAGAGACCCTGTCTCAATATATACAGTGGGGAGTAATGGAGGAACACACACACATGCACACACATGCACACACGTGCCCATACACAGTGGAAACAATCAAATGTGTTCACAATTGCTATTAGGGCTCCAAAATCTCTATCAATGACCACAGAGCTAGGTCAGTTGGTAAAATGCTTACCACATAAGAATGAGGACCTACGCTAAACAGTTAGGCACGGTGGCACATGCTGCAGTCCTGGAATTGAGAAGGCAGAGACAGACAACAGCCTAGCCTAACCAGCAAGACCCAGGCCACTGAAGGATCCTCTACCAAATGCAAGGTAGGGCTGGAGGAGATGGCTCAGTGAGTAAGAGTGCTTGCTGCACAAGCATGAGGATCTGAGTTCAAATCCCCAGCCCCTATGTAAAAAGCCAGGTGTGGGTATGTGCACCTGTAATCTCAGAGCTGACAAGGTACAGACAGGAGGGTTGCTGGGGCTGACTGGACTCCAGCCCACCCGAGGTTCAATGAGAGACTCTGTCTTAAGGGAATGGGGCAGAGAATGATGGAGCAGGACACCTGACATCCTCTGCTGGCCTCCATATAAGTATATATGAGGCATACACTCAAGTGCACACATGTACATTGTATTGATTAGGGTTTTACTACTGTGAACAGACACCATGACCAAGGCAACTCTTCTAAGGACAACATTTAATTGGGGCTGGCTTACAGGTTCAGAGGTTCAGCCCATTATTATCAAGATAGGGGCCTGGCAGCATCCAGGCAGGCATGTGGCAGGAGGAGATGGGAGTTCTACATCTTTATCTGAAGGCCAATAGGAGAAGACTAGCTTCTAGACAGCAAGGATGAGGGTCTTAAAGCCCATGCCCACAGTGACATACCTACTCCAAGGCCACATCTCCTAAGAGTGCTACTTCCCATGGGCCAAGCATATTCAAACTACCACATACATGCTCCCACATGTACACTACATAGATACACCACACATACACACACACACACACACACACACACACACACACAGAGAGAGAGAGAGAGAGAGAGAGAGAGAGACACAGATGGGTTTAGCCTAAGAAACAACTCCAAAGTTGACCTCTGACCTCTACATTCACAGCAATGACACAAGTATACACACACACACAGGGAGATACCGAACAATATCTCAGCTTATATAATAGTAAAAGAAAAACATTAACTGTTAAGGATAAAAGATTTACATTTCCCATTCAATCTAAAGGAATGCCGTTGGGGAACGATTAGACTAGATCATTACATTTAGTACCTGAGAAGGCGTGACCTTTTCTTTTATCTCTTCAGACACCAAAGCAAAAGCTAGGAGAGAAAAGAGAAAAGCATATTTACATTAGAATTAGCAATCTGGATTCATTCTCACATTTGACAATTCTGCTTATGATAAGGGGGGGAACGGAATATTTTTTGTTGTTGTTGTTTTGTTTTGTTTTTTTTCCAGAGCTGAGGATCAAACCCAGGGCCTTGTGCTTGCTAGGCAAGCGCTCTACCACTGAGCTAAATCCCCAACCCCTGAACAGAATATTTTTTTTTTTGGGTTCTTTTTTTTTCCGGAGCTGGGGACCGAACCCAGGGCCTTGCGCTTCCTAGGTAAGCACTCTACCACTGAGCTAAATCCCCAGCCCCGGAACGGAATATTTTAACGAGATATGTTTTGCTCATTTTTAAACAGCTGCATTGCTACAAACACGTATTAGAGGTTTTCTTAATCTTAGACCCAAAATAATTCATCACTGTAAAGTCAATGAGCTCCAGCTACAAAGCAGAACACACACACACACACACACACACACACACACACAAAGAAAACTTCAGTAGAGCAATTAAAATCTTTAAAAACAATCAAAAACTGTAGGAAGAACATTTCTTCAAGTTTTTGATTCACATACCAAAACTCCTGAGGAAGGAGGAGCTGGTGGCGCAAGGCGCTCCCTTCCATTGTCCCTGCCAAAGCCTGACAGGCAACAGAAATAACATTGGGGTGCACTTCTTGTTTGGGGCTGTGGGGTTAGAATTGCAGATGCTGTTTACAAGCATGCTCGGAGGATATGCAGAATCCACTAAATTCCAGGGCAGGAGACTGAGGGAATTAAAATCACCCTCCATTCAGAGTGATTGAATGTTTTCGATTTGAGTCATAAATAGCCAAAGACTTCCTTAGAGGCGCACTTAGGCTGAGCATTAAAAATAATAACAACAACAACATAAGACAGCACTGGAAATATGAAGCGAAACGCTAAGCCGAAAAGTCAGGAAGCTGTGTAATGAGTTCTCCTAAGGATGAAAGGGGAGCATCGCCGGGAGGTCAGGTCCTGCAGGCAGCATTCCCAGAGGAGGTGGGCACCGTGCTGGCACGAGGCAGGCACGAGGGTCATTGGGGAATGCCGCCAGGCAAGCACGAGACAACCCCACCATCGGACCCTTCCGTCTAATCCCTCCCGCTAAACGCCCCCGCCACTGGCCCATGAGAAGGAATCTAAGACGTGGTCACGCTAAAACGTAAATGACGAACACGGTTTCATCGTTTCCATCTCCAGAATGGCACTTCTAAAGGCAGGGCTGAAACTGAAACAGGAGCCAAATGGACCTTGGCGTTCAGATGAGAGCAGGCAGTGGCGCCTGTGACTCTGGGACTTCCTTGACAGTACACCGGCCTCCGCGCCTGCCTCAGTCCTCCCCAGCTCACCTCTACTGTTCATTAGAGAACTCAGCACCGACTCAAAAGACGTATCTGGGGACCATTACTGATAGGCTCTTATTACAAGCTCCACGCTGGCAGGAGGGTAATTTTATTGACTAACCAAGATACAAATAGCACACAGGAGGAGCTCAAATATTGAATGAATGAATGAATGAATGAATGAATGAATGAATGTCTTCATTGTTGTCATTCTTCTCTCTTCACCGAAAGGCCACATCACCTATCTAATCCACTAGAAGAGAGCTCAATGCCCACTCCCGAATTATTTTCATCAAGATATAATCTATGTTCCTTCCCTTTACACGCATGCATGGCTCTGCGCATGCTCACATAAGGGCACGTGGTACTGGTGACTTTTCCATGGCTCTGAGAAAACACCATGGCCAAAGCAACTAACAGAAGGGTGTATTGGAAGCTTACGTCCACCGTGGTGGAGAACGGTACACAGTGTGGCTGGAGCAAGAGAGCTGAGGACTCCGGTCTTCAACCGCAGCACAGGCAGAGAGCGAACTCAAAAGGTGAGAGCTTTAGAGACTCTTAAAGCCCACCTCTAGTGACAATGCACTTCCTCCAACAAGGCCACACCTCCTGAGCCTCTCCAACAGCATCATCAACAGGGACCAAGTACTCAGATGCCCGAGACTATAGGGGACATTTCAGTCAAGCCACCAGACACACACACACGCGCGCGCGCGTGCGCACACACACACGCACACACACGCACGCACACGCACACACATACACACACACAGATAAACATACACACACATAAACATGCACACACATACAAAAACACATGTATACACGCACACACATGCACGTGCGCGCACACACACATATGTCAAGTCCCAAATCATTAACCAAGTTCTAAGAATAAAGCAGAGATTTAACCCAAACATCATTTAAATCTTGTTTCTGGGTACTTGAGACTTTAGGGCTGTTCTATTTCCTCTGCTCCCAAGAAACTTGCAAACACTAAACATTCAAGGAGGCCAGAGGTGCGACTCGGCAGCTAAGAGCAGGCACTGTTCCTGAGGAGGACACGATTCTCAGCACCACGTGGGTGGCTCACAACCGCTGTACCTCCAGTTTTGAGGGATCTGACACCCTCTTCTGGTCCCCACTTGCGCCTGCCCTCACATATGCACAAACCCACACACGGACACACCCATACACATGATTAAAATTTATTCAGTAGATGTTGATGCTGGCATGACAGCGCAGTGGACATGAGCTTCACATGAACAAGGACTAAACATGGGTTTAATCACTGATACCAGTGAAGAGCCAACCAACAGCATGTGCGGTCACATGTTAACTCACTTGCTGGGCACCACGGGCCTCTGACAAATACACGTGCTGAAACTCAGACTATAAAACTGTCATGGGGGGGCGGTTTATTTAAAACTGCCCCTTGCTGGGAGTATGGTGGCTTACACCTTGAAGCTTAGCACTCAGGAAGAACAGATCTTTGTGAGTTTGAGATCAATGTGAATATACAGTGAGTTCTAGGCCAGCCAGGGCTACACACACACACACACACACACACACACACACACACACATACACACAGGGAGACAGAGAGACAGACAGAGACAGACACACAGAGAGAGAGAGAGACAGACAGAGAGACAGAGACAGAAACAGACACATACACGCGCGCGCGCGCGCGCACACACACACAGAGACAGACAGACACAGACACAGACACAGACAGACAGAGACAGACAGAGTAGGGGGTAAAACAAAATGGAGAGGTGGCTCAGCAGTTAAGAACACTTGCTGCTCTTGCAAGGTTCTGTTCCCAACACCCACTTGGCAGCTCACAACCATCTGTAACTTGAGCTCCATGGGGATCCAACTCCCTCTTCTGGCCTCCGTGGGAACTGCATGCACATGAATACACACATACATGCATACATACATACATGCATACATATATGAAGAGGTGCCTCTTCTCCTTTTACCTTCCCTCCCCTAATCCTTTTGTGGAAGGAGGGGAAGCCATTCCTCAAGTTCTGGCTGCTCAACTGCAGAAAACAGTCCACGGTAAAGTTCTACTAGCCAGGGGAGAGAAGACACAAGACCCCGGCCAGCATGTGGGCTCTCTTGCCTATTGTCTAGTCGCAATCCCCCCTTTTAATCCCTCAAAACCCTTCTGGCCCCAGAACACTTAGAGATATCTGAGGTTGAGAGTTGCCTCTGGCTTCTTTAGAACGGGATTTGAATGAGCCCGTTTTCTCTGGTGAATTTCTGCCTCCTGGGTTTTCAGCTGCGTGGTAAGCACTGTGAGCCATCTTGGTGAGGACATAGCTCAGTGGCAGAGGGATCGCCTAACATAGACAACTAGGCCCAATCCCCAGTACTAGAAGAAAAATGGAAAGAAAAGAAAAACCTCCCGTCCACCCCAATCAGTTCTTATTTAAAATCTAGATAACCAAAGGTCTCTGAGTTATAATTTCCCCTTTCATCAAATGAAGTAACTTTCTCAGTTTAGCAGGTCCGGTGGCATCGATGGCCTAATAACTGGAGTTTTCTTTCACCTGACTTGTTTGCAAAGCCGGGGGGCTATGACTGACTGGTGGGGCTGTGTCAGCAGCTTGAGAGGAGAGTGCACTGAGGAAGGCTTGTTTTCCCTATGGTTCTGGAGGCACCAATGCAGAGCCCCTCCGAAAAGAAGCAGCTAATATTTCTCAATGTCACTCTTGATAGAAGAACCACACAGCACGGGATAGATTGCCAATAAAGCAAAGGATTCTCCCAGATTTCCCCTGATGAGATCAAGGCCCCATATTCGCTGGCTTCTCTCCCATCCCAAAATACACAGATCCAGGATTTTTTTTAAAAGAACTTTAAAACACAATGCTTAAAGCAATGCTATGAGTGTGCCCATCGCTCTCCATCCCTCTCCTGCAGTGAGAGTTCTATAATCTAAACAGAACAAACAAAACCATGAAGGCCCCAGATGTATTCTTATAATAAAAGATAAATATTGCTTTTATTGTAAAATGGGCACGCAGGACATCAAATCATAAAATGGCGAGTCATTTCCAAAATTCCTCCTCCCCAAAACCCTGGTTTCTTGTTAAACGATGATGAGAGATATATGGAAGAAAAGGGATAAATACGGTTAAATAAAAAAAACAAAAAACAAAAACATTTCCTTCAGCAGTTCTAACAAATGTTAACTTTGTATTACCAAAGCAAAGCCGATTTCTCAAGAGCCAAAACGTGATAGTCCTAAATGTCTAAGTTTTGCGGTAAATTAGGTCTCGATATTAATAGAATCAAGGCTTTCGTTCTCCCCGTGTGGGAGGAGACAGATCACTGCACTTGTTTTTGTTTGCGGGTTTTTTTTTTTCTTGTCTTTTCTTTTTAATTTCAGTATTTTGACGCACTGCAGATTCGGGGTATGCTAATCAGAGGAGCGAGCAGAATATGTAACATATAAATATAAACAGAGACTGAATAATTCAGCTCAGGAGGATGGGGTTGGCATGGCATTGTGGAATGTGCTGTGTTCACACGGGGTTCCCCAAGTTGCCGGCAAGGCTTCGCGTCTACAGGATATGGCCCTTATTTTCCACGTTCACAGTTGACTTCATTTCGATTTTAATATTAAGGGCTGTCAACTTGGGAGGGAGGGAGGGAGGGAGGGAGGGAGGGAGGAAGGGAGGGAATCAAGGAGGGAGGAAGAGAAGGAGGGAGGGAGGAAGGGAGGGAAGGAGGAAGGGGGAAGAGGGCTTTTCCCTCTCCAGTTCAGACCCTCCCAGCCAAAGGGTCACCCAGGAATGACCACCTGGGGGTCTACATTTCCAGTTTCATTTCACAGTGATTTCTAGGTTTGGCAGGGGAAAATCTGGCCTGAGTACCTTAACGTGCAGTGGGAGAAATATTCCGAGGTAAACCATGCTCTTCCATGCCCAACTGCTGCTTAAAAGGCATTTTCTATTTTCAACAGGAATCCTGGTGAACTGAGACTACATTTAAAGTGCAAGTCAGGGCAGGCGATAGGAATCAGGCCCTTTTCACGATAACCTTAAATAATTCAAGCCAGCGGATGTGTGAGCACACCTAGAACGGAAAGATAAATGGAGATTTTTACAGGTGACTCGGGACGCAGTTTTATCGCTGGGTGAAGCCCTTGTGTGGGCTTAGGAGAAACTGAAGGAGTTAAGTGAAGTATGTGAGCGCTGGCTCACCCCTGTTTTCTCCGGTACTTGAGAGTGAACAAAAGACCCTGCCTCCAGCCAGGGAACACACTCTTATCCCCAGAGTCTTCCAGAAACATCCATCAGAGAAACCGAACAAAATTGAAAACCCGCATTCTCTGCACTAGCACCCCACCTCGGGAGGACCCAGGGATTAAGGAGATGGCACCTATGCCTTTAGGGCCCAGAGTGGCACAGAGAGAAAGGCTCGGGTAAACAAGATGAGGCTGTAATTCCAGCACTCAAGGGACAGAGGCAGAAAGGTGATGAGTTCGAAGTCTGCCTGGGCTACATGGACCCTGTCTTCAAAACAACACAAAAAAGCTGGGGCAACACCGGAGGGTCTGCTGCTAACCAGGACAATTCAGACTGTCCATTTGTCTGTCCAGTGGTCAGGAGCTTTACACAAACGCCAAGAGGAAGGCATACAATCTGATACCTGATACTGTCACCAATACGCTAGGTTTTTTGTTCATTTGTTTGTTTTGTTTGTTGCTGCTGCTGCTGCTGCTGCTTCTTCTTCTTCTCCTCCTCCTTCTTCTTCTTCTTCTTCTTCTTCTTCTTCTTCTTCTTCTTCTTCTTCTTCTTCTTCTTCTTCTTCTTCTCCCTCCTCCTCCTTCCCCCCCCCCTCCTCCTCCTTCTTCTTCTTCGGTCCTGTGGGAAGGAAGCCTTGGGGCTTTCTTTCTTTCTTTCCTATGACCTACTTACCAAATATTTCCCTTCCCCTAGCAGCTCTGGCCTCCAGGGGCTGGCCTCCCGCTCCTCCCCAGTCTTCTGAATTTCACTGCAGGTCTCAAGAGGGGGCCTTCTAACCCAGGACCACAACTCAAGGCCAGTTTGTCCAATTAATGCTTTAAAGGTAACCCACTCCAGCTGAGGAGAGAGAATACAATACCCACAGCTCAGCAGTCTGAGCCCAGAAGGCCAGAGGAGCAGAACCTATCTCTTCCTCTTCCTCTTCCTCTTCCCTTCCTCTTCCTCATTCCCTGGACACCCACATCACCCACAGCAGCTGCTGACACACTGAGAAGCAGCTCCAACCAGTTCTGCCAAACCAAAGGATGAGGGCCTATGGGTCCATATGGAGCCAACACAGTTCCGGCCCACGAGTGACTGAGGATCAACCCGCTCTTCAAGTGCGACGTTTGGGAAAGGCCTTGGGGTGTATGCGAAGTGCTGCGGCTGCCGGCAGCAATCCTGGCCAACATCAGTCACTTAGACTTTCATCTGTTCCGCAGACAAGAGTAACTCTGTCTGCCCGTGACGACTCATGCAGAAGATGGAAGCCCCAGGTCCCCAGAGGAGCCGGTATGTCAGCATGCAAGAAGCGTGCAGTTGGATCTCTGCACCACTGGATTCCATTCCCAGGGGCTTGCAGTAAGACACTAAGGAAGCTGCCAACAGACTTTCCACACCCTGCACTGGACATCCAAGGGATGCTATGATGCGCAGGAGAGAGGCTGGGCAGGGACTCCTGAGGATGGGGATGAGACAACTGTGAGAGGGGGTGACCGGTAGGGGAAGCAGCCATGTTGGGGATACCTGGTCACTGGGATGGAGTCACTTATACCAGGGAACAACCAGGTTAGGAACTTACAGTGTGAGCTAGGGAGGGAACTTGTTGGGATGGGGACATTTGGTTTAGGGGAGTGGCTAAGGCAGAGACCTCTGAGGGGATGGGTGGGGTGGGCCCACCTGGTAGAGGGTTGGTAGAGCAGGGACACCTGTGAGTTGGTGGCTGAGAGTTATGGTGAGGATACATGGAGGGCAGGAGTTATGGGGTAGATGGATATAATGAAGGGGTTCCTTAAGAACTCAGTTTTCGGAGTTGGGGATTTAGCTCAGTGGTAGAACACTTGCCTAGCAAGCGCAAGGCCCTGGGTTCAGTCCCAGCTCTGAAAAAAAAAAAGAAAGAAAGAAAAGAAAAGAAAGGAAAGGAAAAGAAAAGAAGAACTCAATTTTCCCCTTGGGAATGAAAGCATTTTGAGGACTGTAAGGGCGGGAATATGGGGCTGGAGAGACGGTTCAGCGGGTAACTGCTCTTCCAGGGATCCTGAGTTCAAATCCCAGCAACCACATGGTGGCTCACAACCATCTGTAATGGGATCTGATGCCCTCTTCTGGTATGTCTGAAGATAGTGACAGTTACTTATATATAATAAATAATTAAATTAAAGAAGGGGGGCAGGAATGTAATATGGGGCTCTCCCTAGATAGACTTCTCAAGCCAGTGTACAAAACGACTTATTAGGGGACAAAAATGGGCACACATATGCCAGCTAGGAAGCTATTTGTGCAAGAATATATCTGGTCCTGATTGGAGTTTGGGGGTGGGAGGGCGGTTTGCAAGCCAGTACCATAGACTGTCAGACTGAAGAAACAGAAGCCTTGGCCTCACACACCACAATACTCAAATGCACCACACACACACACACATACACACACCACAATACTCATGCGCACACACCACATGCATGCATTGCCCAAGGAGTCCCCAAAGAGGGCAGAAGGCATCAGAAGCCCTTGAGCTGATGTTACAGGCGATTGTGGACATCTGGACGTGGGTGCTGGGATTTGAACTCAGATCCTCTGGAAGAGCAGTAAGTGCTCTTAACCACCGAGCCACCTCTCCAGAATTTTTTTTAAACTTCTTTAAATTCTTTATTAAAGGACTCATGTGCTTCAAGTTGACAAGAGAAAGGAGTCACCAGAGAGGAGACCTGAGCCCTAGCAGTGCTTGACTATAAGAAATAGCATAATACAAGGCAGAAGACAGCCCGGCCCAGAGACCCTGTGGGCTGGAGGATAAATATATTTACAGGAACGGCTCATGGGACCGAAATGGGAATAACCACATACATGTTCAAAGAAAAGAGAATTTGCTCCTCTGATTTACATCTTGATTAAAGAAATCACTCAAGATGGGGGACGGTGAGAGAGAATGTGTCAACTCAAACAGTTTGGAGTTGCGACTCAAGACCTGCCTTCCTGAGGATGTTCTGGGATCAGAAACGAAGTCAGAAAGTCCGTGCTCACAGCTCTTTCCGAAACACACTGAAGTAAAACACAAAGCAAATATCCAAACGGAGGAAATTGGCTCTTTGTACAATTCCTCTAAATTGCAATCATACTGCTGAATGCTAACTGTCACATTTTCCTTTTTTAAAAACACAATGGACCACTCACTGGTGGGCAGCGGATCCATTGCACGAAAAAAGTCGAATTTGCATATCCCCGTCAGCACCACTCAATCCACGCTGAATACATCTGAGACGTGCGCTCAGCTTACAGACTTCCTTGTGTGGGCTTCTAAAAGGATTCTCAAGAATAACCCACTGCTCTCGTTTGGGTTAGTTTTGGTTTTGTTTCTTTAAATCATGGAGTCCCTTCAGAAGGACATGAAAATCTGTCAAATTATATACCCTGGTTAGGTTGTTGTCGCCTCCTCAAAAGCTGGAGTCACCTGTGAAGAGGGAGCCTCCTTGGGAAGGTGCCTTCATCACATCAGCTAGCAGGGTGTTGACTTGGTCAGTGATTGATGGGGGCTCCGCCCACTGTAGGCGGAGCCATCCCTGGGCAGGGAGGTCCCGGATTGGATAGGAAAGCAGGCTGAGCAAGGCACAGACACCAAGTCTGTACACAGCACCCCTCATGGCCTCAGCATCGGCTCCTGGAGCCAGCTTCCTGCCTCGAGTAACCTGCTGTAAGCCAACCTTCTCCTCCACAAGTTGCTTTTGGTGTTTTATCGTGGCAATAGAAAGCAAACTAAGGCACCGTGCTGGAGACAGTGAAAGACTTCTTGGTCTAAGTTCTTTCCTGAGTAGAGAATCCCGCCTAAGTGATGGGATCCGGGATTCTATTCTATAATAACTACACACAGCTCAGGCCAGGCAGTGGTGGCACACACCCTTAATTTCAGAGACAAGCAGACCTCTGCGGTCAAGGCCAGCCTGGGCTACATACAGATCAAGTTCCAGGACAAGGCTGTCTTAAAGCAAACGAAACAATTACAAAGCTCATCTTAAAGGCGAGGCAGTTCCGAGACATCTTTACATTTTATGAGTGTTCATGAGAATTACCCAGTAATGGTCACAGTTTGGTACCCAAGCCTAAGGTAGGCCAGAAAGAGGTCCCATACTTGGCTGTGCATACAAGGTAACCTGAGCACCTTATTTAAAATACACATCCTCAAACCTCATCTGAGACAGAGCTAGAACCATGGTAGGGAAGTTTGGAGAAGGTTGACCCCAAAGGTTTAGTTGTTGTCCTAACTAGGTTTCTGTTGCTTTGATTTTTTTTGTAAGATTTATTTATTTTATTTATACGAGTACACTGTAGCTGTCAGACACACCAGAAGAGGGCATCGGATCCCAGATGGTTGTGAGACACCCTGTGGTCCTGGGAATTGAACTCAGGACCTCTGGAAGAGCAGTCAGTCAGTGCTCTTAACCACTGAGCCGTCTCTCCAGCCCTCTGTTGCTTTGATTAAACAGCGAGATCAAAAGCAAGTTGGGGAGACAAGGGATTATTTCAGACTCCAGGCTGTGGTCTACCATCTAGGGAAGCCAAGACCGGAACTCAAAGCAGGAACTTGGAGACAGGAGCTGATGCAGAGGCCATTAAAGAATGCTGCTCGTTGGCTTGTTCCTCATGGCTTGTTCAGCCTGCTTTTTTATAGCACCTAGGATAATTTGCCGGGGTGGCCCCACCCACAATGATCTGGGCCCTTCCACATCCACCATCAACCAAAAAAAAAAAAAAAAAAAAAAAAAACCAAAAAACAAAAAAACAAAAAAAAACCCCACAGGCTTGCCCATGGGCCGGAGGTACTCTCTCGAGTGAGGTTCACTCTTCCTAAATAACTCTCTAGCTTGTATCAAGTTGACATCAAACTGCTGGTTTGTACAGTCGGCCCATACCGAAGTGCTAGAGACAGATGGGGCCTAGTGAGAGATAATCAGGTCATGGGCACTCAGCTAAGAAAGTATGATTACTCTCTCCCTCAGGGGCATCCCAGGCCTCCAGGGACTAGATCAAAGTTGTTGTTTTTTTGTTGTTGTTGTTGTTTTTTCCGGAGCTAAGGACCAAACCCAGGGCCTTGCACTTGCTAGGCAAGCACTCTACTGCTGAGCTAAATCCCCAACCCTAGATCACAGTTTTATCGTAGCAGGTGACCGCACACACTTTGTCTTTCCATGTCTGCCTGTGTTCCTGCTACAGCATACCATCTACCATCAATGTCCAGCTTCAAGAGCTGTGAGCTAAATAAAATGTCTTTTCTTCTACCTGGCCACGTGCACACTGCAGTGCGGCATAGACTAAGTCACCCGGAATCTACATTTTAACAAGTGTAGGAGATGACTGTCGTGTACACACATCAGAGGGGCCACCCAGAACTTGGGGAACTCTGTGGAGCTAGTTCCAAAATGACATTGTCCTTTTTCGAATCCTTCCCTTCACAACTGATATACAAACCCGTGCATAACCACCCTCAAGGATCTGCAGAAGATAAATTCAGACTGACGTAGAAGAGGCCTTGAGCTCCTCACAGCATGCAGTAAAGCAAACAGCAGTAGATCACCTTTTTGCTATCTTATTCCACTGGACCTGAAGATAAGTCCCGCTTCTCGGAGAAGACGGCGCTGTCGTATCTGACAGGTGCAAATCTTCGCTAATGAGACTTATACTAAACCTACAGTTTCATATTTACAGAGACTGCTTTCTTCCCCAAATGTCATCATGTTGTCACTGTGCACACATTTTGAGTAAAGCAAAAATGAATTATTTTAGGCTGGAGAGATGGCTCAGAAGTTAAGAGCACTGACTGCTGTTCCAGAGGTCCTGAGTTCAATTCCCAGCAACCACATGGTGGCTCACAACCATCTGTGATGGGATCCGATGCCCTCTTCTGGTGTGTCTGAAGACAGCTACAGTGCATTTATATAGAATAAATAAATAAATCTCTTTTAAAAATGAATTATTTTGGGGTTGGGGATTTAGCTCAGTGGTAGAGCGCTTGCCTAGCAAGCGCAAGGCCCTGGGTTCGGTCCCCAGCTCCAAAAAAAAAGAAAAAAGAAAAAAAAAGAATTATTTTGTCAAGCCTTTCTTCCTTAAAAAAAAGTAAAGAAAAAAAAAGTACTGAGAATGCCTCCCTGGGGCTGGAGAGATGGCTCAGTGGTTAAGGGCACTGACTGCTCTTCCAGGGGACCAGGGTTCAAATCCCAAAACCCATGTACCAGCTCACAACTGTCTGGAACTCCGAGATCTGACACTGTTGCATAGACATACATGAAGGCAAAACACCAATGCATAAAATAAAGGTAAATGAATAAAACATTTTTTAAAAATAACCTCTAAATTTTCCTCAGTGAGCATGTGCTTCTGATTCCTAACTGTCCACCTGATGCAGAGCCTGAACAATTTACACGTACCCTAAACTCGACTTGACCAGAGCGCCCTCACCTCTCTACCCCCTCAAGATTAAGAGTCAAATTATTTAATCCCTCAACTTACTCAATATACCTGTATACTTATAGTTACTAGATATGACTGTATACCTCAGTTTATACTTAGTAAATTTCCTATTTCACATATTTAACCACAATAAAAAATTCTTTTCTTTTAATCCTGACCCTCCTCTGAGTGCCTACTTCTGAGGGAAATGAGAGCATAGGTATAACTCAGCGCGGAGTATATGCCTAGCCTGCACAAGGGCCCAGCATCTTTTTGTTAAGATTGTGTGTGTGTGTGTGTGTCTGTGTGTGTGTGTGTCTGTGTGTGTGTGTGTGTGTCTGTGTCAGAAGAGCACATCAGATTCCATGTGGCTGGAGTTACAGGCAGTTGTGAACTGCCTTATGTGGGTGCTGGGAACCCTACTCTGGTCCAATGGAAGAGCAGCAAGTGCCCCTAACCACTGAACCATCTCACCAGTCCCAAGACCCTGGGGTTTGATCCCCAGGTTAAAAAATAAATAAAACAGGAAATGAAACAGATGACTCATTCTCACCCCAGTCCTCTCTTCAGCCCAATCCTGCCCCAGCCAATCATGGAGTCTAAAAGTATCTCTCATTACCACGCAAAGGAATGGGTTCCATTATGGCATCTTCAATATCTATCTACGGGTCATGGAAGAGTGTACAGAGCTGTCCCCTGCTCAGTGTGCCCCACACCTACATGACCCCTCTAATCCCTGTCCCGTAGGGACGGCCAAAACAAGCCTTATAAGGTGGAAGGCAAGCTATGCACAGCTCTTCAGCAAGGCCACCCACGGGTCCATGACCCAATGCAGGGCCCTCCTCACCTGGCCCTGAAGATCTTGCCAGTGGCTGCTGTCCTTTCTCTGACTGAACCCTCCAGGCCCACTTTCCCCCACTGCATGCTGCTTCCCCTTCCGATGATCCTGTTTCTCCCTCCGTTCAGGACTGAGCTTACAGTACTACCATTCCCTACAGGAAGCCTTCATTGACCTAAAGGTTTCCCAAACCTCAACACTATAATATACGGAGCCCAGGCGTGTTAGCGTTTTACTGCAGTGACGAGACACCATGACCAAGGCAACTCTTATAAGGACAACATTTAATTGGGGCTGACTTACAGGATCAGAGGTTCAGTTCAGTCCATTATCATCAAGGCAGGAACATAGCAGCACCCAGGCAGGCATGGCGCAGGAGGAGCTGAGGATTCTACATCTTCATCTGAAGGCTGCTAGTGGAAGACTGACTTCCAGGAAGCTATGATGAGGGTCTTAAAGCCCACGCCCACAGTGACACACCTACTCCAACAGGGTCCCAGCCATTCCAATGAGGCCACACCCACCCAACAAGGCCACACCCACTCAACAAGGCTACACCTCCTAAGAGTGCCACTCCCTGAGCCAAGTATATGCAAACCACCACACTAGATAACTAAATCGTTAATTATTGGGACAGAGTTCTCCTGTGCCTTGTAAGATACTTTATGGCAGCAGTTCTCAAAATGTGGGTCTGACCCCCTTGGGGGTTGCCTAAGACCATTAGATATTTACATAAGTAAGTATTATGAGTCGTAATAACATCGAAGTCAGTTATAAAGTAGCGTCAAAAATGATTTTATGGTCTGGAGAGATGGTTCAGCGGTTAAGAGCACCAACTGCTCTTCCAGAGGTCCTGAGTTCAAATCCCAGCAACCACATGGTAGCTCACAACCATCTGTAATGAGATCTGGTGCCCTCTTCTGGTGTGTCTGAAGACAGCTACAGTGTACATATATAAGATACATAAATAAATTTAAAAAAAAAGATTTGCTTTAAAAAAAAAAGATTTCGGGGTTGGGGATTTAGCTCAGCGGTAGAGCGCTTGCCTAGCAAGCGCAAGACCCTGGGTTTGGTCCCCAGCTCCGAAAAAAAGAAACGAAAGGAGACATTGCAAAATCAAAAAACAAACAAACAAACAAACAAACAAAAAACCCATGCACAAAATGCAGAACTGGGTTTGACTCTTCTGTTCTAAAATTTCTAACCTGCGGCAGTGAAAAGAATCCAGGCAAGACTTGGCTCAGAAGAAAAAGAAATCATCCGGATTTGGCAGGTGCTAAGAAATACAATGTTGGCTCACTCGGAGAAGAGAGACAGGGACGTGGAAGAGAGAGGCTAATAGCTATTATTCTACCGTTGGTTCGGGTCATCTTTCCCACGGAGGTATCAATTAAGATTGGTTTTGGCTGCATGTAATCTCCTGCAATACAAGGCTGGAAGGCGACAGACAGGGCTGCTGTGGCACTCCCCATCCATCTGGTACCCAGACTGTTTTCTTCTCTCTACCTGCTTTCTTGGTGATCTTATGGCCACGATGTGGCCTTCAGAGTTCCAGCCACCAGACCCACACAACTCGGCGAGAAGGATAAAACAAGCCCCAAAGGTCTACAGCCTGGCTGCACCAGACACTTTAAACGAGAGCCCCCATAATCCTTGTAGATATCCCATTGGCCACCCCAATTGGCAAGAGCCATTGAGAAATAGCTCATCATGACATCATCAGCGTTACCCCTCCACTCATCCCCCCTTTTTAAGCATATATGTAGGCAGCCAAAGGAAGGCAAAGGAAACAGGTATTCCTTGTCCACCAGAGACCTTGGGCATGCATGGCTTTCTTCCAAGTTGCTACGTCCCTGAGAAGGGCACACAGTCAGTCCTTTGGAGAGGGAATCACCTTGGACTCCACCCATCCTTTTAAACCCCATATAATCCAATCAAGCCTGGCTAGACAAAGGCCCAAAAGCTACAAGGTAGACAGTGGTCCCTTCTCTGGCAGATTCATTATGTTAAAACTGTATGAGACAGCAGAATTCCCAGGCGTCTATCAAGTCCCTGCCTCAAGTTTTATATAAAACAATGAAGGCTCAAAGCCACTAAAGGCCACAGAGCTCATGAATGGCAACTCAGGGGCTGTAAATCTCCCTCTGGGACTCATTCCAGACCCTAGAACTGAAGCTGCCGTGACTTCCTGTCTGCATGCACACGGGTTTAAAATAAAACTTCTATATTGACTTTCCTAAAATAAAATAAGATAAAATGAACGTGGTAGTTGGGGAGGGAACTACCCAGTCAGATCACTCTTACAGGGGTGGATGAAAGCTTCTTCTAAGCTCTCAGGATAATTCAATGATTCGTAAGTCGTGTCACTTTCAAACGGATTCTAAGTGGAGGCCACATCTTTAGACGTGTCAATGTCCCTCTCCCCATGTCAAAGTACAGAACAATAAACACCAGGTCCAAAAGAAAGAACGGGCTCGTTCTTGTACTAACTCAGGGAAGCCAGTGCACAAGACTCTAAGTGTCTCCAAGGGACTTGGATTTTTTTTTTTAAGATCATTTTATTTTTAGTATACATGTATGGATAATTTGCCTGCATGTTGTGTATATGCACCACACACGTGCCTGGTACCTACAGAGGTCAGAAGGGGACATCAGAACCCCTGGAACTGGAGTTCAGATGGTTGTGAGCCACCACGTGGGTGCTGGGAACTGAACCCAGGTCCTCTGCAGGAGCAGCCGGTGCTCTTAACCCCTGAGCCATCTCCCCTTTAAGGAGACCTTTTAAGGGATTTTGTCTCCTTTATTGTGCTCTTCTACCGGCTTCCTGAGGCTCAGAGATATCTCTAAAAACGTTGGCATTTTAGTTCATTCTGAATGTCCTTCCATGGGTTATCATCAAATCAAATATCCCCTTAAGGGTATTAAAAAGTAGATATGAAAATACTAATGTGTCTTTAGGCCTATATGCTGCATTGGTGATATACAAATATTATTATTAAATGCAATTCTATAAACAGAAGGCCAATTTCAGCCACCACCACCACCACCACCACCACCACCACCCCCAGCTGGTTGGTTCCAAAGCCTACGGGCAATAAGGCAAAGGAAGCAACCTCAGTCACCCAGTTTGCCAGCCATTTTGCCTGCCTTTCTCCAGGGCTCCACAGTGCTTTCTTCAACCCATGATCTCTGGCCAAATTCCTCGTGATCAATTGCTACCTTCTGGGTCCAAGGTGCCCTAACATTTTAAATTACAGTGTTGCCAAATTAATCATGTGAGTGAGCAATTAATTACAAGCTAATCTCGCTCAATTTTCTCACACTTAGTGAGCACCGGAAGGAATGCCAGGGGTAGACAGAAGCAAAACAAAACGTCCTTATTCGGAAAGCATAAATCCAAATACAAACGAGCTGTCAAGGCTCTCGTGAACTAAGTCTTTCCCTAAACTGCACCATTCTGCCATTTCTAAAGCTCCGAAATTCTGCCTTTTCAGAAGCAGGAAACACAAGCAAGTCAGGGTTAGGGAAAAGTATTATGACAAGCTACAAAGAGTCATATTTTCTTTTACCCACGCTTTCAAACTTGAACAAATATCATAAAAAGTCATTCGCACTGACTTTTTAACTTTTTCTCACATCATCTTAGGGGAACGGGGGAAGGAAACAGCCTCCAGAAAACGGAAAGAAAAGGAATGGCAACTGGACTGCCTAAAACCAGATCGCTGTTTTTCCCAGAGAATCTTCCCTGAGGCCCCAAAACTCCGAGCTTCCCCCGCTTGCCCAACTGCATTAGGAAGAAGGCAGGTCAAGTTTGGAGGTTCCTAGGGTGTGGTACCAAGATATAGGAGGTCTCTGGGAAATTGCAGGAGCTGAGGGTACAGGGTGGGGATGACGCAAGGGATACGGGAAGGGGGGGGGTGGGCGCGCCTGGGGCACAGGATGTGTTAATGGCTGCATGAGGGTTGTGTAAGGCTGGGTAGGGTCGCAAGGGACACACGATGGGACGCAGGGAGTAGTTAAGGTAAAACGGTGAGCGCTTGACTCGGGGAATGGGGGAGGAGGGGCCATAGTGGGACACAGGTCATGCACAGCAGGAGATCCAGGGTACATACGGAAGAGTGGGAAAAGGGATGCCTATGGTCGGGCGCAGGTTGTCCACAACAGGAGGAACAGGGTGCACAGGGCGGGACACGGGGGACGCACAGGTATTGAGCGGGGTGCACACAGCGGGATACTGGGTATGCACGGTGAGGGGATGGGAGGGACAGTATTTAAGGTCCGGAGGGGTTGAACAAGGTGGGACTCGGAATACGTACGGCCGGGCACCGGGAATGCACACGGCGAATCGAGGGGTGTGCCCAGGTGAGGCGCGGGTATGCACATCTAGGGAGACGGGGTGCACAACTATGGGGCCCATGAGTGCTCAGCTGTGGGGCGCAGAGGCACACGGTGGAGAGCAGGGGGTGTACGGCAGGGCACAGAGTATGCACAAGCAGGGAGTGCACACGGCGGGGCACACGGGATACACACAGTGGGGCGTAGAGTGCACAAGGCGGGCCGTGGCAGCACGCCGTGGGGCGCAAGATAGATACGGTGGGGTGCGAGTGCACACCGCGGAGCGCGGCATGCATTCGGCGGGGCGCTGGGGACCCACAAGGCGGGGTGCACATAGTGGGTCGCGAGCTGTGCACCGCAGGGCGCGCGGGCGGCGCGCATGGGCGGGCAAGGCGCGGCCTCTTGCAAAGTTTCTAGCAGTTGCGCGGCGCTGGCTCTGGACCCGGCCGCGCCCTCCCCACAAGCCCGCGTGCCCCGGCGGAAGGAGGCGGAGATGGCGAGGGCGCGGGCCGAGGGTGGCGCCGCTAGAGGGCGCTGCGTCCGGGACGGGGCGGGACGGGGCAGGCGGCAGCCGGAACCGCGCGGGGGTGGCCAGCAGCCCCGGACTCCCTCCCCGCGCCCGCCCGGGCCGCTCGCTACTTACCCGCGGAGCAGCTGAACAGCGCCAACAGCGCGGGCGGCCGCATCCCGGCGACCGAGGCTCCGCGCCCTTCCCGAAGCCGAGCTGCGCGGACGCCCTGCGCGCCTGACCCTTCTCGCGCTCCCCTCCTCCCTCCCGGCGCCGCGCCGGCTCGGGCTGCGCCCTCTGGCGGCCGGGATCGGGAGCGCCCCGGTGTACGCTCGCAACCGCCGCGGATGTAGGTGGTCCTGCTGCCCAGCCGGACCGCGCCCTCCTCTGGGCATCTGACCTCAGAGGCTCTTTTCTGCCCCTCTGACATCCCCTGCCTTCATGTCCTCTTCTTCCCAGAACTTCCTTCCCAACCCCAGCAGTAGGTCACTCACTCCCCTTACTGTCCTCAAAGTGAAGGAGGAAGGATCGTTTTTTCTTCCCTGCTAATGGACTATATTCTGTTTTTATAAAAAGCAAAATCGATAATTCAACTCTTAATATTGTTGGCACCGATGTTCTACTTTGATGAAGGTGTTTTTAATCAGCTCAACTAATTTACTTAATATCCTCTCTTTAAATGGAATTTGATTAATAGCTTTGGCCCGGAGTTTTGCTCTTCATAGATGTTGGTGTAAAGCTAAATTTTTATAAATGTTATTTTGAGTGTTCGCTATGATGGAAGGGAGAGGGTATACATTTATTCAAGATACCTGATAAAATGAATCAATTACGAATACAGGGTAAAAAATAAAAAAAAGAATACAGGATAGCGTGAGGTAGAAAAGCCGCATAGGCAGAGTCCCGCCCACCTACCAAGAGTTCCGCTGAGGAGCTTACAGTTACACTGTAGCCCACTGAAGAGGGAAACAATTGCAAGGGAGAAGGAGAGGAACCCTTACCAGAAACACAAGCTCTCTTGCGTCTCCCAAGATGTGAATAAGACCGATTGAGCAACCCTGGCTTGTGTTTAGACGATGAGGGTCTGGAAGGCAGCTAGGATTACCTTTCAGAGACTGTGGTCATAGGACAAAGGAACTCACCAGACATTCTCTCCCAACCACAGACAGAAAGACTCTCAGGGCAGGCCTGCTCATTAGCACTTTGGCAGTCATATATATTAGTTTCTGCGTGTCTCCTGTTGACTAATACCAGTCTCTGGACTGATGAAGACCAGCACTACATTTTTTTTTTCCAATTCTTGGTTGACTGCTTTAACTCCTTGGGCCTTCTTGGGAAATTCTAAAGTTTCTAGATCGTTTCCCATTTCCAAAGTTGTCTAGCGTTCTCCCAGGAAATATTCCTTCCCTATGTTAGACACCACCGTATATGAACAAGATATAAATGGAGGGAAAAGTCTAGTAGCCAAGTAACTTGAGTGAAGGCCCTACTTTGGTGGCAAACAACTTTGAGGGCTTAGTGGATCAGTTTTCACTGAAATTATCCTGAAAGGCTGGAGAGGTGGCTCAGTGATTAAGACCACGTGTTACTCTCCAGACGAGCCGAGTTCCAGTCCCTACTCCCACATCCATTGGCTTATGACTGCCTGTAGCTCAAACTCCAGGGTGACTGATGATCCACCAATGCCTCTGGCTTCTGCTGACACTGGCACGCTCACACATAGGCTGACACATAGGGTTACACATTTGCACAGAAGTAAAACCAGTAAAATACAAATTTTTAATTGAAAATTTCATCACGATACAATATTACTGCGTTCCAGGAGGAGTGTGGGAAATTGGACCGTTAGGATAAGAGCACATCCTTTAAGTAATGAACTTGCCCATCTTCCTCGTCTCCACAGAGGACAATGATAAATGACACGTCACACAGCTCCTTAACTCAAGTTTGGAAAAGGCCTGCCTTTCGGTGATTCTGGTCAGAGGATAAATAGACTCCCTGGGGGAATCCTTCCTCACTCTCCGGTAGGAGAAACTCTCAAAGCAAACCTGCCTACAGGGGTACTGACAGACACACGATGAGGCTTGCCCGTAATACCCACTGTGAGGGGACAGTTTTCCACAGGAAAAATAAATAAATAAATCTCAGCTACTCCAAGACAGTGACATGAAGAACAGTGGGCCATGGCTCTACTTCCATGATATCCTCTCTTGATCTGAGTCGTCACCCCCGTGGCTGGCTTCTGGGATCGTCCAACTCTCCTTGTTGAAGGACGGGGTGAGAAGCCCAAGTTAATACAAGCTGTCTCCTGTCAAGGACCTTACAGAAAACAAAGATTAGACAGGCTAGTGGTTTTTAGAATAATTAAAATGCCATCAGTAGGGGCTGAAGAGATGGCTCAGCGGTTAAGAGCACCCGACTGCTCTTCCAGAGGTCATGAGTTCAATTCCCAGCAACCACATGGTGGCTCACAACCATCTGTAAAGAGATCTGATGCCCTCTTCTGGTGTATCTGAAGACAGCTACAGTGTACTCATATATAATAAATGAATAAATCTTTTTTAAAAATGTCATCAGTAGGGGCTGGGGATTTGGCTCAGTGGTAGAGCGCTTACCTAGGAAGCGCAAGGCCCTGGGTTCGGTCCCCAGCTCCAAAAAAGAACCAAAAAAAAAAAAATGTCATCGGTAGCCAACAGTCTAATTAGCAGCTTCTTTATGGATGGCTTGTGATCTTAGAACAACGCTAGGCTCAAAAGGTTCTTCATTCAAATGATCCTGTGCTATTGGTTGATGGGCCTTGTATCAGGCTGTGAGTCATATACACAGTACTGAGCCCAAAAACTCCCTAGTCCAGTCAGACAGAATGTCCATAACTCGCCATGTAGTGGATACGTCAGCACAGGCACAGGAGAGGGACACTCTGGAAACACACAGCAATATATGACACCTACCACACCCTTGGGGGCTGATCATAAAATATATATATATATATATATATATATATATATATATATATATATATATATATAAATGACTTCTGTGTAACTTCTTAAGGGAGAACTAACAAGCGTCTGGGCTGAGAGAACAGGGAGAGCCAGGCCCAGCAGAGGTATAGCATGTGGCAGATCTATCAAAGGACATATGGTGGACTAGGAGGAAGGCTTCTGGGTAGGCTTCCTCTAATCTGCTGCCTCTCTCCTGTGACTCCGAACAGTCCCTAAGACCTCCGCTTCCTGTCTGGCAAAGGCTGCCGGACAGACTTAGATTCCTGCCTGTCCCTCCAGGCCTAGTTTCAGGCCTGAAATAAATTAGTAATCGGCACATTCCAGGAGCTCCATTCATTTCCCACACCAGGAAGTGGCTTTCTCAGTTTGGAGGGGTCTCGATGATTCTTTCCCGAACTACAGTAGGTCCTGGTATCTGAAGGAGGACTACAAAAGCAAGAAGTCATTCTTTGGGACTTTAGACCATTAAATCGAATCCATAGCATAGTACTTTAACCACAAGCTAGCTTTTCCTCAGCCCAGAATCTGCACTATGGCTGGGTAACAGGAGAGAGGCTATTCCACCAACTACATTAACCTTCAAGGCAGTAGAAAGATCTCTAGCCTCCATGGAAGAAAGATGACATAGAAAAGTCATAACAAAAAGTTTCATCCCGGCAACGCAGACCACTGCAAGTGCTCATGGGAAAATACTTGACTGATCTAAAGTGACATCTTCAAGACCCCAGGCCCTTATGTCACTTAACTTCCCAATCTATTCAAAAGCTGTAAATAGACAAAGTCTGTCAAACTAAAAATCCTGCCAAGGTTTTCACCCAAAGAGATTTCAACAAAGAATTCTCATGGACAACCAACTCCAAACCAAGAGCCAGGAAATAGAACTCAGGACACCTTCTCATCTCTAGAGGCATCCCAAACAAGCCCCCAGAAATCTGAAGCCATTTTGCACCTGATTCTCCATTCTCTCGATGTAGTGCAACTCTGATTCTCCATTCTCTCGATGTAGTGCAACTATAAAGATGTCTGTTTACAGATGGGCCACTGTTATAGGATATTTGAACCTGTTTCTAGTTAGGGTGGGGTTCAGCCCTTAGCATTCACCTTTAATCCCAAACAATGAAGGTGAAGTTAGTTTGCAGAAGGAAGCACCCATGTTTGAAAGTGGTGCCTAATTGAATGGCAGGAAAAGTGACCAATCAGAGAAAGATTTTATAGAGTAGGATATGCCCAGCTCTCAGGAGAAGAGAGGAAAGGGAAGCTACTTAAGGGGGAGACACACAGTACAGGAGGAAGAGAGTACAGCACAGGAACACAGTGGAGTTCATGGAAAACAGCACAGTGGAGTTGAGAGGGAGAGTGGAGCAGCACAGAGAGGGAGATGGGGACAGTTTTACCAGGAGAGTTTTACAGAGACAGAGTGAAGAGAGAACAAGCTACACACAGGGAAAGACAGAAAGAACAAGAGATTGAGAAGGAGCCAAAAGAGTAGAAAAGATTGCTAGAGTTAATTTGAGGCCAAGCAGAGCACTTCAGAGGCTGAGAGAGAAGCCAGATTGAATCAGTCAGCTGGGAGAGAGTTTGAACCAGAAAACAGATGAGTTGAACCAGCCACCCAGAGCTCAGAAAGAACAAGAAAGGGTCAGCTTACTCAGCAGCAAGTCTGGGAGGCTGAAAACATTCTAGGCCTAGATAAGATTGTACGGAGACTAGAAGCTTCCAGGTCTAGGTCTAGGTTAGCAGACTGAGGCAGGAAGCCTCCGAGAAGACAATTGCATCAGGAGAATAAAAGTTACATTTACAAGCCATTTCCTAGGACTTCTTACTGGAACCAGATGATGCACTTGGCTATGTGGTTCTCCTTTCCAGAGCCAGGACCCCTCCCCAGCCCAGTGGCTGTAAAGACCAGAGATCCATCACGAAGCGCAGAGCTACGGGAGGTAAGGTATGTGGTACGTTGGTTCGGCAGCCAGTATGAAATTCGGTGCAGTGGCTCGCTGGCCATTATACATCAGCCGCTTGCAGATTGCAGCATCTTGACTACATAAAATGACCAACATTAATAGAAAATGTTTTCATGCATCCACAGACAAATACTCATGGACGAGCTCTCCATGACATGATGGCGGGAGTGGGAGGTGCTTACCCGGTATAGCATACTCAGCAGACGACCAAGACACACAGGGTGACCATGAACACACATCCTCTGAGAAGCCTGGGAACAGAATGAGCGGGAAGGACAAGGGAGAAGGGAAGTCATTGAATGGGGGTGGCCAAGGCCCTATGTGGATTGTTCCAGACAAGTTACATTTACAGGCAAGCTATGGCCCACAAAGAAAGGTATTCCAAACAGAGGGGGCAGGCAAGTGTTGGCTTGAACACTGGAAACTACAAGCGTCCAGAGACAGGAGCTGAGTGAGGAAGCTGGCTTATCTTGGCTGCCTTGCCAAGGAGGTTGACCTTCATGGAAGGGCACTGAGGTCACTGGAGAAGCTGTTTGGCCACCCGGAAGAACACAACTTCGACCGTGGACCTGCAGCTTTTGATGCCTGTCTTGTGCCCTAATTGCAGTCTCTCTCTCAGAGAAGCCATGAATAAATATTTCACAATGGGATGAGGTCACAGATGATGCCCATGTGTACCGTGACTGAATGAATGGATGCTGCAGACGAAAATCAATTCCATGCAATTCCATGCATATTAGGGTGGACCAGACAGAGGCAAAAAAGGAAAAGAGACTAATTCATATGAGAGATAGGTGCCAAAGCCAAGAATTCTGGCAATTAATTTAAATATTTTATTTCATTTAACCTTCAAAAAAATCCCAAAGACGTAAAATGATTTTTTTTTTTGAGGTTTCCTTTAATATGGGGTCTGGCTGTGTGAATCCCAGGCTGACTGGGAGGTTCTGATTCTTCTATGGCAGCTTCCCACTCTCTAGATTAGTAAGACGAGTCTCAGGAGGGCCCAACACCAGAAGCCAGAACGGCCTGTGATGGGGCAAGAGTTGTGAAATGGGAAGGAGGAGTCACGGTGACAGTGTGACAGAGGTCAGCTCTATTGCACTTGTGTGTGGACACTGGCTGATGCTGAAAGAGAGAGCACAGGAGGGGACCGATGAAGCAATTAATTAAAATGGGCATTTGCCAGAAGGATGTGGCCGTGGAGGAAAATGGAAGATTGTAATCAAGGCCAGAACGGAAACAGGATGCCTTCCCAGGATCCATTGCTGCATGGCGGTGCTCTGGGAGCTTCTCATATACCAGCACCGCCCTAAGTGTGCTACCTGTTTCCTTAATCTTTCCTTCAATGCTCCAGTTATGCTGTTGCCATTGCTGTGTCTTAGATGGTAAATGTGCTGGACAGCTTTAACTGTTAACGCAATCTAGATCAGAACTGTTAACGTAATACAATGCAATCTCACAAGGAAAGAGTCTCAGTGAGGGACTGCCTAGAGCAAGCTGGCCTGGGGAAGTCCGTGGCCAGTGATTGTCTTTCTTACATTAACTAATTAAGGTGGGAAGACCCAGCCCACTGTGGGCAGCACTATCCCTTAAGTGTGTGGGTCATAGACTGCGTAAGAGTATAAAGGGGGCTGACTGCAAGTACACATGTGCTCGTTCTCTCTTCTCTTGACTGCGGGTATAACATGATGAATTCCCGCTTGACTTCCCCACAATGATGGACTGTAACCTGGAATTGTAAGCCAAATAAACCGTTTCCTCCTAAGTTGGTTTTTTTTGTTGTTGTTTGTTGTTTGTTTTTGTTTTTTTATTTTTGTTTTTGTTTTTGTTTTTGGTGGGGGGAATGTTTTGTCAAAGCAACAGAAACAAACCTGGGGTGGTTGAATAATTTTCTGAGGGGATTCCTGAGACCAATTCAGACTATCCACGTTTGCAAAGTGCAAACTACTTTTTTTCTTTTCTTTTTTTTTTTCTTTTTTTCGGAGCTGGGGACTGAACCCAGGGCCTTGAGCACAAACTACTTTTTATAGCAGTGCTAAAGCGTTACCTTAGGCGGGCTTTCCCAACAATGGCATAGAATCAACCGCAAATGAAAACAAAAACTGAAGGTGTGACACCAGGCTGGACCAGGAAAGGGTGAGGAGCAAAGTTGTAGGTTCTTAATAAAGCAGTAGAAATCATCAGGTCTATTAAGTTACACCTTTCTTTTTTTTTTTTTTTCTTTTCTCTTCTTTTTTTTTTTTCTTTTCTTTTTTTTTTTTTTTTGGTTCTTTTTTGGTTCTTTTTTTCGGAGCTGGGGACCGAACCCAGGGCCTTGCGCTTCCTAGGCAAGCGCTCTACCACTGAGCTAAATCCCCAACCCCAAGTTACACCTTTCAATACACATTTTTTTCTGTTGTAGTTTGTGTGACAAGATGAGGGGTAGGCACGAATGTCCTTGTCATGGCTAATGTGAAGTCCCTTGAAGAAGCACTTACAAACCTATCTGAGTTACAAGTTCTACTAGCTGCTTATTTCTAGAAAAATTAGGCATGACTCAGAGAGAGGCCAAAACCAAACCAAACACAAAACACAAAAAACCACCAACAACAACACCACCACCAACAACAACAACAACGAAAACAACAGTTATTTATGTTTGGGACCTAGGCAAACACTCATTTGTTCAAGAGTAAGCAAAGTTTGCCTGTTTAGGAAAACTGCTGTTAAAACTTTGCCAGCGATAAAACACAAACTTTCATGCAAAAGTAGAGTTTTGAGAAGTGCGTATCTGCTGCTAAGAATTTAGCAGCTTCTCAACCCTTAAAGACCTTGCAGTAGCACCCACGGCTGTATCAAAAGAAAAAAGAAGTCTGAGTTGTTTCATGTTGCATAGTGAAAACCATCAATGTCTGAAGAATCATCGTATTTTAGTGTGTGACACTGTTCCTACGGAGGTATAAACAAACAAACACCCACTCAGCCCCATATAGGAAACCCAAGACAGATCAAAGGATAGATAACCACCAAAGTCCAACTCAGAGAACCAATGAGTTTTATTGTCATTACTTCCAGGAGTACAGTGAGCGTTACTTACTGGAGCAGAAACGACTCAAGGACAGCAGACAGCTGCATCACCAAGGCCCAGTCAAGCGCAGATAGCAGCTCCTAAAAGCTGGAAACTCTGAGCTCGCTGCACAGCCTGCAGGCGCCCCATAGCTTGAAGAGCATCTCTTTCAGGCCGCATAGATGGCCTGAGGCTCTTACGGGTGAGGCTCTTACGGGCTGCTCTCTGCCCCTTTTCAGGCAACTCTGTTGATCTGAGCCTCTAAGGCAGCAGTTCTCAACCTTCCTAATGCTACAACCCTTTAATACAGTTCTTTGTGCTTTAATAACCCCCAGCCATAAAATTATTTGCATTGCTACTTCATAACTGTAAGCTTGCTACTGTTGAATCCTCATGTAAACATCTCATCTGTGTTTTCTGATGGTCTTAGAGATCCTTGTGAAAAGATTATGATGGGGTTGGGGATTTAGCTCAGTGGTAGAGCGCTTGCCTAGGAAGCGCAAGGCCCTGGGTTCGGTCCCCAGCTCCGAAAAAAAAGAACCAAAAAAAAAAAAAAAGATTATGATGATCCCTGTGAAAAGGCCGTACCTATCCCAAAGGGGTCTCAACCCTCAGGTTGAGAATCACGGTTCTAGGCAGTTTGTCTTTCTGGAGTGTCTTCTAGGTAGCTTGACTGGTCTGAAAGAGTCTCTCAAGCAGTACTTTCTACTTATATGAACTTGTGGGATGTGGGGCTTGTGTATCTGGTCAGTTTCAGGAACTTCCTTAAACCTTTGAGTTATTTATTTCCCAGGCTTATGGAGCATCCCTCTAAAATGGAAAGTTTTATATCAAAGGAAATTTCTTTCAGCATTTGGTGAAAGAGTGATCTCCAAATGACCTATAAAATCACATACAGGTAAAATTTGCACCCAAAGTATAAGACAGGTAAATGAACTTTAAGATAAACAACAAAACAAACAAAAAAAAGTAAGAATTATACATTGTAATAAACTTCAGAAATTTCAATTGTCTCAAGCTTGGCTGTCAAATCAAAGGCTACTTATTACTAAGTTAAAGGCTTGATGAAATACTTTTTAACTTCTCTCAACTGAACAGCTGCATGAAGCTAGATTTTTTTCATCTAAAATAATATATCACAGCAGGTAAAATGAAAAGATCAGTTTGGGAATGCCCCTGTTCTAGAAAATCAGACACCAAAGAGACTTATGAACTATAAACCAATGAACTTTCTCACTAACTTCGTCTCTAGCAAAGAGTGTTTTTCACAAAAATACAATATGCTAGCATGAAACAGTCACTATTCCAATTTTTAATGAATTGATCAATGTGTTTAAATTTCTCGGGTTTGTGTCTAACACACCCAATATTCCCAGAATCAGAATACTTACGAGAAAAACCCTTTGGAATCCTCAATATTGTTTCAGAATACGGAGGAGGTTCTGACACAGTTCAGGACACACAGCTTGTGACTTGAAGTCAATCTGAGCCCCACCCCAAGTCCTTTCCCTCACTTGCTGGGTGCTAAGTGCCACCACATTCTCTTTCAGAGATGTTGTATTTGAAGGACTTGGTTTGCCAGAAGCTCATTTTTGGTTCATAGTCATTCAGTTACAGAATTAAAAATAACAGTAGATAGTTAAATGGGCACCATTACACAGAGCTATACAAAGTTATATTATATACAACTCCAGATAACCCGATTTAACATAACATTAGTTGTTCTGAGCCTGCTGCTGTGATGAACCCACATTCTAGCCCAACCATCCATTGTTAGGGACCAGGCTGCCTGTCTAGTTAGCTAAGTCCCCCACCATCACTGTGGCATGGGCAGAGGACACTAGAGAGCCAGCATGAGCAATCAAAAGCTACCAGTGTGAGTAAAACAGTCACTTCAGACGACTTGAAGGACAGGAAGGTACTGCCAATAAGCCAGGGTAGAAGTGGAGCGCTTGCTACTGGTCTACGCAACGCTGACAATCGCCTAGGGCCTCTCTTCCTGCCGACCTGCAAAAGTCGGTGTGCCTTCACGCTATAATAAGATCCCCGAGGCAATCAACTTTAAAAGAAGAAAGGTTTTGGTTTGGTTTGGTTTGGGGTTTGGTTTGTTGGGGTTCTTTGTTTGTCTCTGGTTTTGAGGCCCTAGTCAGAGGTCACGGAACCCTATTTGACATGGAAAGAAACGTGGTAAAGTCATGGCAGGAAAGAGACATAGACAGACAGACAGACAGACTGACTGACTGACTGACTGGGGGTGTGGGGGTGGATTGTGCCATTAGTGACCTAACTTTCTCCTACCACTTAAAGACTCTATCACCTTCCAGCAGTACCTGCCTGAGAGCCAAACCTTTCACACATGGGCCTTGGGCTACGTTCAACCTCCAAGGACTAGGGTTGTAGCTCAGTGGGAAAGCACTTGCACAGTGATTGTGTGTTAGGCCCTAGATAGTCGTCCCCAGCACCAAAACCAAAACAAACTAATAGCACAGTTTAAAACTATTTTCTCTCTGAAAAGAGACTGTGCTAAATAAATCTTGGGGCATAGAACATCTTGGAGAATGAAGCCTTCAAGAACTCAAAAACACGTTAAGATAGGACAGCAGAGAATGTCCCCTTGTTTCTCAACTGTTTGCCCAGTAATCCATGGTTACTGGGTAACCCTCGGCCATCAGATGGGTAGTTTTGCCCCCACACTGTGGAACTGATGACTGTGAAACAAAGCAGGGTTAGAAGTCCAGCTGATTTGAACAGCTCTGGGTGTTCATAGAAGAAAGAAACTTCTAGACCTCCAGGATCTTTTTGGGGGGAGGAGGGTTAGAATAGAGGCCATAACATGGGGGAGCATTCAGACAGGCAGAGGCATGAAGGAGATATTAACGCCAGTGAAGGAAGAGAGATTTGTAAGTGTGTGACCAGACCAGTGTGGCTGCAATTAATCCTGTCAGAAAAGCACTGGGAACACTCAGAGGTGAAACTGGGAGTGAGAGAATACCAGCAAACTTGGGAAGGTCCCACATCCCAGCCGGAGGAACAGGATTCACACAACTCAGCCCACAGAGATGGTGGCCACAGGGACCTGATGTCCACTTATTCATCCGCAAGAAAAATGTTCGGCTGAGAGACACAGGCATCATTTATTTTAATTGAAGAAACTCAAGGCAAAGCTTGTTTTCTATCTTTCTTTTCCTCCTAAAAATGTATTTTCTCAACTTTAATAACGATAAAATAGCTATGGCATAATAGTATTACACAAGCGAAAACATCATTTTCAGAATCACATTTTCTAGACATTAAGTCAAGCAGATGTTGGAAGCATCTTGCTTAAATCAGATTGCTGCGTGCTTTAGGTCTCGAATGGGAGTCTGCTTTGGGCATTAATATCTATCGTTGGAAGAACATAGGGCAAAGGAAAAAGGAAGACTTAAATCTCGGGGGTACATGTTATATGTCTATTTAGGGAAGCCACCATGCTTTATTGAATGGCGTGAGGGCCAATAATGAAAGGAGAGAGACTGGTCTGGTGAGGTGGCTCAGCAGGCCAGGCGCTTGCAATGGACTCTCCGAGATCCATCTCCAGGACTCCCACAGTAGAAGCAGACAACCAACTTCCACGATTTGTCTTCTGTCCACACACACATACATATATAAGTACATGCATACATACATACATGCACACATGCATGCATGCATACATACCTGTATACATATATAAGTGCATGCATATGTACATATATGCATGCATACATACATGTATACATATAAGTGCATGCATACATACATGAATGCATGCATACATACATACATGCATACATACATGCATACATAATGCATACATGTAGAAATGTTAAGACAAAAGCACAGAGAAACACTGAAACAGAGATATGATTATAGACCAGCTGAGACCTCGAGGGAGCAATCCCACATCCAGCACTTAAAGGACTTTCATATCAACACGTACTATCTGTAGTGCCAACAGAACAAACACCTTCTGCATAAGTTTTTGACATACTAGGCACAGGCAGGGAAACTGAGGCAAGGCTCTAGGGTCCTGGGATGCAAGTTTACAAAGGTGTACCACCTCCCATAGCACTGTAGTTTGGATCTGGAGTGTACCCAAAGACCGGCATGTTCAAGGTACGGTTGCCAGCCTGTGGCCCCATAGTGACATGGTGGAACCTTTAGGACAAGCCTATGGAAAGGAATAGATCACAGAGGTTGTGCCCTCCACGAGGATTGGGAAACCCTGATCTTTCTTCTTGTGCGTTTAGGCCATGAGATGAGTAATTTTGCTCCACAGTGCACTGAGGCCATTATGTGTGGCCTCTGGACAGAGCCGTGAGGCCAGTGGAGCAGGGATTATAATTTCCAATACTGTGAGCCAAAATAAATCTTTATCTCCATAAGTCGATCATCTCGGGCATTTGTTACAGTGACAGAAAGCTGACTAGCACAGGGTCTTGAGAGCATGAGACTAGTCAAAGTGTCCCCTCGTGAGGACTCCAGGGCAGAGTCCAGAATGTACCAGGGAAAAGTCTAGGCAGATGGCTGTGAGACTTGTCTATGAGAATCGCAACACAGAGGCCAACAAGGAGCTGAAACGCGTTCAAGGCAGAGACCAATGGCGTCGTGAAGAACCAGTAGAGCAATTCTGAAGCTTGGCGTATGAATGGCTAAGTCGGGTGATTAGAGACATAAGGAAAGAGGCTCATGAACTTAAAATAGTCCGCCTCTCTGTGTTGGATAAATACATTTTGAGTGAAGATGGAATCGGGGAGATATAGGACTACAGTGAGCAGAAGACTAAATGGTACACAGACATTACCCGTGAAAGAACAGGAAAAGAAGTTATGACAGAGAATGGGAATAAAGAGAACGGCGTGGGGCTGGAGAGATGACCCAGCAGTTAAGAGCACTTGCTACTCTTCCAAAGTTCAGATCCCAGCACCCACTCACAGGTGACTCACAACTGTATGTAACTCCGGCTCCAGGGACTCTAGCGCCCTCTTCTGGCTTCTGCGGTAACTGCATGCAAATGGTGTCCATGAATATACACACATAAATAAAAATAAACAATTATTTTAAGGGGAGAGAAGGGAGAAGACGGGGTAGGGAAAGAGAGAATGGCAGACAGGAAAAAAAAACGAATTGGAAACATGTTGGGAGCTGATGGGTTTTGCTTTATTTTGTTTTCCTGACTACAAGAAACATTTGGTATCTTTTTAAACATCATTTCTTCAACCCTGGCACTAACTAGGTATTTAATGACTCAAAGTGATCTGACATCATCTGCCTGGAGTTAGCATCAGAGCCTACAGATGAAACAGCTCAGTCCTACATGAATGACATTCCTAAGTCCCAGGTCACCTGCAATTCTAACTGTGGCTATAATTTGAGGGTTCCCATGGCCCTCTTCTCTGGTTCAATAATTTGCTAGAATGCCTCAGAGGACCCAGACAGGCACTTGATTTATGCTTATTGTTTGATCGTGGGCCTCCAGAGAAAGCAGGGCTGAGAATGAGGTCCAGCGGTATCCTGAGCAGAGAAACAATGTCCCCATATGATGTCCTGCCAGCTGTCAGTCAAAAGAAAAAAAGAAAGAAACTGAAACCAAAGCAAATAAAAAAAAATCTAGATTTATTTGGTAATAGCACCACAGCGGGAGTAACAGGGCACTGCCAGAAGAATATAAATGCCGTGGTGAACTACGAGTATATTCAAAGACATCGAGACAAGGGGAGAGCTTTAGAGAGAAGAGTAAGGATTATACGAGGTACCCTGGGAGGTAGCTGTGCTCACCACCGTCCCACCAGCACGGCACCCACACAGCGGATTTACAAACAAGCTCCTCACATCGTAGTTCACGCAAGTTTGATGTCAGCCTGAGGTTGAGCAGGCAAGGTGTCAAGGAGGCTCTCTCAGAGGTCTTTTGTGTACGGAGCCGCTGTGGCTTGTGGGCAAGCCTGTGTTGCTGGCGGTCTGTTGTGATCGTTCCTATCAGGCAACCACACATAAAAGGCCCCCTTTAAACATTTACCGGCTTTATGTAGCTAATAAATGTTGACACGAGCAACTCCGTCTTGAGCCGAACAACATTCACACGGCGCGCGGATGTGTTTGCCAACGCAGATGCTCTCTGGACCCCGTCCTTTAATCACTCATTGGGCAGAGCTGATTAAATAATTGGCCACTGACGCTTCTTTCATCCTTCTCCCCCTCATCAGAGAAGGTGGAGACGAGGCTGCAAGCCCTGAGCTTTTAATCAAGCCTTGGTCTCTCTGGTTTCTCAGCTCTTGTCCTGACGCTACCCACGGGCCCCCGCCGAGAATGGCTTCATTAGAACCAAACGGGCTCTCAAAACCAATATCACTCCAGGACTGCCAAAGATTTTTAGGAGCTCTGTGCTAGGAATGAGAAATACCATTCTGTGATGTCACAAACCCGACTCGAGCAAGAAAGGAAAGCCTGAGGCAAAGCTCTCAGAGTAGTGAGAGGAACCATGCCCAACAATAGCACGGATTCGCGAGACCGGTGGCTCAGAAGTGTGTGCATTTAGCTTTCCCAGTGCACACTGCAGTACCTGGGCCCCCTTGCCAATTTAAATAATTCCTCATCTTACTAGGCAGAGCCTGATAACTTTCCTAGCCCTGATTGCAGCTAAGAAGCAGGGGCATAGAGCCTGCCAATCATCACAGGTGCTCCGAGTCTGAATCAGAAGCAAGGGATGCTGCAGGGTACACCCTGTACTGAGTGACGGCTGCAGCAACAGTTGCTACGGAGCATGTGTCCTACAACCTGAAGGGCTGGCAGAAGATCCCCTGGATCCGGTCCTAGAGCGATTTGTAGTTTATCTTTAGCTTCCTGAGCTCCAGACTTGATTCCTGGCCAATCCCCGTGCCTACTGTCCCAGATGATTTGAACTTGGGAATAGCTCTCCTCTCCTTTGTCTCTATCAAGCAGCTAGTGTCTCTTTTCGCTCACCACCTCTGTCCAGGGCTGATCCAAAAAGGCTGTCAGTCATGCGAAGGGCAATATTGTTCAATGGAGCGTTTGATTTGACAGCTTGCTTGGTTGTCACTTCAGGCGGGTGTCCAGTAATTGGGATGAAATCATTTGTGGCGTAGAAAAGAAATAAAATTCAAAGCTTATCTACTCACAAGTCTGAAAGTAGGACCATGCCAAGCAACAATACAGCTTTGATGCAGGAAGACTATTTACAAACCATTTGTTGAAAGTGGAAGGGTCTGGGGCTAGAGAGGTGGCTCAGGGGTTGAGAACACTTACAGAGGCTACTCTTGCAGGGATCTGGATTCAGTTCCCTGCATCCACGTGGAGGCTCAAAGCCATCTATAATTACAACTCCAGGGTATCTTCTGCCCTCTTCTGGCCTTCTGGGGTACTGCATGCATATGCTGCGCATGCCTGCGCGCGCGCACGCACGCACGCACGCACGCACGCACGCACGCACGCACGCACGCACACACACACACACACACACACACACACACACACACACACACACACACAGAGGCAAAATACCCTTACATATAAAATTTTACAATCTCTTTAAAACACTAGTGCTTGTTTTACTGAGGTAAGACTATTACTTCTCGGGGCTGGGGATTTAGCTCAGTGGTAGAGCGCTTACCTAGGAAGCGCAAGGTCCTGGGTTCGGTCCCCAGCTCCAAAAAAATGAACCAAAAAAAAAAAAAAAAAAAAAAAGAAAAAAAAAGACTATTACTTCTCTCTTGCTCTAACAGACAGAAAAGCCCCTCTTAGCCTCAGACAAATGGCACTGGAGAAGTCTGATAAGGCAAAAAACGCATCATATTCTTCTGTGGCACCCTCAACCCAGTCCTGTGTGGTAAAACATGTTTGTGGCAAGCCAAGTTCTTCACGCCCTTCAGCCCTACCTCTTTTGTCCCTGACTTGCCCCACCAGGGACTCAGGACTCCATTTCCTCACACTTGTGGAAAAAAATACTGCAAGGTTTTCCATTTTAATTAATTTGATTTCCCCACCTCTGTCTTGGCGAAGTTCTAGGTTTCCTTTAAGATTCATATCAAGGGTTGGGGATTTAGCTCAGTGGTAGAGCGCTTGCCTAGCAAGCGCAAGGCCCTGGGTTTGGTCCCCAGCTCCGAAAAAAAAAAAAAGAAAAGAAAAAAAAAAGATTCATATCAAATGTTGTTTACTAATAAGGTTAAGTCCCTTTATCCATGTTGGGTACAGTCTAAAGACACCCCCCCCCCAAGAGGTACTTAAACCATGAATGATACCAGTTCCTGTGTAGTATGTTTTTCATATATTCTATTATATATAAAAAATGTAGTAAGGAGATTAACACAACTAACAATAAAATAAAATGAGTATAACAACCTAATGTTAACAAAATTGTTAGCATGCTAGGTACGGTTGCACATGCTTATAATCCCAGTGCTCAAGAGGCAGAAGTAGGGAAGTCGTAAGTTCAAGACCACCCTGGGCTCTATGGTAAGTAAGTCTGGTCTTCACAGTGAGCCACCATCTCAAAGGAAAGGGACAGAGGGAGGAATAGGAAAAGAGAAGGAAGAACGTGAAGATCACTACTGTGGTGGGAGATTTGGGGAACATTTTACAGTAAAATACGTTTTTACTTGAACCTAAATCCAGCAGTGTCACTGCCGTGGGTCTGTCACTGAGATGGCTAGTAGCTGATAATTAGGTCAGGAGCCTATATGGTGTGCATATGTTGGACAAGGGGATGCTTCATGCCCAGGTAGGATGTAACACAAAATATATTACATTATATACACAGAATGATATTCAATGTAAAGCAGTCATTGTTTTTCTGGAATTTTCCATTTCATTCGAGCGGTTGAGCTCAGGCAAATGATATTCTCACCAGTAGGGGGAGCCACCACGTTGCCGTTTCTAATATCTTTCAGCAACACTTTCTAGACCTTTGGATATGGACCATAAATATTTATGTCTGCCGATGCACCATATGTATGCTGCTATATTAATTATCCATGTATAAAAGCACAGAGATGGAAAAAGAATGTGAATTCTAACGATTTTTTTTCCTTCTAGAAGCTGGGGTGCATTCAGCGTGTACATATCCCTGTCATGTTTGTGGCATCGCCACACACAGTGATATTTCTGTTTCAATGCCCTAATTTGCCTTTGAATCTGCATGTGTCTAACACAGTGCTTTAAGAGATTTTTTTTTTTTTCCGGAGCTGAGGACCGAACCCAGGGCCTAGCAAGCGCTCTACCACTGAGCTAAATCCCCAACCCCAGAGATTTTTTTAAATGAGTGTTTGCTTACATGCACGTATGTGCACCATGTAAGTGTACAGCTCAAGGAGGCCAGAAGAGGGCTCTGGATACCCTGGAACTGAAGATACAGATGTTTGTGAGCTGCTGGTGGGTGCTGGGAACTGTACCCAGGTCCTCCAGAAGAGTAACCAGTGCTTTTAACCACAGAACCATCTCTGCAGCTTCAGAAAGTGCTTTCATATTCCTGTAGAAATTAGTTTATATAGCATTAAAAATGGGGATTTAAACACTGATAGAATTTCAAGTTCCGGTGGTTTTTCTCAGTAATGAGGGATTCAGGAGTTCGTGTTATGGGCAGCCTCATCTGAGGAAATCCAGTTTCAAAGTTAAGCCAATTAGTCTTGCCCATGCTCCCCACCTAAACTTTCTCTGGCTCTGCTTAACTCTGCACAAGTGAATTACAACTCAATCCACAATCTAAGGTTATTAAAATAGAGAGATATAGTTTTTCTAAATTGAATATTTGAACATTACCATCTCAGTTAGGATGGGCCATTCATTTGTATACTTGAAAGTATTTCCCCAAACAAGCCCAAAGCCCAGTTATGTGTGTAGGTCTCGAATCAGAACAAGGAGAAGAATAGAAATATATCTTAGATGCCCACAATTCCCACTTCTGAAATTTTTATTCTGTTTGGGCATTCAAGACTCAGTGATTTTTCTTACGAGAACTAACCAACTGTGAAATTCTATACAAAACAGGATCTCTAAAAACTACTGCATATTGTGGCCCTCCACTTGCTAAGGAGCCTGAGTGGTGGTGGAATTTAAGAGGTGCAATGCATTATTTTAATAATTAGTTGGGTATGGTCTCCAACGGTGGCCACGTGCTCACTGTGTGACTGCTGGTGGGGGGAGGAGCACAAAGTGTTGACTCCCTGTGAAGCTTTGTAATTTCACACTTTTTATCTCCCTCATAGATTTCTCTAAAGTAGCCTTTTAAATTTGAAAGCCAAACTAGTTTGAACAAGATCCGCAAAGGGTCTCTACCCGGTGTTTAATTCTTTGTGTTGTTTCTCTTCCCAAGGACAACACTGAGGTCTACCTGCTGTAGAAAACCTGGGTAGATACAGTTGCCACTAGCGGGATACTATTGGGTTGTGGGATACATTAAGGTGAAACCTGGTAGGTTAAACGCTACTAAAGTATTAGGCTCAGAAAGCAACATTCCAAAGTGGAAATGAAATAGACATCAAAAGAAAGGGACCAAGGAGGAGAAGATGGAGGGGAAAGGCTTTCCCCTGGGTTCTCTTATCTACCTAAAGACCAGATACACTCAAGAGAGCCCGATGCTGCTTCAATCTTTGAGCCGAGATTTCATTAATGGAAGAAGATTAAATTCATCTCACAGAAGAAGCGACTGAAAATTCAACATGACACCAGAGCCTGGGGGAACCTTTCCCTCAGGCCACCGTGTGGTCTCCAGGGCACATTCATCCTCAGATCACTTCCTATCTCGCTAAAGCAGTTCTTCTCAACCTTCCTACTTCCCAATTCCCTTTAATACGGTTCCTCATGTTGTGGTGACTGATATGTTTTCTAATACGGCGGCATGATGCGGCAGGAGGGGGTGCCCTAGTTGGCTCATGCTGAGGTATCCCCCCCCGCCCCCGCTCCGTACCAGCCATACAACAGGTCTAATGTAAAATGAAGTTTATATGGGGGTGGGGGGTGAGAAGGGAGTGGAAGCAGAGAAAGAAAGAGGACGGAGAAGGACAGGGAGAGAGAGGGAGAGGGAGAGGGAGAGAGCCAGAGAGGCCAAAACAGTCCTTTTATAGCAAGCCAGGCTTTACCTCGCTGTTGCTAGGTTACTGTTGGGCGGAGTCTAGAAGAGAAGCTAACAGTGACCCCTTAACTATAAAATTATTCTTCTTGCTACTTCATAACTGTAATTTTGCTACCGTTTTGAGTTGTAACGTAAATATCGAATATGCAGGATATTTGGTATGTGAATGCCCCAAGGGGGTCGTGACTGACCCACAGGTTGAGAACCACTTCAAGTCGCCACAAGGACACACCCTTGTCCACTTGGCTTCAGACCCAGGACAAAGGACTGAGGTACATATCTTACATACCAGGGCAGGCCTGGCCTCCAGGTTCTCCCAGCGTCCCTCAGTTCCTACCTTGTATACCTGCCCCCAACTCTGAACTTTCCAGCCTGGGCTGCCTTTCCCCCAGAGGCTCCTCCCCATATTATCCAGACGTTTTGGTCTCCTCTCTTCCTCTCTGTCTTCCCCCTCTTCTCTCTCTTTCCCTTCCCGTGGCGACTTCCCTGACCTCCTTCCCTGGGGCCAGTTAATTCGCCCAAGAGCAGTTTCCCAATAAACTTGTGTTTAATATAATCTAATTTGACTCGAATTGGCTCATTTTACCGGCTGAGAAATAACTTCTCATCCATCTCCTGGAAGAGGGTACTCAGGCTTTCTCCATCTCCCCCAACCGCCTTGGAGTTTTTGTATTTTAAATGGTCCCTGTGTGTCCTTGGTCAGGGTTTCTTTAGCTCTGATGGAACACCATGGCCAAAAGCAAATTGGGAAGGAACGGGGTTTATTCAGTTTACACTTCCACACCATAGTCCACCGCTGAGGGAAGTCCGGCAACCTAGAGGCAGGAGCTGACACAGAGGCCATGGAGGAGTGCGGGTCATTCAGAGATTCTGAGCTCAATTCCCAGCAACCACATGGGGGCCCACAACCATCTATAATGCGATCTGGTGCCCTCTTCTGGTGTGGAGCCACACATGCAGGCAGAGCACTGTGTGCACAATAAAGAAATCCTAAAAAGAAAAAAAAAATGGGGGTTGAGGATTTAGCTCAGTGGTAGAGCGCTTGCCTAGCAAGTGCAAGGCCCTGGGTTCGGTCCTCAGCTCCGGGAAAAAAATAAAAGAAAAAAAAAAAAGAAAAATAAATGCAGCTCTTAACTCTAGGACCCATTCGGATGCCAGAGAAGCCTCTTCCCGAGACATTAAAACCTGTAGTGGGAAAAAAGAAAGAAAGAAACAAACAAACTACATACCATTTTTGTAACGTTTCACAGGTCCAATAATTTGCACAACCACACATGGGTTCACCGGGAAGGGTGTTTCATTCCATCACTGTGGAATACTGCGTAATATCTGCTCCTTTTTTTTTTTTTTTTTTTTCGGAGCTGGGGACCGAACCCAGGGCCTTGCGGTTGCTAGGCAAGCGCTCTGCCACTGAGCTAAATCCCCAACCCCCCCTTTTTTTTAAATCTAGACTTCTTTGGTTCGCCTTTCCGTAAACTGGGCACACACGAGTGTGACAATGGCATATGACAACGGCATGTGCTCAGCAGTAACAAGCTCTTCTTGCCGCTTCATCTTACCATGGCAGAGCGTGGCAAGACAGATCGATCGTGCTGCCTCGAGCCTTTCTTTCTCCTGTGTTTTGTTTTCTTGTTTCCACTGCTGGGGATATACGCTCAGACCCAGAGCTTTATGCGCATGCGTTGAATGTAGGCGCGTGTGCGCGTTGTGTGTTGTGGCGAGTGTATGGAGCTCAAAGGACAATCTCTGCTCTTGATCCTTTCACCTTGCTTGCAGCCGGGTCTCTTACTCATTGCTGCAGTGTGCAAGGCTAAATGACCAGTGAGCTTCTGGGGATTCTCCCGTCAGTCCCTACCAGCCCCACCCCGATCTCTCTACAGTAGTGCCGAGATTTTCTACGTGCACTGCCACATCTGCCTACTTACACTAGTTCTGGAGATTGAAATTCAGATCCTCACGCTTGCGCGGCAAGAGCCCTACCTACTGAGCCATCTCCCCAGCTCTTGCAGTCTTTTCCTAAGATTATCTACTAACACGATTCTGGGGGCATCACTTTTATCACCTCCTCTTATCCTAGTACTATTACTACTAGTAATATTCATATTAGTCTATGAATCTGGGGTCTGTATTGGTTCATTCTCTTGTCACTGTGACAAAATGCCTAATAGCCACAAAGGAAGAGAGGGTCATTTGAGTTCACGGGTCACAGGGTACCATCAAGCATGTCAGGGAAGATGTGGTAGTTTGTACATGCTCAGCCCAGGGAGTGGTATGATTAGAAGGTGTGGCCTGGTTAGGGTAGGTGTGGCCTTCTTGGGGTAGGTGTGGCTATGAAGGAGTGGGTGTATCTCTGTGGGCATGAGCTTTAAGACTCTCATCCTACCTGCTTAGAAACCAGTATTCTGTTAGCAGCCACCAGATGAAGATGTAGGACTCTCAGCTCCTCCTGCACCATGCCTGCCTGGATGCTGCCATGTTCTTGCCTTGATGATTATGGACTGAATCTCTGAATCTGTAAGCCAGCTGCAATTAAATGTTATCCTTTACAAGACTTGCCTTAGTCATGGTGTCTGTTCACAACAGTAAAACCCTAAGACAGAAGTTGGTACCAGGGACTAGGGTATTGCTGTGATAGGCCTGACCATTTTTTGTTTGGAAGACTTTGAATTTGGAAAGCCATGGAATTTTTTTTTGTTGTTGTTGTTCTTTTTTTTCGGAGCTGGGGACTGAACCCAGGGCCTTGCGCTTCCTAGGTAAGCACTCTACCACTGAGCTAAATCCCCAGCCCCTGGAAAGCCATGGAATGTTTTAAGTGGGTCTTAATAGGCCTTCTTCCATAGAAGGAATGTGGAAGACTGTTGCTATGAGTGATTTGAACTGTGCAGACCTGGCCCAAGAGGTTTCAGTGGAGAAGAATTTCAGTATATGGCATACAAACTGTTTTTGTGGTATTCTGGTGAAGAATGTGGCTGCTCTTTGCCCTTGTCTGAAGAGTCTGCCCAAGTCTAACATGAAGAAACTCAGATTAATTGCATTGACAAAGGAACTCTCAGAAACGCCCATCATAGACTTTGTTCTCTGGTTAAGTCTCATGAAGAGCATTTTAAACATGTGGAGCAAGCTGAGAAAGGGGAAAAGTGTTAAAAGGGCACCATGAAGTGAAATGTCCCTGAATCCTGTGTTCTATCCTCCTCAGCTAAATTTAGATCCAGGCATGGTGGTACGTACCTTTAATCCCAGGAGACAAAGCCCAATAGATCTCTGAGTTCAAAGCCAACCAGGGACAAAGCAGGTTCTAGGTGAAGAAAAAACTTAAATCCAGGCATGGTGGTATCTGCCTTTAATCCCAGCATTACAGGAGACAGATCTCTGAGGTCAAAGTCAATCTACAGAGCAAATTCCAGGAAAGCCAAGCTTAGGCAAAGAGGGAGTCAGAAAACAGAAAGCTGGTAATAGGATAAGGGGGGCCATGTTCCAGTCCCAGAAAGCAGCAGAACATGGCAGCTTGAGCCATGTGGCTCTGGCTTTAGAGTGAAAGATAGAAGGGATGACTGGGACAATGGATGCCGGTTAACTGGAGCTAGGAAATTACCAGTGATTAAGAAGAGACCAGCATCCCTGCGGTGACATTTTCTGGGAAGTACTTTCTGAGAGCACAAAGAAGCTACGTTCCAGAGATGGCCGGGGTTGTATCTTGTGCTGTGGCTGTACTTGGTAATGTGTAAGAGTCACCCAGGTGGTACTGGTTTCGAAGGCATCAAGGAGTCATGAAGAGTGTGAGGTTCAGCACTGTGAGAGGCCATGGAAGGCCATGGGTGAAGGTGCAGCCTCAGTTGCAGCTGATGGCCCAGGACTGAAGGGGTCATGCAAAGGATTTGAGGCTTGGCACCATGAAGAGAGCCTATGAGAGGCTATTGGTGAAGCCTAATTGGAGCAGAAAACCCCAGCGTATTGGAGATGCCAGTACCATGAGATGATCACCAAGAACAGCAGTGGCAGTGGAGTGGATCAACCTGAGCTTAGAATACTACAGAGGGCAGCACTGGAGAAGTGATGCCAGCCCTGTGGAGGATCCCAGAAGATCAATGTGTAGATATCAGACATTGAGACAAGAAGTTGTAACATTGAAGTTGCCTTGGAGACCCCAAGATGTTTGAGATGCCAGAGCCGTGGCCTATCTGCTGAGGAAAGCTCTTAACAGGGGGTGGAACCAGCCCAGGAAAAAGAAGTTTGATGCAGTCAACAAAGAGGAAAGAGTTGGAAATCTGAAGAGTGCTTTTTGACATCAGCCATGGAGATGCAGAATTTGGAGTTTTCCCAGCCAGTTTCCTGTCTTGCCTTGGGGATTATAGTTAAGTGATGGGATGAATCTCAGAAGAGACTTTGAACTTTGGACTTTTAACACTGTTGAGACTGCTATAGACTTGGGGGCTTTTGAAGTCAGAGTAAATGTATTTTGCATTATGTTATGTTTAGGTATGGCCCCATAGACTCATGTTTGAACAAGTCTATAGGGCCAGGGAGTAGAGTGTGATGGTTTGTATATGCTTAGCCCAGGGAGTGGCATGATTAGGAGGCGTGGCCTTGTTGAGTGGGCGTGTCACTGTGGGTGTGGACTTTAAGACCCTCATCCTAGCCGCCTAGAAGCCAGTATTCTGCTAACAGCCTTCAGATGAAGATGTAGAACTCTCAGTTCTGCCTGCACCATGCCCGCCTGGATGCTGCCATGTTCCCACCTTGAAGATAATGGACTGAATCTCTGAACCTGTAAGGCAGCCCCAATTAAACGTTGTCCTTTATAAAAATTGCCTTGGTCAACCAGAGCTTCCAGGGACTAAGCCACTACCTAAAGACTATACATGGACTGACCCTGGACTCTGACCTCATAGGTAGCAATGAATAGCCTAGTAAGATCACCAGTGGAAGGGGAAGCCCTTGGTCCTGCTAAGACTGAACCCCCAGTGAACGTGATTGTTGGGGGGAGGGCGGCAACGGGGGGAGGATGGGGAGGGGAACACCCATAAAGAAGGGGAGGGGGAGGGGTTAGGGGGATGTTGGCCCAGAAACCGGGAAAGGGAATAACACTCGAAATGTAAATAAGAAATACTCAAGTTAATAAAAAAAAATTTTTTTTAAAAATTGCCTTGGTCATGGTGTCTGTTCACAGCAGTAAAATCCTAAAACAGTGGCTGAAGTAGTTGGAGATGCTCTGTTCACCATGGAACAAACTTGTCACATGCTCACTGTCCTGGTTGACTTGTCAACTTGACACCAGCTGAAGTTATCTGGGAAGAAGATCCTCAATTAAGAAAAAGCCTTCATCCAGATTGCCCATAGGCAAGTCTATAGGGCATCTCCTTGATTTAGGACAGATGTTGAGAGGGCTGGTGGCCCTGACAGCAGCTCTGTGCTGAGCAAGCTAGGAGGAGCAAGCCAGGCAGCAGCGTTCCTCCATGGTTGCTGCTTCATTTCCTGCCTGCTGTTTCCTGACTTCCCTCAGGGAGTGTGGATTGAGAGCTGGAAACCTACATAAGCTTCTTCCCCGAGTAGTTTTCCGTCATGGTGTCTTATCACAGCAACACAAACCCTAACGAAGACACGGGCTTGCATCTGTACAGATCAGGAAGTAGCAAACGGCTTGTTTGGGATCCCCAGGAGATACCACCATCAGGGCCTGCTCCCTGTACCTCGCTGCTGCTGGCTACAGTACCACCTATAACCCCTCAAAATGCACCAGGAGCTGGGGACCATGTGTCCTAGGGAGACCATTCAAACTATAACATGAACTAAGGAGACACATTCAAACCTCAGCTAGGGTGTTTGTATCTTCCTACCTACTGTGAATTACCAATGTTACAATCAGACTCGTTCACGCTGTTACAGCCTATGTTTCACTTTGACCTCCAAGAATCCAGGAAAGACAAACAAGAAATGGGCTTGAACCCGGAGAAATACACTGAACCCGGAGAAATACAAGGTGCACATGTTCCAGTAGGTAATGTCCCTTTATCGGATCACCCTTAAAATGTGGAAAGAAAGGAAGGAAGGAAGATGAAGATGAGAGGAGGGGGAGGAAGAGGGAGAGAGGAGAATGCAAGCAAGCAGGCCAATTTTGCTCACTGTAATTACTCCTCCGGGCCAGCAGGAGGCTCTGTTCTGACATCCTCCTAGACAGAGGCTCCTTCTACACCCCCAGTAACCTCAATGACCCACAGCCAGGAAAGAGTACAGCAAATGGCTTACACACTGTCTCCAAGACTTTCGCCATGAGGCGACACAGGACACTTCCATTCTCTGTGCTGTCGAAAGCAGATCGCACGGTCAGGCACAAATTTAAAAGGAAGCCCTCTCCTAGGTCCACAGTTTACAGTAACGTTTTCCAAAGCCCATAGGTTTTCAGAGTCATATAAAGGGAAGTGGCAGGTATCTAAGGAAATTAAAGGATCCAAAAATTTACCAGGCATCTGACACTGCTCTGCCCAGACTGTGTTACATGAAGGGAGAAAAGGAAACAAACTCGTGAGAGGATTCACAATTATCGGGATTTTATATATTAATGCAAAGTAGTTACTTTTTCTATTGCTGTGATAGAAGACGGTGACCAAAGAAACACACAGAAAGAAGTGTTCTCTGCGTTTGATTTCCAAGGAGAATCCAGAATTACTGGAGATTCTTCCCGGCAGCAGGCAGCTGGAAACCGAGAGAGCACCTTCAGCTACAAGTACAAAGTATCGAGTGAAATGGAAGTGGGGCGAAGCTATAAATACTCAAAGCCCTTTCCCAGTGACATACTTCTCCAGCAAGGCCACTTCCCAAACAGTATCACCAGCTGGAGACAAAGTATCCAAGTACCTGAACATTTGGAGGCCATTTCTCATCCAAGCCACCACACCTGCTGTCCTCTGGATAAACTTGCCTGACCTACTTAGTTGAGCTTTATTCATGGTGACAAACAGCGCACTGTAGAGTATGACATTTAGTATTATAATGAATGTCATTTCTTGGTGGCCTGTGGAGAAACATCTTAAGTCATAAAGGCTTTGAGAGGCCAACTTACTGATTATTGGAGAGGGAGAACCTCGAAAGTGTAGACAGTGTGTTTGTGTGGTGGGGTGAGAGCCAAATTCCCCATTAACCCAACAATGCTTGGGGCTCACAGTACTCTTTAGGGGCATATGACATTGTTTTTAATAGCCCCTTAAAATCAATGAGAAAGGGGTTGGTGATTCAGCTCAGTGGTAGAGCACTTGACTAGCAAGTACAAGGCCCTGGGTTTGGATGCTTATGTAACCACCTAAGTGCCTCAGGAACCTCCAGGGTGCTGGGGTCTGGTCTCCCCAGTGTTGGGAAGCCTCTAGGTTCTACGGAGCCTCCTGGGTCCTGGGGGAGGCTCCTAGGCTCTGGAGAAAGCTCTAGGATGCTTAGAAAGGCTCCTGCATGTTGGGGGAGCTTTCTGGGCACAGGACAGGGAGGTGATGAGGACAGTTTTAAGCACCAGCTAAACCAGCAACCAATAGAGCGACACCAGGACTACTTCCTTCCAGGAGGCAGTCTTGTGGAGCTTGTTTTGGTTTCTGTTCCCCCAGGCCGCTGGGATGATTCTGGGCCAGCCCTCCCCACACTGCCTCTATTCCTAGCCTTGCCTCACTGTCTCATCATTCCAAATTCTTTCCGATGACCTCATTTTCCCCCTGATCCCCTATAGTGTGGACCTGGACCGTACGTAAGTCACACAAGACACTTACAATGCCCTCCACAACAAGACTGCACAGGTTTCCATGACATCATGTATTTAGAATAATACCCAAACTCTCAGTATAATAAATTATATTGCTTTGAGCCACTAGCAACTTAGACCTATTAAATTAGATCCAATATACTTATTCTCACATTTATTTTTCCCTTTAACTAATAAAAATTAGGCTTTACAGGGGGCTTGGTGTAGGTGTTTAATATGTTGTTTCGTTTTTTGAGACAGGGTCTCATTACCTAGCCTTGGCTGGCCTGAAACTCACTCTGTAGACCAGGCTGGCCTTGAATGCACAGAGATCTACCAGCCTCTGCTTCCCAAATGACGGTATTAAAATGACGGTGTGCCATCACCCCTACCAGCCTTAGAAAAAATTTAAATGATATGCATGATTCACATTTGTTTCTCAGTGTGTGTGTGTGTGTGTGTGTGTGTGTGTGTGATTGTGTGTGTGTGTCCTTGTCTGTGTGTGTTTCATTGTGTGTGTGTCTCATTGTATGGGTATGTCATTGTGTGTGTGTCTCATTGTGTATGTGTGTTTGTGTCATTGTGTGTATGTGTGTGTGTGTGTGTGTGTGTGTGTGTGTTGGTTTGAATGAGATTGGCTCCAATAGATTCGTATATTTGAATACTTGATCCTCAGTTGGTAGAAACATTTGGGAAAGATTAGGAGGTATGCCCTCATTAGAGGAAGTGTGTAACTGGGGCAGGCTTATGTCTTGAAGACCACATTATTTTTAGATTCTCTTTCCACGCACATGCCTCCCGGCGGGCTCTGCCTCCTGCTTCTGGATTGAATTTCTGCCTGCCACCATGCTTCTGCCATGATGGTCACAGACACTCACCCTCTGAAATTTTAACCCCTTGACAAACTGTTTCTTCTATATTGCCTTGGTCCTAATGTCTGAGCACAGCAATGGAACAGTTACTAAGGTAAAGTGTGTATGTATCCGCATGTGTGGAGGCCAGAGGGAAGGCAGATGTCTTCCTCCACTGCTCCCGACTCATCTTTTGAGACCAGGTCTCTCACTGAACCCACCCTTATTGGTTTTGGTGGATGTCATCTCCAGCAAGCCCCAGGGATTCTCTTGCTCCTGCCTGCCCAGCGCTGGGACCACAGACATGTGCCACGACACCTGCTTTGTATGTGAGTGCTGGGGATTTGAACTCAAGCCATACATGCTTGTACAGCAAACCCTCAACTGAATGAGCCATCTTCCTAGCCCTCGGATTGTGTTTGCACCAGCCAATACTCCTTAAGTCTTTACACAAGCCAGGCCTGATGGCCCACACAGTGAGATATACTTTTAATCCTAGCACTGAAAGTCAGAGGTAGGCAGAGCTCTTCAGGCCAACCTGGTCTACATAGCGAGTTCTGGGCCAGTCAGCTTACACATAGAGAGACCCTGTCTCAAAACAAAATAACAACCAAAGCAAAGGACTTCATGCAGCATCGGACCCTTTGACAATCATGTTGAAGGACCCTAGTTCTTACTGAAGTGTAAGAGCTATTAAGAGGCTTGGCCTGATAGAAAGTAGGTAGGTTATTGGGTTCCTGTGAAGGACCCTAGGGGCTTTTGCCAGCTTTACACCCACTGCCTCAAGTCAAGATTAGGCCAAGTTCCATTCTCCACCCACGGTTCTCAGGAGGAGCAGGGACATTCTTGAAAAAAAAAACCAAAGAATGTACTGACTGATAGTCACCTGACCCTCTGGTTCCAAATAGAGTTTGAATGCATGTCCTATGCTTGCTAGCCAATAGATTCAAAGGTCAATATGCTTAGCCAATAAGTTTAAACTGTAACCTTGCTGATGTAACCTGTATCCCTAAAAAGTAAAAAAAAAAAAAAAAAAAAAAAAAAAACCTGCTTGATATAGCCATTCAAGGTCACCTTCTAGACACTTGCCACGTGGGGCTGATTGAAGGTCGATCCCAACGTGCTGGAAAAATAAACCTCTTGTGTTTGCATGAGAACTCCGTTCTCATGTCTCACTTGGGAGATCTCCCGGTAGTTAAGACTCACTTCCAGCCATACAATGTCATGCCACATGTTTCTGCGCAGGACCCTCCAATGTTTTGGTGCTTTGCTCATGGGCAAATAAAATATCTTACTGTAAGGTCTTTTGGGCCTCTAATGGCCTTAGATGACACTAAGTGCCATCTTACACCATCTTGTTGAGGTTTGGTCTGTTGCTATATATTGTGAAGCTAAATTCTGTTCCCAAAGGTTTAGTTGCCTAAGAGTGAATTCTCACAGTTACCAGCTTTTGCTGTGCAAACCTTGTTCCTTAACTTAAAACTATTAGTTAAATAAAAATGGCAACAGCCAGGCCCTGGGTTCCGTCCCCAGCTCCAAAAAAAAAGAAAAAGAAAAAAAATGGCTACAGCCAATTACGGGGGGTGGGGTGGGGGAGTAGTTACAGAAAGGAGAGTTTGGAGTTACCTGGTTGGGGGTTGCAGAGAAAAAAGAGAAGAAAAGAAGGACAAGGGCAGGGAGGGGGGAAGGGTATGGACCTCCATGAGAGGAGATGGACATGAACACATGGCCAGGAGAAACAAATATTTCAGGTACACTTCTGGGGAAGCAGCCAGACCAGCAGTTTAGAAAAGCAGAATAGGAGTTAGCTACCCCCTCCCCCCCCCGCCCCCAGTGATTGTCAAAGGTAAATGAAATAACCACAGTCTGGGTCTCACTCAGTCATAAGCTAGAGCGGGATAAGTTTAAATTGGATCAAGTACACCGTCTATCACTGCTGCGGTTGCCTCTCTGTCCAGAGCAGCCTGGGAAACAGAAAACATGTCAGTCAGGGCTTCTGAGTGCTTCCCTACTGCTGAGATTTCCTCCAGAAAACAGGATGTCTTTCCCTCACTTCCTCAGGGGTTCTCTCTCTCTCTCTCTCTCTCTCTCTCTCTCTCTCTCTCTCTCTCTCTCTCTTACACACACACACACACACACACACACACACACACACACACAGAGCACACCCCTCCCCCACCGTTCCACTTTAGTTTCTGCACGGCACTTATTGTAAGCAGTTCCTTCATTTTTCTGTAATATTCACAAGGGCAAACATCTTTGCGCTGTTTACCACTCGAGAGCCAGTGCCCAGAACAATGTCTGCCTCTTAACAGGCACTTGCTGGACACTCGATGGCTGTGCATCACTGACAGGGGCGTGATAAATGCACGGAAAAGAAGCCCCCAGGTCTGCCACTAATCTAGGTGGGACTCCTCGACCGCCATACAAGACATCCGTCCTGCCATCCAGAGCAACAGCTCTCACGGAATGGGGAACTATTGACTGACTTCGCTCTCCATGGAAACTAACAGAGGTGGCTGTGCCGAGGCCAGATGGAGGTGGAGGGGATGGGGGTGGATGCTTGGTGCCATCCAAAAAGCCATCAACTCTATACAATTTATAAAGGTCATTCAACTCCTTTTTGTCTTCTTTTATGACGACGGAAGCAGTGTATATTTCAAAACTCTTAAGTAAAATCAAAAGAAAGCTAAGGAATGCAAATAGCATAAAAGCAATTACGGCGGAACCAGGCTGTGGGCCTGCAAGAACAAGCGGCAAGCCAGAGATTGATGACATTTTTATGAGGGAGGCCAGAGTTCCTCTGGCTGCAGCTTTCATCTATGTCCAGGTCACACTGTCTCCTGTTATCTCCGTCCCCCCTGCACAGGTGCCTGGAACATTCTCCTCTGTTCGAGGAGAAACTAGGGCACCAGCTTTGTTGTCACAATACCTCGTTTTCTGGAGCCCTTTGGCTCGCAGCTTAAAATCAAAGGCTTAAGAACAGTGAGCACCTTTCTCCCTCCTGGTCCGGCTTGTCCGTTCCTGCTTCCTGCTCAGCCATCTGTGTTAGGACTCTGTCCCCATTTGGGACTCTGCAATCCCCAAAAAGGATTAGCAGTTTGGTCTCATTAACAGGGAGACCAAGTAACAAGACTAAAGCCCCCAATGGATTATGAGCCTCCCAGGACTGGACTTATCTAGTGAAAGCAGCCTCCAAAACAGGCCCGTCTCCAGGGTGAAAAACTGTTTATTCTTTGTGAGACCTCACCCAGACATGAAGATTTGTCCTATCTTAGCTCCACAAGATGCTGAGTATCAGTCTCGAGCCTCTGCCATAAATGGAACCTAAACGTCACATTCTCTCAAATTTACCCATCCAGAACCAGTGGCGTAAAGTGTAACCATTCCTCCAAGGCACGGACTCCCATATCCCACACCTGCCTGTCCCAGGTCCTCATCCATTCTGTCCCTCCCCATTGGTTCCAGCAAGGGCTTCAGAACTCGAACTTAACTCCATTCCTTACACGCATTCCTCATCGAAACTCTTGAGTCCAGAAGGGCTTCCCTCTCATTTATTTTCCCCCCAGAGCTGAGGATCGAACCCAGGGCCTTGCACTTGCTAGGCAAGTGCTCTACCACTGAGCTAAATCCCCAACCCCTTCCCCCTTATTTGTAAACTGGGAGTGATCATGGTGTAAGGGTCCATGATTTTCCAAAGAACGATACCAGACTCAAATAGTATGTAAACACAGAGAGGGTTCTATTCTGCAGAAGTGCAGTATACTGGGGTCTCCCATTACCAAGATAGAGAGACCATGAAGTGAGCTCCCAGGCCCAATTTAAAGCACCTTAGGGGAATTCCAGGGTAGATGGGCTTCCTCTTACACTGTCTCTAAGCATTCCAGAACCTTTACCAGGGCGTGGTGGCTGGAAACTTGCAGAGGAATCCTGGGGTAGGTGAGTTTGGTCTTACTCTGTCTCTAAGTATGTTCCATTACTGGGTCCAGGTGCCTGGATGGAAACTGCTGACCCATTGTCCTTGTTTCAGGCCAGGTGGTGGGACAGTTTCTGATGAGCTGCCTGAAGCCTGGGTTTGTAAACGCAGACTCCTTAACAGCTAATTTGAAGCCTGTCAGGGAATCAACTTAGCCTTCTCGATGGAAGGTATCTATGAGGGCTCTTGAGAGGTTATCTGAAAACACAGGCTTGGTACCCAACAGTGGACTGAGATGCTATCGTCTTCCCCATAGTCAGCAACCCTGAAATTTACTTTTTCTTCTTTCTTTCTCTCTTTCTTTCTTCCTCTCTTTCTTTCTTTCCTTCTTTCTTTCTTTCTTTCTTTTTTTTAAATGTCTGTGGCAGCACTCCAAACCATTTGGCAGAGGTTCTGAGGTCCATTGGGGGTTAACACTCCTACACTTGCATGGGCCAGGTGTCCCAGTGACATGAGGGGAGGCAGGTGACACATGCTGGCTCCTGTCTTCAAGGCTGTAAAAATAGTTACTCTGGGGGCTGGGGATTTAGCTCAGTGGTAGAGCGCTTACCTAGGAAGCACAAGGCCCTGGGTTCGGTCCCCAGCTCCAAAAAAAAAAAAAAAAAAAAAAAAAAAAACCCAAAAAAAAGTTACTCTGGAGCTCCTGGGAATGAAATCCGCAGAGTATTCCTCAGCCAAGAAATGGACACACAGAGAGACTGAGTAAGCCCTGAACACAACGTCACACACACACACACACACACACACACACACACACACACCCGCACCCCCACACCCCCACACTCCCTTGTAGACAAGGCTGCAGCTAAACCATGAGTTCCCTCCAACCCCTCTGGGCATAAGAATTAATGCCTTTCCTTTCCTATTGCTACTGTGTTTTGCTGTGGTTCTTATTGTTGCATTTTGCTTCTTTCCGTTTCTTTGTTTGCTGGGGTTTTTGTCACTAGTGACTAAGTCCAAAAAGAAACACTGTTTCTCTGCCTCTTTGGCAGTTAGTGTGTGATGTTCATGAGTCTCTGGCTCCCCTGAGTGGCAAAGAAAATAAATTCACGTCTCCAGGATTCCGACTCTCTGCATAGGATGCTCATTTCCAGGATTTATTTACCCTCCTGTGCTCTAGTTCAAACAGAGTCGAGTTTATTCTTCACTCAGAAGTGCTTTGACATGAATTTATTCTGCAGGTCAGGCAGCGTTTGTGGTTGGGGCCCTCATCAAGAGCAAAGCTCATCCTTCGTCTTGCTTTGTTGTGGTCCTTGGATGAGGGTCAGAGGTATGACCAGTGGCTTGAAGTAGGGGTCGGTGGATCACCCTTCTGCAGAAACAGTTGGACAAAAACCACCAGGTTGGCATGACAACAAGGTTGGGCTAGCCAGCTACAGACACCAGCCCCTTCTCCCAACACCGGGACCAGGGTTGGGGATTTGGCTCAGTGGTAGAGCGCTTGCCTAGCAACCGCAAGGCCCTGGGTTCCGCCCCAGCTCCGGAAAAAAAAACAGTGCGACACCAACACCGGGACCAACTTCTTCCGGATTACCCTAAGGAGGAACTAATTAGAAACAAACAAACAAACAAACAAACAAAAGCAATTAAAAGTTGATAGATATCTTCACTGTGTATTTTTTTTTCTGGACAGGTTTAAAGTTCTCTCTCTCTCTCTCTCTCTCTCTCTCTCTCTCTCTCTCTCTCTCTCTCTCTCTCTCTCTCTCTCTCCATCTCCCCATTATTTCCCAGAGATTTACTACCCATGCAAGAGAAGTCCTCCAAACTGCTACATGCCTTTAAACACTCAAAGACAATCTCCTGCCTACAGGCCTTAGAGCACTAAGGTAAGATTTTTTTTTTAAGAGCCTAAGTAAATGACAGTGATGTGTACTCAGTACGAAGTGGACGTGTTTGGTGAGTGGATGAGGGAAGACTTTAGAGTTGAAAATGATGGATGTGTTCAGACACATTCCGAATTAAATTGAGCTCTCTCTAGTCCCCAAGCTGTGGGCTTCGGTGTCGCTTCCTTCATTGTCTTACCATGCTGTCTTTTTTGGTTCAGGAGAGCAAGTCTGCAGCCTCATGCCGTGCCACACGAGCCCTCTCTATCACTAAGTCACACCCCAGTCACATAGACATGTTTCTATTTCTCACCTCAGCAGGCCTGCTATTTTTGTGGTTGACGATAATTATCTCTGAAAAACTGCATTCCTTCCTCATAATGAGGGTTCACGGGAGGAGTTCCAGGGGCGGGAAACTTCCAGGCTGGGTGGTCAGAGATGGGTGGCTGGCTCATTCATGTATGACACCACAACAGTCTTTTGGAAAAGTTTATGATGTTGTAGCTATCCATTTACGGGGCCGCATACGTAATGCATTTTAAGACAATGTTGAAAATGGGGCCACGGGTTGGGGATTTAGCTCAGTGGTTGAGGCCCTGGGTTTGGTCCTCAGTTCTGGGGGGCATGTGGGGGTAGGGGGAAGGTAGACAATGAAAGAAAAGAAAATGGGGCCATGAAGGCCGCAGAGATTGTCTGCATTTTGTCTAGGCTCCTCCCCACAGTTACCTGGCAACAGCCAGTCACTATAAAAAGGGGCTGCTTGGCCCCTCCTCTGTCTCTTGCCTTCTTTTTTTTTTTTTTTTTTTTTTTGGGTTCTTTTTTTTTTTCGGAGCTGGGGACCAAACCCAGGGCCTTGCGCTTCCTAGGCAAGCGCTCTACCACTGAGCTAAATCCCCAAGCCCCTGTCTCTTGCCTTCTTGCTCTCCCTCTGTCCTCTCCCTCCTGCTCGCCCCCCTTCACCGTTCATGGCTGGACTCTACTCCTCTGCTGGCTCTCTGCCTTTCCCTGGCTTTACCACCCTCTCAGTTCCCCTCCCCATGTCCTGAGTAAACTCTATTCTATACGACACCATCACGACACCATCACGTGGCTGGTCCCTCAGGGAAGGGATGCCTCGGCATGGGCCCGTAGAGGAACCTCTTGCCCCACACCTGACTGCACATCCACCAAACATAGTCCTTCTCTCTCTATGTTTATAAAACACAACAGAGATGGCTCAGTGGTTAAGAGCACTGACTGTTCTTCCAGAGGTCCTGGGTTCAATTCCCAGCAACCACATGGTGGCTCACAACCATCTGTAATGAGGTCTGATGCCCTCTTCTGGCATGAAGGCATATATGCAGGCAGAACACTGTATGTAATAAATCTTAAAAAAAAAAAAAAAAAAAAGAAAAGAAAGAAAAAATGGGGCCATAAGTGTAATGCTACTGAGACAAAGGCAGAGAGTAAAGCTAATCCTTTCTATGTTACACAGTAAAGACCTGACATATGCAAAACATTCTTAGTAGACTTGTGGAAAGTAGAAAGAAACTTTTAGATTCCAAAAAATATTTGTAATTATCTGCAAAGATATTTCTACAGATAAGATTTTTTTTAAGGATTGAATTTAATGTGTCTGTGCATGTGCCTGAGGCTATGTTTGTGCACCATGTGCATACAGTGCCCACAAAGGCCAGCAGAGGACATACAGACTGTTGTGAGCCACTGCATGGGTGCTGAGAACCAAGCCCGGGTCTTCTGCAAGAGCAGCCAGTGCTCTAACCACTGAGCCATCTCTCCATCCCCAGACCTGCCACTTTGAAGTTTGTGAAAATTTTCACTATGTGAGAACAGTCTTGTTATTTGGGCAACGTATTGTACAGCATGAAGACAGGCCAATAGCTTCAAAGTTTCCCCTTATAATCCTTGGGTAACAAGGGCTTGGGAGTCAAGACACTTACACCCAGTAACTGTTACTTCTTGTGTCCCTTTTTATGGCAAGCATGGCAAGTATTCAGGTCACATTGCTTTATAATCGGCCCTCTAACACCTCAGGGAGGGGAGTTCCTTATCCACATTTTCCAAAGTGAAATTCCCAGAAAGTGAGTAATTTTCACCAAAGATGTTGTAGCTCCCCAGATGGACACCTAGTTGTCTCTTCTCCCAACAGAGCTCAATGTATCATCTTCAGTGATTGCTATGGTAACACCAAATGTGCAGGACAGGCCCATAACTTTGGGCAGTTCTAAGAACTGCTTCAGGGGCTGGAGAGATGGCTCAGTGGTTAGGAGCACTGACTGTTCTCCCAGAGGTCCTGAGTTCAATTCCCAGCACCCACATGGTGGCTCACGACCATCTGTAATGGGATCTGATGCCCTCTTCTGGTGTCTGGAGGCAGCCACAGTGTACTTATATATAATAAATAAATAAATCTTAAAAAAGAAAAGAACTGGTTCCTGAGGATAGGGATGGAGGCCCTTGTGGTTGTCAGGGTTTTGTTTTGTTTTCTCAACTTGGTACAAGCTAGACTCATCTGGGAATAGTTTCATCTGAGGAATTTCCTCTCTCAGATTAGCCTGCCTGATAAGTAGGTGGACCTTTTCTTTATTAATGCTTTTTTAAAATTTTTTTTTTAATTTTTTTTTATTGAAGTAGAAGGTCCCGGCTCACTGTGGACAGCCCCATCCTAGGCCACATGATTGTGGGATATGTCGGAAATTAGCTGAGTGAGAGAGCAGGCCAGTAAGCAACGTTCCACCATGGCCTCTGCCCCTGGTCCCCACCTTGAGTTTCTGCCCTGATCTCCCTCAAGTTACTTTTGGTTGTCATGTTCAACACAGCAACTAACACCATGGTGCTCCTTCCACAGGGACTGTCAGAGCCTCCTGGGTCCCCTGCCGTGTTTCACCCCGTTGTCAGACCCTTCTGGGTCCCTTGCAGGGTTTGACCCCTGCTGAGCCCTGCTGATGCATGTGGAAGCCTTTTGTTCCTAACAAAGGAGCAGTCTGGCCCGCCCCACCTGGGCGAAGGTCAATTCGATCCGTCTTTTGTCTTCCTAGTCTTTTGTTTTTGAGATTTAGGCTGGTCTTCCAGGATTTCTCCCCAGAAAATTGGGGGCACATATATTCGGTCTTTGGTCTTGAGCCAGGGTTTCCCACTGTGCTTCCTAGATTTTTCCACCTGGTAAACCTGGGGTATATATTTGGAAAATAAAGCTACAGAATGGGCATTCTTTCTTAACACGAATAACCCAGGTGTGTGTGTGTGTGTGTGTGTGTGTGTGTGTGTGTGTGTGTGTGTGTGTGTTTTAATCCCGCAGGCTTTCGCCCGGTTCTCGGTACTGTGTCGGTGTGGGCATCGACAAGGGACAAGGTCTTGCCAGGTGGAATAGAAGTCAGAAGGCTGAGGCAGATGGGAAACAGCAAGTCCAAGGCTCCTCTGGGCTACATAGTGAGTGTGAGACTAGCCTGGTCTACAGAGAGAGAGAGACTCTTAAGTCAAAAGAGTAAAAATATATAAAACCAAAAGAGCAAAGCTAAGATCAGCAAGTGCTTTACCCAGTGAGCCATCTCATAAGCCCACCTCCTTATTCTGTGTGTGTGTGTGTGTGTGTTTGTGCGTGCATGCATGCACAGTTGAGTGCGCTTGTGTATTCTCAGTAGTTTTGACTACTCAAAAGAAATACAGTTCAAGGGAAAACACACTGAGAGTTGAAGGTTAATAGACAGGTTTGTTATACAAGCTATACAGAAGAATTGGCAGTCATAACAATGTGGCCGTGTTGATTTTGTTATGATCAATTTCATGGAGACCCACAGTGTTGTGGTTTGAAGACGGAATGCCTCTCCACAGGCTGTTTGGGAAGGTTGTAGAGGCTTTGGGAGGGAGAGGCTCACTGGAGGAACTTGCCATGGTGAGGCCTTGAAGGCCGCCCCTACTTCTGTTCTGCTCACTTCCTTCCCCAGTGACTGGACGCCTCTATCCCATCGTGGTCCCCTCCTCACCATCCCTCATTCCCTTTCCGGCAACAAACACACAGGACGGTGTTTCTTCGAGAATAAATGTGGAGCCAGGAAGACAGTTTGGTTGGTACAGTGCCTGCTGTACATACCAGAGTCCTGGATGCTAGGAACCGAATGAACCCAGGTCCTCTGTAGGGACAGCAAGTGAGGCAGGTCACACTCGTCAGTTCTTCATTCTTGGAGACAACCTCACCATCAACACCACCAGCACTGAGAGCTGCCCTGTGCATCATATTCTGTGTATTAAAACTCACACTAAACCATGCTTTCTGGGATGCACAAAGAGAATGTATTTTTGCACGTGTCTTTTATATTAGTTTGAGGCTGGACCTCATGTAGCTGAGGCTGGCTGAAAACTCTCTGGGTATTGGAAAAGGGTTAAACTCTTGATCCTCCTGCGTCTTCTACCTCCCAAGTGTGGGATTCCAGGCATGTGCACTGCGTCTGGCCTAGTAACTGTTTTTCCAGGAAGTTGGAGGTGTGCACGTACCTTCCGATTTTACCTTGTTTTTTTCCTCACACACGAGGCAGCTGAAATACCTATTTCAAAGCGTTCCACCGTTCCGGATTGGCAAGAGATTCCCCGTGTGCGGTTTCTCCTTCGGGTCGTGGAATTAAATATAGAACTTCGATCTGTGTTGCTTGGTGTTAAGTTCTCGTTTTCACAGTGCTCTAGCCATCTTCCGCTTGACAAGCGACTGTGATTGTACCGGTCCTTGCCTGCCAAAGTGTGATGCTTCTCGGGGCTGGGGATTTAGCTCAGTGGTAGAGCGCTTGCCTAGGAAGCGCAAGGCCCTGGGTTCGGTCCCCAGCTCCGAAAAAAAGAACCAAAAAAAAAAAAAAGTGTGACGCTTCTCGAAGGTACTGAGCTGCCCCCGAGTGTCCAGGAGGAAGAATTTTGTTCCACGGGCCGCAGATAAGGGAAAAATCATTCTGACTCGCTGGATAAAAACAGGTCGTGGATTTGAGGGGGCATCTGTCACCCACTGATCAGGGTTGCCTGGCTGGCTAGGTGCTCTCCCTTCCTCCCTCATCATTTGCAAAGCTGCACACTCGGTCAAAGAGAATAGACAGAGGACTCGTCTATGGTCCAAGATGTGTGAGTAGCTGCCCTCCTCTCACCTCAACTAGCTCTTCAGGTCCATCTGCAGGAGGATGGAGACTGGAGCTTCAAGCCTTCAGGCATAGCCATGCTGCATGAATGTTAGTCTGCCTTTCTCTTTAAAAATAAGCCCTCCCATGCTGCACGATACTAGTCTTTCTTTCTTTCTCTCTTTCTTTCTTTCTTTCTTTCTTTCCTTCTTTCTTTCCTTCTTTCTTTCTCTTTTAATTCTGCCATTCTCGCTTTCCTGTGTGAATCATTAATTCCGTTGGGAAAGCGAACACACCCTTGCTTCAAAGAACTCAATGTACCACTGAGACAAAGGCACAGGACTGCAAACATCTGTACTTAGCAGGCATATCCCACCCCAAACCCACAATCTATCTGACCCATTAAAAAAAAGTACACCGAAACTCTGGAGAGTATTTTCTGGTCGGGACAGGTAACCCTAAAGTGTCTGTCTGGGTTCATGGATTTTGAATTTGCCAGTAGAGCTCAGAATAGAAAAGACTCCGGGCACAGGCTCTCCTTCCTGCTCCCCTTTTCTCATATGCATTGACAAAACAAAGCACAGAAGAAAAGAGCCTCTATTTCTGGTGTGTGAATTTAGTCCTCAGGGTGGAAACCCGGAATATTATGTAAGGCAAAAAATGATCCTGCCTCCCCCTGTAGTGTGAATGGTTAACCCGCTCTGTGCTCCTGACAGGTCGCCTATGCTCACCTGCCCAAGGGCTTTCTGGATTTGAGAATGAAAGACACACACACACACACACACACACACACACACACACACACACACACGCCAGTTAATTTTGCCTTGTCTAGATCAAAGGCCAGGCAAATCTAATCTATCATGCAGCTAGCACATCCCCTCATATTTTCTCTCTCTTCAAGAGAATGGCAAGTAAGGCAAGACTCACGAGGGAGACATTACTCAATTTTCATTAACCATGCAGGCACTCAAATGACCATTTCCTAAGTAAAGAAGCAAAGGGGTCCAATACCATTGCCCTGGAACGGCTATGTCCACCCTCACAACAGTGGGCACACCTTGGGACCAAAGGAGGCAGGAATGGTGGGAGCTCCCTCCTGTGGGATCTCTGCAGGATGCAGCTGTCTGGCTTGTCGCCTGTCTCTTAGCCTCTGTGGTTCAGAAAGCAAACCAGGATCTCTTCTCAATGCGTACATTCTAACGCCATGTTGCTTTGTACCATTCAGGCTTAAATCGAACTGTCTAGACAGGGGAGGAGTCTCAGCTGGAGCGAACGTGCCTTAAGGACACTGGACAATATCTAGGGACAGGTTTGGTTGCTGTGGTGTGAGCAGAAGACAAATTGTCTACGGGTAGTGGCCTGGAATGAACTAAGGCCTTTTTGATGCACAACACAGCGTTATCTACAGTCCAAGGTGTCTGTAGAACCTAGGTCGATAAACTTGGATGGGAGCAATGGTTTTTCAGCCTTCCTAAGGTGACCCTCGACCATAAATTATTTTCACTGCTACTGTAATTTTGCTACTTTTATTAATTGTAATATAAATATTTGTGTTTCCCCAATAGTCTTAGGAGGCCCCTGTCAAAGGGTCATTTAACTCCTGAAAGAGTCATGATCTACAGATTGAGAACCACTAGATCAGAGGCAAGCAAAATGACAGTAAGGTCAATGTAATGGTTTTCTATCTCAAAACTTCTACTACAGACACCGGAAGGAGAAGGAGGAAGATGGTGGGGGGTAGGGAGAGGGAAGCTGGGGGGAGGGGTAAAGGGAAATGGAGGAGATAATGCTCAGGCCTAGAATGCTAAGAGCCACTCTGATTGGACTGCCAGATCACATGCCAACCCTGAACCAATGAGCGTGGGGATGGGATGTGCTGGTTGGCCCAAGCCAAAGTCACAGGCTCTTGGCACCAGGGCTGGCAACAGTTTCCCTCAAAGAGAAACAATAAGAGCGGATGCAGGGGTTGGGGATTTGGCTCAGTGGTAGAGCGCTTGCCTAGCAACCACAAGGCCCGGGGTTCGGTCCCCAGCTCCGAAAAAAAAAAAAAAAAAAAAGAGCGGATGCCCATTTGGGAATGGGTGACTTGTTTCCGGGATGGGCACAGAGACTTCCTCTAAGAGAGATGGGATTCAGACCCGGTGTGAAGGCTGAGAGACAGCAGGCCTACCAAAGAGACTAAGGGAGAAAAAGTTTTCCAAGCAGGAAAAGGCACGCAATAATAGATGAGTCGATGTGGGAGGAGGCCGATGCGCAGTGACGTAATGTGCTAGTCAGTGACGCCATGTGCTAGCCAGTGACGTCGTGTACTAGAGTCAACGTGGTTCAAGGAGTCTACAGGTTTGCGCGATTGCCCATGTGCTGAATTCTTTAAGCCATATTTGTTATGAAAGACAGCAATCCTTTTGTAAATTAGAAGGGGGAAAAAGCTGTAATATTTTTTCCCATGTCCTTACTGTTAGAGGATGTGATAAAGTCCCTTCCTTAAAACAGCATTTTAAGATATTTATGTATGTTTATGTGTTTCAGGATTTTTTTTTCTTTTCTTTTTTTTCAGAGCTGGTGACCGAACCTAGGGCCTTGAGCTTGCTAGGCAAGCGCTCTACCACTGAGCCAAATCCCCAACCCTGTGTTTCAGAGTTTGCATGTACGTTTGCGCACCACATGTGTGCAGCACCTGTGGAGGCCAGCGAGGCCACAGGGTCCCCTGGAACTGCAGTTAGAAGTGGTTGTGAGCTGGGTGCTGGGGCAGAAGTCAGTGGGTCTCACAGCTGAGCTATCTCTCCAACCCCAAAGCACCCTATAATTTTAGGCCTACCTTTTTGTAAGTCTTGCTCGGCTCCCTGCAGTTTCCCCACCCATTCTGATTTTCTCTCAGTTCATTATAATACAGCTGAAAGACAGAGTGGATTTTGGCAGAACCGATTAAAGAACGAGATTTAAACACACGAGAAAACAAAAATGGATGTCAGGTAACTGAGCGCTCTGTGCAGAAACCATAGCAAATATGCCTTTATAACCCTCCACAACCCTCAGCACCTGCCACTGTACTGAATTAAACTCACCCAAACGTCACAGGCCTTGTGTGCTTGTCTGTCACCCTCTTTCAAGGACATTGCTTACAGTCTTTTATATCTACTCTATAGGATTGCTGTGAGCAGCGGCTTTGTTTGGACTTTTCTTTCTATGGTGCATTTTTATTTTATTGCTCTGTAGGAGCTGTCTCTACTTCTAATTTGAGGACTTGCTCTCTAAAGCAGAAAAAAAATACAATAACTGTTATGGATAGCAGTTGGGATTAATACATATGTCTCTAGGCTTACCTCTGGGCCATACCTTCTAGAACAAGGATTTGTTGGGACTGAGGTTTTTTATTTAAAAAAAAAATCCATATGAATGTTTTGCCCACAACTATGTGTATGCACTACTGTAAGACTCAGATACTGTCAATCAAAAAGCCTGTGGCCAATGAGCTGAGGCAGGATTAGAAGGTGGGACATCCGGGTTGGGGGGGAGGAGGGAGAGATAGAGAGAGATTGATTTACTGATTGATTGGTTGGTTGATTTTGGGAAAGAGGAACAGGGATTTGCCTGGAAACTATGGGGAAGATGATCACATAAACCGGAGGAGAGGTAACTAACTAACTCCGTGGCAGAACTTAAGACTAGTTTAAATGGGTTATATAAGTAACAAGCAAGTCAGGGACCAGGCCGAAGCTTATGGTCTAAGCATTTATTAATACTCAGAGTCGTTATTCTAGGAACGAAGTAGCTGGGTGGAAAAGCTCACCGATATATATTACTGCATGCAGTGCCCATCAAAGCCAGAGGAGGGCGCTGGATCCCCTAGATCTGGAGTTACCGGTGTCTGCGCTGCCAAGTAGGTTCCAAGTAGGAACGGAACGGAAACCTAGGTCCTCTGCAAGAGCAGCCAGTGCTCTTAACCAGGAGCAGTCGTTCCAGCAGGGTTGGTTTTCATCGAACGACCTAAAATTTCTAACAGCGTGATAAAAGTAGTGTGGAACATTTCAATGATTAAAAATTAATGAGCACACAATAAAACGGAATGAAGCCAACAGAGAATGACAAACAGGGGGCTTCTTACGGCCTCTCGAGAAAGGACTCACTCTGTCCAGAAGCAGATAAGGGAACTGGCTAAATAAAGAGAAGACAAGATGGCCACACGCCCCAGTCACCAAAAGCAGTAAGAGTTGAGGCTGCGGGGTTGGGGATTTAGCTCAGTGGTAGAGCGCTTGTCTAGCAAGCGCAAGGCCCTGGGTTCGGTCCCCAGCTCCGAAAAAAAAGAAAAAGGAAAAAAAAAAAAAAAAAAGAGTTGAGGCTGCAGTTCTGTCTTTGGGCTTGAATGGTCCTTCTTTTTTTTTTTTTTTTTTTTTTTTTTTTTTTTTTTTTGGTTCTTTTTTTTCGGAGCTGGGGACCGAACCCAGGGCCTTGCGCTTCCTAGGTAAGCGCTCTGCCACTGAGCTAAATCCCCAGCCCCATGAATGTCTACGGAATGCTCATTATCACAGGAGATGTCTTATTTACATCCAACCCTTCCAAAATCCCAGTGAGAATGGGTTTTCCGGATATTTCACAGGTTAGCTCAGCTTGACAGATCTAAGTACAATTACATGGTAATTACATGGTGAGTGCTTTGTACACGTTTTTGACCATTACAAAACCCCATGAGAGAGTACACAGGAAGGGCTTGTAATTACCAGTTTGCATAGCCCTCAATTTAAGAACAGGCAGGACTCGAGCCCATGAAAGTCCAATTCTGGGTGCTGTATTTTATGCAATACATGTCAGCAGTGAGTGCTAAGATTTGAACCTGACCCAAATCTGCCCAGGTGCACATCTCTCCGCGGTTTATTCACAGAAACATATACAACGTGGGAAGTAAATCAGATAATTTAGAGGTCCTCTTTGTTAAAAAAAAAAATAGCTATGATTCTATTGATTTTAAAAGTTTTCATATACTAAAAAAATAATAAAAGCTGGGGTGGTAGAGGTTTCCCAGATGCAAAATGAAAACAATAACAACAAACATGTTTCAAATTTTAAAAATGCAGTTGCCGGGAGATAGCCTCTCTTCTCCCATTTTAAATGCCATAGTTACATGTATCCGGTGATAGCCTCTCTTCTTCTCCCATTTTAAATGCCATAGTTACACGTGGCAGGTGAAGTAACTTAAGTGGCAAGCCGACCAATCACCAGGAATACCACTTACTCTGTATTTCGTATATTAACCTCCCATTTAACCACCCACACTTGTCTTCCTGGAAGAGGCAGAGCCTTACACTTCCTCAGTTAGTTTTTAACCTTGTGCCCCAACTCTATTCAATTCTACACTTAGCAGCACGGTCTGAACTGTGCGTACTCCCATGCCCTAGAGGGAAAGTACACAAGGGGTTCTCAGGCAAACTTTGACATTTTTTTTTTTTTTTGGTTCTTTTTTTTCCGGAGCTGGGGACAAACTTTGACATTTTTAAGGGTACCTGAGAATTGAGAGCAGGGGCATGCGGCATCCGCCTCTGCTTTCTCTGTGTCTTCATGGAACCTAAGCTTACTTTCCGAGGAAAGAAAATGAAAGGTTAGATTAAACAAGGAACAAGCCATACACCCATTTATTAAACCACATTATTAACCATTATATTAAACCATAACCATATATTAATGGTTAGGAGTAGCAGGGCTAAACAAAGTTGGCTTAAACTAGTATCCAAAATATGCAAAAAGCGATACCACCAGCTGCCTCTCAAATTGCATAGCAATCAAAAGTTGTTTTCATTTTAAAAAAGAAGAAGACCCCTCTGGTCTTTTATTCTGCAACAATCTTGCCAGCAGATGAATGTCTACAAAATAAAAACCGCTTTTGTGGCTTAAACTGACGTTCCTAAATCGCAATTCACTAGCTGTCGAAAAACAGACAAGAACAGAACACAGAACAAAGCATACACCCGAGAAAGTGCGCGAATCAGCAGCGACCAGCTGGGCCTTTTTTTTTCCAGAGCCCTTAAGACAAAGCCGGATCGCCGCACGCACCACGGACCGGACTACATATCCCAGCATGCAAAGCACCGAGGCCTCACCACTGGACTGCGTTCCCCGGCATGCAAGGCACTAGGATCTACCGGCCAGACTACGCTTCCCGGCATGCTCTCGGCAACAGCGAGTGGGTGACCGAAGAGGCCTGGGGTCCCGGAGTAGTGGGGTCTGTCTCCGCCCTTCAGTAGTTCTTTGGCGTTGGGAGCCGGACACTGCCGCCTAGGGGCATCTCTTAAGCCACAGAAGTTCCCGATCCGTTATTCGTCGCCGGGGTCAACTAGAATGCGGACTGCCCCCAGGCTGGGGAGGGCGGGATGGAGGCCGGGCAAGCGCGGTCTGCTTCAGCCAATGGCGCCCGAGCAGCTGTCATGTCACCATGGTAACTCAGGCCGCCCGCCGGGGGACCAGCAGTCTATTGGGTGGAATCTTTCTCGAAGGCTCGAGAAGAAGGAAGCGGAAGTGGCACGTGGAGGCGCCGGTGAGTAAAATGCCGCAGATTCTGGAAAGTTCTCCTCAGTAGGCTACATAAGGCTGAGCGATTGGGACCTCCCCTTTTGGATTGGTAGCTGAGCGGCAGCGGCGGCGGCTGCGTGAGAGAGGCGAGCGGCGGAGAGCGGTGGCAAACACTGAACGCAGTCTCGCAGGGTAAGCCCGAGGCATCTTCCCGGCCGGTCGGGAGCAGGAGGAGCACGCAGCGGATCCCAGGCAGAGGCGGACCGGGCCAGCCATGTCGGTGGTTGGGCTAGACGTGGGCTCGCAGAGCTGCTACATTGCAGTGGCACGGGCCGGGGGCATCGAGACCATCGCCAACGAGTTCAGCGACCGCTGCACCCCGTAAGTAGGAGGGTGGGTGGCCGGGGAGGGCTCGAGCTCGCTGCTTCCCGTGGGAGATGGTGATCCGGGGATTTAGAGAACCGTGACATCCGGCGACCACCTGGCCCGGCTGGCCTTCCAGGCTCGCCCCCGACTCCCCACTCAGCTTTTTCAAGCTGGCACCCGCTCCCACCTCAGCTAGGATCTCTGCGGAGCCTGGCCTCTGAGCCTTTTCTTCCGCATGGTGAATTTCCAAATGACCTAGAAGGTTCCAGAGCCTGTTCGCTGCTGCTTGCCTAGGGAGCGAGCGGACTGTTGTTAGCGACCACAGAAACACGCTATGGTGGAGGAATCCACCTTCTCTGCTTCTCATCGACTCTCGGTTGCCCTGGTGCCCTGAATTGCTTTTTGGAAGCGTCCTTAAAGCTCATTGTGAAAGACGTTCGTGAGAGTTTCCTGACCCAGAGTTTGTTTATTTTAACAGTTTACAGTAAGCAGTACAAATTTCACATTGTCGCTAACAGGCTGCTATGCAAAAACTCAGTGGGAAAGATGGATTTTTGTCTCGGAATTAAAAATGCTACAGCAACGTGGGTGGGTAAACGGAAGCAGGGTAAAAAGCAACTTTCTGAGGGGGTTAGTTTCTGAAGGTTACGTAGAAGCAATTAGACCCGCGTGTGCATTCACTGACAACAGCTGCGTGCATTTTAAACCATTGTAGGGTTTTTTTCCTCCATGTGCAAAGTCCAAGATAATAAATGTTAAACATCGAACCCGAAGGTAAAATCATTCCGACCTTATTAGAAGAACATTTATGGGAGTGAATAGGAGGAGATAAGCCTTGCTAATAACTTACTCTCTAAGCAGGCATTGATTCTCTTGTCTCTCTATAAAGCCATGGTGGTCTGTGATTCGGCAATTTGTAGGAAGGAAGCCAGTCTTTCATGCCTCCTTCCTATATGTCGGGTGCTTCTTTCTCTGCCTAAAAAGAAACAAAAAAGTGTTTAGAGGAAAGTAGGGGGAGCTGTTTGGGTCTGTGGGTTGTTGACCAGAATTTTCAACTGAAGTGGTTTATTACCTTTAGTCAAACTATGTAGTTGAAAATGGAGTTGGCTACTTAAATTAATATTACAGTTGATTGATTGACGTGGGAAATGAGACAGTCGGGTGTTACAAGTGTCTAGTCCCTGTGAGCTCAGAATCACAGGGCATGTAGACTGAACCATTCAGCAGTTGGTTGAGGGTCCCTGGCTTTTAGGGTGCACTGAGTACCCGCGTAGAGCATCTGGGTCTGAGCTGGTTCTGTTTCAGCAAACTTAAATGTCCTCAGTATAGTGCCAGTTTACTCATCTCAGATACCCACGTAGGAGGAACTGAACCCAAAGTAGGTTGGATTAGTAACGCACACTGGATTACTCTCTAATCCAAAGCCTTACTCACCGCCTCCTCCACACTCTCCATCTTGTCTCTGCTCTGGTTCCCTGTATCCCCTTTCCTCTGCTGAGAAAGCTGTCTCTTCATCTTGTCAAAGCAGGTCCAGTGTGACAGCTTGGCCTCTCTTTTTCCCTCAGCATTTGTTCTCCAGTCAGCAGTAACTTTGTTTCTATAGCATCTTTATCTGACCTTCTTACAGAATCTTCCAGATGGAAACCTACCTCATCTGTATCTGTAGACCTCTTAGGGTTACATAAAAAAACTTTACAATTCTAAAGCAGATGGTGAGATACATCAGGACAGAAATAAGTGTGACAGTGACATTTAGGGTTGTATGAGGCTGATGACAGGTAAAGAGTTATGTTGACTTTTGGTTGGTTGTGCATAATGCCACGTTCCCTATCCTTTGTGACCTGGTGACACTGTATTAGCACCCCAGGTATTGAGCTGCACGCAGACTAGCAGATTTCTTTGGATGTGAGCAGGGACTGAATTGTCAGAGGTGTGATTTTTAACTTGCTAGACTCCGTTTTGAATATCTGGTGAAAGTTGTAAACTGCAGGATTGTGCTTCATTTCTGTTGGGATTTCTCTCTTGTCAGCTTAGAAATGGCCAGGTGTGTGCTTTGTTTTGACGTGTGTGAGACATTTGTTTTATATTACTTTTATTTTAGGTCAGTCATATCATTTGGACCAAAAAACAGAACAATTGGAGTTGCAGCCAAAAACCAGGTACGTTCTTGAAGAGCATCATCCGTCTTAAAGGGAAATCCTAGAAGCACGGCAGAATGATGTGCTGAAGCTTAATCTAGTTTACGTTTTAAAACTCTGGCTCGGGGCTGGAGAGATGATGGCCCGGCTGATCAGCCATTAAGAGCACTTGTTGCTCTTTGGGGGTTGGGTTCCTAGCACTTACTTGGTGGCTCCACAGCCTCCTGTGACTCAGATCTTAACATTCTCTGACCTCCATGGGAGCCAGCCACACATGGGGTGCACATACCTACATGCAGACACCCATTTGTGCACCTTCAAAATAAAAATAAGGAAATCTTTAAAATCTATGTCTACCCATTGATACCTCCCCCCACCCCACCTTTGTTCCTGTTCCTTAGGCTTTTAGTGGCAACCTTACTTTTGGGTATTTGGCCTTCAATTTAGGATGGGTGGGTGGGTGGATGGGGGGTGTCCTCACTGGCTGGCCTGGAACTCCCTCACAAAGGTCTGCCTGCCTCTGCCTCCTGATTGCTGAGATTAAAGGTGCATGGCGGATCTGTGCTTGACTTTAAAATTTTTAGATGACTGACATTTGATTCATTTCCCCGTTTGTGGTTTCTCAAAGGCTAGTGGGGTTCGGGCTCCTCGGTAGGTAGCGGTACCTGCTGCCAAGCCTGAGAACAAGAGTCCATCCCTGGGACCCAAGTGGTAGTGGGAGAGAACCATTTCCAATAAAGTATCTTCATAGTTTTCCTTAGTTTGCCTGTCTAATTTATGTTGGTTTTAGACGCTTAGTACATGCGCATGCCTACCACACTGCTGAACTTTAGGTTCTGAAGACCCATAGAAGACAAGAGAAAAGAAATCATCGCTAGTTGCCTCCAAGTTTAAATGGCTTCAGGAGTTTAATCTTTTCTAATCTTCCTTTTAGTGAAGAGCCTACCTTTGAGTAAAATATACTCTGAAGTGGGACTGTTTAATCTGGCGCTATGATCCAAAGAGTAGATTAAGAAAAGACTGTCTCGAAAAAAAAGAAAAGACTGTCTCAGAACAACTTGGCATATTTCCATCTAGTTTTCCTGAGTTCCGTACCACTTACTACTCCGTGTACCTGAGAACACAACTGCATTCCAGGGAATGGGGTGCTAAAGTCCATCCTGTAACGATAACGAGCCTGTCCCGCCTGTTAGATGGGTGTGAGTTCAGTGTTAGAAGATCTGTGGGCTGCCCTCTCTAGTAAAAAAGTCACTTAGAAACTTAAAATCATCCTCACCCCCTCTACCCCTGGCACAGCTCAGGTTCTAGGAAGAGACACACAAAGTCCTCATCCTGGCAGTGCTCCAGGTCTCACTGAAGTTGGGATCTTGAGCTCGTGTTTATTTGGGGACAAGATGGGATACAACAGTACAGTTGCTGCAGAGTTTTAGAGCTCTGGAGACAGTTGCGCCGTCTTTTCCTTTATCTTGCAGATTTTGAGATCTGCCCCAAAATCTGATGACACCATTGCCTTTCCTTCTGGCATTTTCCATAGAAGAAAGTACAGTAGGAGCTATCCATTCATGGAAAAGGAGGACTGAGGGACAGTTAGGTATACCTCTCCCAGCGATGATTTCAGTTGCAAAAATGACTGTCTGAAATTGCTGTACTTGCTGTAGGACTGGGGGTGACAAGATTAGAAAAAAGTTTAAATTGTACATTTCTTTTGCAGCAAATCACTCATGCAAACAATACGGTGTCTAGCTTTAAGAGATTTCATGGCAGAGCATTCAATGATCCCTTCATTCAAAAGGAAAAGGAAAACTTGAGCTATGATTTGGTCCCAATGAAGAATGGTGGTGTTGGAATAAAGGTAATACAACCGATCGGCCAGGCTCTGAGCAGTCTGTAGTAGGGAATGCTCACATTGTAGTAGCTTAGCCCTCATTAATGGGTTACAGTAGGGCCTTTTCTCTCACTTGACTCCTTTAAAATACAGTTAATAGGAGCTGTTCCCTGAGACGTACTCTGCATTTCTATAGATTAATCTGTGGTTCTTGGTTGCTATGGTATTGAAGTCTAAGTAATAATGTCTCAGAAACGGTCAGACAGCCCTGTGGGAGCATGTGCCAAGCAGTAAAGCAACAACCAGAGATCCTAAGAGCAGTTGTCTGGTCAGTACACGTCTTGGTGACCCGGCCTGAGCTTTCCCAACTTTTTTCAGCTGTAGGGAAAAGTTCCTCTTCCTTTCTCCTCCCTTTCTCTTTTAGTTCCTTTTTTCTTTCCGAATACATTTTGTGGAGCAGGATATATGCTAACGGTTGGCAGTTCCTGTACCGCTTAGCTGGACTGTTAGCGCATTTAACGTTTCCCCTCATTGTAGGTCATGTACATGGACGAAGACCATCTCTTTAGCGTGGAGCAGATAACAGCCATGCTGCTGACTAAGTTGAAGGAAACTGCGGAAAACAACCTCAAGAAGCCGGTGACAGACTGTGTCATCTCGGTGAGTAGAGCGCAGCCAGGCAGTGCTTGCTTTCAGCCGCCTTTCAGCTCAGTACTGCATTGCGCAGACTCTTGGCGTACCTGGGTGCGCTAAGCTCAGTGTTCTGGCACTACAGAGGTCCTCGACTGTAGAGCCAGTCAGTGCAGTGGGGTCTCCATGAAGCTTTCTAAAAAGACAGGGTGATGGGCGTCACTGGGTTCTCCCTCCGTGGCAGTTGGCTGCTCTAATACCGGGGGTTGGTCATTCATGAGCTTTTCCCAGTGAAAGAATTCTTACCTCAGTTGAAAACCAGTGCTTTGGGAATTGTTATCATTTAATTATTTTCTCAAAAAGGTAGCTCTGATAGTCGGAAATTGCTGGAAACCAAGTCTGTTTGTGTTTGGGGCCGCGTTCACTGTTGGGAATTAAGATTGTGAGGCAGTTGGAAGCACTGTCTAGAAAGCGGGCATTCGTCTTTGCAGGTCCCGTCCTTCTTCACAGATGCTGAGAGGAGGTCTGTTCTGGATGCCGCACAGATTGTGGGCTTGAACTGCTTGCGGCTCATGAATGACATGACGGCTGGTAAGGACTGGTGTTTTCTGGTGCTCACCAGAGGTGGCAGTTACTGATAGTGCTTTTACAGTTGAGAAAGACTAAATTCGCGGGTAAGCAGGCGCTTAGCAGGTTATGCTTAGAACTAGGTGTTACATAGCATCTGGTACCATTTGTGACTCGTGGGTAATTATGGAGTGATGGAAAGTTACCCAAAAGTCAAGAAGAGAGTGCTCCCTGGTTCCTTGGGAAATGTGAAGGGTCTTCTGTGACAAGAAGTTCCCAGAAAATGACTGGTGGGTTTGCTTTTGCTTTCCTTGTAGTTGCTTTGAATTATGGAATTTATAAGCAGGATCTCCCGAATGCAGACGAGAAACCCCGAGTCGTGGTGTTTGTGGACATGGGACACTCCTCTTTCCAAGTGTCTGCCTGTGCTTTTAACAAAGGGAAACTGAAGGTAAAGTTGAAAGGAACGGCCCAAACTAGAGATGTGTGAAACACTCCATAGAAACAGTGTGTCCTCTTAGCACACCCTGAAGGAGGGGCGGCTTTTTGTGTTTAAGGTTCTCTTCAGTGTAGAAAATACTTTAAGAGAGTTAAAGAGATTGGCATTTCTTTAGTTCATCCCTCCTGACTTGGATTTAAATACAAGTGTGAGCATGTCAGTTAGCCTTTTGAATAGGAATTTCCAGGATTCTAATTAAAAACATGATGGACCCTGGGTTCGATCCCCAGCTCCGAAAAAAAAAAAAATAGAAAAAAAAAAAAAAACATGATGGAGATAACCTGAATCCTCTCTCTTGTTTTTAACCAATCTTAGGTTCTAGGCACAGCTTTTGATCCCTTCTTGGGAGGAAAGAACTTTGACGAGAAGCTCGTAGAGCATTTTTGTGCTGAATTTAAAACCAAGTACAAATTAGATGCAAAATCCAAAATTCGAGCCCTCCTTCGTCTCCATCAGGAGTGTGAAAAGTTAAAGAAGCTCATGAGTTCTAACAGCACAGACCTGCCGCTGAACATTGAGTGCTTTATGAATGACAAGGACGTCTCTGCAAAGATGAACAGGTATTTGTATCTTGATTTCAACTCGTGAAATAGATAAAAGTTAAACATTTAAATTTAACCTCATGTTCTTTGTGGCCAGTTGACCTTACACTTGAAGATTGTGTCTTATGTGGCTTATGGCTGTAGACACCACTGTTTGTCATTTAGTCCTTTAGGGGCACTTGGAGAAGAATGCTTTTGCTTTTTGGAAGTGTGTGCGCATCCTTACCATGGTACACGTGGGGATCTCATGGGCCAACTCAGGGTTCCTTCACTGTCAAGCTTTGAAACATTACAAAGTAATCCTGTCCTAGAAATGGTTCATGATGTGCCCCTTCTGATTCTCAGGTCACAGTTTGAAGAACTGTGTGCTGAGCTCCTACAAAAAATAGAGGTCCCCCTTCACTTGTTGATGGAACAAACTCACCTCAAGACTGAAGAAGTGAGCGCCATTGAGATAGTTGGAGGAGCCACAAGAATCCCAGCTGTGAAGGAAAGAATTGCCAGATTCTTTGGGAAAGACGTCAGTACCACGCTCAACGCAGATGAGGCTGTGGCTAGAGGGTGCGCACTGCAGGTACGTGAGTTCCCACTCCCTCAGCCTGGTGGTTCATACACACGCACCCTGTTCCTGCTGTTCCAAAGGAAGCTAAATCCTGAAAGATGAGAGAGACTGGAGGGTGCAGAAGTGGAAGGTGATGATGGTGGTCATGCGGCTGATGGTCCCATGAGCGCCAGAAGCTGGCCTGGTTCTGAGACAGCAGAAACCAGCTGGGAGCAATTGCTCTCGAGTCCAGGAGGGAATTAGAATGCTAATCAGCTGTCACAATTGATTTGAGGGTGTATGTGTAGGTTAAAAGTATTAGTTAACAAATGATTTTAGGGGGTTGGGGATTTAGCTCAGTGGTAGAGCGCTTGCCTAGAAAGCGCAAGGCCCTGGGTTTGGTCCTCAGCTCTGAAAAAAAAGAAAGAAAAATGATTTTAGAAAATAGAGACTTTCCCTACTCCCAGATGAACTTTTAACCTGCTTCTCAAATGAAGCAGTGCAGGAGCCGAAGTCGGTGAGGCAGGCGCACCTAATCTGGATGTTATCAGTGAACAGAGAATGCCGGTTACACTTAAGATAGCACAGTCAAATAAGGCTGCAGCATTGCAACTGATGTTGTCGGCCGTGTTTGAGCCAGGATCATCTACTTACAGTTGTTTAAAGAATGAGATTGTGTGAGCAGAGGTCTTCAGAGGGCTTGCCTTGAGTACTACAGCAGAAGAGAGCAGACAGCACTGCTCAGTGTCTGTCACAGCCTAGCCTTTGGGGTCATTAAAGTTTGTGAATTGTACAAAACAGTGGACTTCTTTAAGACATGGTCACATGCATCTGAGTCCACAGTGTTTGACACCGTTTACTGGAACCAACCCATTTCCTTGGCAGTCCTTTACAGGACCGCCTTGTTCTTTTTCCTTCATAGTGGGCCGCGCATCCTTATCTCTCTCCCCAGACTGTGGGGAATTCATGGTTTCCAAGAGGTGGAGCCGAGTTTTGGCTTCTGTTTTAAGGACACCGCTGGCCAGGCACTCCTTGGGTCAGTGTGCTTTTTTATTTGTTTAGTCAGTTTGCTGTGTCCTGTCCCGACTTGGAATTTGCTCCTACTTTTCACTTATAAATTCTGCTGAAAATGTGAATTTCTTGAGTTTTGCCCTTTTTGTTCTTTGACATGGGGAAGAAGTAAAGTAGGGCTTTCTGTAGGCGTGCACATCAACAGTCCACTTGTAACTACAAATGCCACTAGCGAGGCAATGCTGGAAAACCTGTGTTCTCAGTCTAGGAAGCTTGGAGTTAGGAATTGCTGGCCCAAGATTCATGGTTTGTCTTTGTGCTACTGATTAGCATAATGTTAGGGTGGCATGTTCTTTCTGCTTAAGGAGAGCCATGCTGCAAGCAGCTAGGTTTGCCCATCTTGGTGTAGCTGTCATATATGGAAATAATTTTGTGCTCATGATATTTTTAACCTTTAAGAACTCTCTCCTTTCCAGTGTGCAATTCTTTCTCCGGCATTTAAAGTTAGAGAGTTCTCCGTCACCGATGCAGTTCCTTTCCCAATATCTCTGGTCTGGAACCATGACTCAGAAGAAACTGAAGGGTAAGTAGGTGCAGACAGCTTCCACATATCTTGCCACCTTTCTTTCGTTTGGTCGTTGTGAGTGGTGGGGTAGAATTAGTAAGATGGTGGCGTTTGTCTTTATCAAGTTTGAGCTCTTGGATTTCTTTGTTTCCTTCCTCCTTAGTCGTTTGTCTTTATCAAGTTTGAGCTCTTGGATTTCTTTGTTTCCTTCCTCCTTAGTGTTCACGAGGTGTTCAGTCGGAACCATGCTGCTCCTTTCTCCAAAGTGCTCACCTTCCTGAGAAGGGGACCCTTTGAACTAGAAGCTTTCTATTCTGACCCTCAAGCAGTTCCATATCCAGAAGCAAAAATCGGTAAGCAAGTCCATGGTGTGCCTCTGCTTTTGGAGTGAGAGTTGTAGCTCGTTGTCCTGCATAGAAACTGACCTTGTTTTCTGTAGCACTGTGGTGAGGAGTCTCGTCTTTGTTGGACACTGACCTGGAGACTTGCTCTCCTGTTGTGTGTAGTGCAGACTGTATTTGCAAAGTACTTGTCACTCACACAGACCTCCAAGGTGTAAGTGTTGTCAGCAGGGTGTTACTTCAGATTGGAAGTTTGGCTCCCAACAGTGGGGTGGCCCTTCCCAGACCTTGTGAACTATGACCTCTTTGAAGGGGCACCTATCTCTTCAGGTGCCATTGGCCCATCTGCTTTGGTTTTAGTAACTTAGTATTTTATTAGACTGGGAAAACTGGTGCTGCCAGGCTCTAAGAGTTGCCTTCCCTCACCTCACTGAGAGAGAAAGCATTTGAAGGACTCCAGTCTGGCCAGCTATGTTTTCTTTAACTGAAGACTAGTGTGTCCTGACCTATCACAGCCTGCCCTAGACACTACACAGTGATGTGGTAGAGCAGCTGAGAGATGGTGGGATACGGACTCAGTTTCTGTATTCTCTAGCCAGTACTGAGCAGAGGTGAATAGTTCACATGCCTGGCAAATACCTGTTTTCAGAATATTATCTGTGTGTGAGTGACTGTATGGAGGTCATAGGACAACTTTGGGAAGTTGGTTCTCTGCTTGCACTGGGTGTCCCAGGAGTAAAGTTGGGTAGAATTCCACCCAGAAGAACAAAGTTCGAGGACTGAAGACTTTCATAGCAAGCGCTTTATCTGCTGAGCTATGTCAGCAGCCCTCCCTCAAGAGGCTTATCATTCAGTGATGGCTAACTAGGTACGAGGCTGTACAGGAAGCACCCATTATAAATAGTGTTCTCAACCATGCTGCAACCCTTCAGTACAGCTGGTTGCGTTGTGGCCCCCCCACCATAAAATTATTTCTTTGCTACTGTTAATAATTGTAAATATCCATGTTTTCCCCTGCTAAGGGTTGTTTGCCCCTCACTCCCCAAGGAGTCTGGGCTCCCTGATTGAGAAGCACTTGTCTAGAAGACCAGAGGACAGCATCCAGACTTCTTAGTCCTTCGTTACTCTGCAGGGCTGTAGTCCTGCCCCGCAGTGCAGGTGCTGATGTGTGCCTGGCTTCGGTCAGAAGAGCCGTATCCCTAAAGGCTGGGAGTGGAGCATGGCGGGCTTTCTTCTGTAGATTAGCTCGTAGGTTTTTTTGTCCATGGTCTCATCCAACTGGAGATGGGAAGGAGGAGGCAGGAGACTGATATCTAGGAGAGCCTGCCTCTGTGTCTGCCCAGCTCATGTTACTGCAAGAGTGCTTTCTTACAGAGGTTGAAAGCATGTCAGGACTTTCTGGCATGTCAGGATGTGGTGTGGGTAGACTCGCTCCTAAGTGCCACCCGCAAGGGACCTGAGGTTGGTCGAGGTTGGGAAACCATTTTGGAGTGATAACTTCCTTCGCATTTGCTTCTTTTATTTTAGCCTTTGAATTTTCTTGGCTGTCTATAGAAATACAAAGTCTGTCTAAACTGGTGCTTCCTTTTCATTCTAGGCCGTTTTGTCGTTCAGAATGTTTCTGCACAGAAAGATGGAGAAAAATCTAAAGTGAAAGTCAAAGTGCGCGTGAACACACATGGCATTTTCACCATATCCACGGCATCCATGGTGGAAAAAGTCCCGACTGAGGAGGAGGATGGGTCCTCTGTCGAGGCAGACATGGAGTGTCCAAACCAGAAACCAGCAGAAAGCTCGGATGTGGATGTAAGTTGCTAGAGCGATTGTCACATTCAAAAGTAGAATTGACTTCATTCTAAGCTGTAGGAGGGTAATTGTTATTTTCAATTACATAACACTGATGAGAATTGTATGTGATGTAATTAGGTGGCAGGAGATGAGAATATTATTATTGTGGCAGGTGCATGATCCTGTGAAGAAAGTGGAATATGAGTAGAGGAGAGAAGTTACTTTTTTCTTTGCATTCTTATGGATATGTGTTACATCAGATGTTGACTGTTTAAAAACAACTATGAAAATTGAAATAGGAAAGTAGATTTTGTTTCATTTTCAGTGTACAGCAAAATTGGCCCTGGTGTTTATTCTGGGACTTATTTTTATTAACACAGCTTTCTGGGTTGGGGGAGGCGAGGAGAGAAATCCCACAGGTGATGGTGGAGCTGCCGAGACTGCTTTTTCTTAGCTTAGGCTTGCAGTGGATTGCTGGGAGCAGCAAAAATGGCTTCCAGCAAGAGGCAGACAGTGCAGTGCTGGTGTAAGGTGTTGGCGTCCACAGGTCTCAAACCCTGAAGGACCTTTAGCATCCAATGAACCTTAGGTTTGTTCTCATCTGGACACCGTTCCGGAGTGGCTAGTGCTGTATCCTTTCTCTACGTCCTAGAGCCTTCAGTATGGGAAGGCCTTGCCTCTCAGTGTCTGCTTTAGGACTAGAATCCGTGGGTGGAAATGTGAAGTCTTCAGGGGTGGGCAGGGCATCGTTATCTCAGAGTAGTTCAGCCTTCCTTCTCCAGTGTGGAGAGAGGTGATAGCAGGTGCACATTTGCTGGGGACTGGGGGCTGCTAAAGAGCCTTCAGGGGTAATTTTCTTTTCCCTTTTGTCTTTAAGCCATATTTTTGGCAGGGTTGTTGGTTGGTGGGTACTGTTGATTCTTGGTGCTGAGGTCCTATGAGGTAAGATTGCTGAGTCATGGACTGAGAAGCCGTGTAACTCTAGAGCGATCCACTAAGGTACATGCTGCTGCTGCTGCTCGAGTTCAGACACTTGGTTTTGGAAAGAGCCTGGGCTAGTAGCGCGCGTCCTGTGCTTGTGAGAGCCGGCTGTTAGGGTTAGGTGAAAGGTTCTTCAAGGGGAGCTCTGGATTTTCACCCACCAGAGCCCTCGTGTCTTCTGTAACTAACTATGTAATACTATCATTTATAAAGTTATTTACAGGTTTGAAATGTCTAAAGTTTCATGTACTTGTTTTTATCTGGTACCTTTTATTTTCTGCCCACCTAATAAGACTTCAGAAATTGAGAGTACTGTCTTTGGTGCCCTGTAATTTTAAATTCATACAAGTACACCTGCTTTCTACATCCTTTGTGCCTGGGCTTTCATTTCAGAAAAATATCCAGCAAGACAACAGTGAAGCTGGAACACAGCCCCAGGTACAAACTGATGGTCAACAAACCTCACAGTCTCCCCCTTCACCTGAACTTACCTCAGAAGAAAACAAAATCCCAGATGCTGACAAAGTGAGTGACTCTTCCAGTTCATTGCATTAGATGGTCTTGCGGTGTATGATGGTTGATGGTTTGACCCTGTGCTTTCAAGACGGGTCCTGGTGATTTTATGGGGCTGTAGGATTTTTTTTCCTGTTCATTTTCTACGTGTGTTACTCAGCTAAAAACCAGCTAGGAGTAGTGGTCAAACGTGAGCAGGGAAACCAGTACTCTCCTTTAGATCCCAAAGCCTCACTTAAGAACGCAACTCTTGGGGCTGGGGATTTAGCTCAGTGGTAGAGCGCTTACCTAGGAAGCGCAAGGTCCTGGGGCTTACCTAGGAAGCGCAAGGTCCTGGGTTCGGTCCCCAGCTCCGAAAAAAAGAACCAAAAAAAAAAAAGAACGCAACTCTTAAAACAAGAGCTGAAAGCAAAGGTTTGTTGTGTTTTAGAGGACAGAAGGACCTGCTCATTTCAGAGTCAGAAGGATGCATGCAGTGCTGCAAGATTAATTAAAGAGTTGATTAATGTAATTAATTAATACTTGGACTTTAGGAGTGTAGTAAACTTTTTCTCTTTTTTCAAGTAACCTATCAATTTTTAATTATGATAGTCTGGTAATCTCTGTATTCCTAAGTGATTATTCCAGTGTTGGAAGCTAAATAAACTATTGTGTCCCTCGAAAGAATGCCAGATTGTAATCAGACCTTTAAAGCTAGTGGTCAGGTTGATAGTGAGAAGCCGGTTCCCAGCCTAAGCTCTATTTCAGAGTTCAGTCTCTATAAATGGTTAACTGCCCTTCATAGTCGGGCTTCCTCTTGAATTCTGAGAACACCTTACCCTTACTCAAGCACATTACAGAAGGGCTGCTGGAGGTCAGAATGGATTTTCTGCTAGGTTTTTATTTTCCTCTGTCCTGATTAATCTTGTGGCTCTTAGCATGAACTGATTTTTGAAAGCTGTTTTTATTCATTTATTTTCTTATTAGAAAAGAGTTGAGGGGATAGTATTTATTTGGAAAATAGGTCCTCACATTTCAACATCATTCCCCTTGATTTGGAGTGAAATTTCTACAGACTTTTCTGCAGATAATTTTAGTACCTTTCTAGAAAATGACATTGGGTTTTAGCCTCAGACACTTCTTGGAATATTGCCGGACTTTCAAGGATCCTGCTTGTGGTCCAGTTAAGATCTGGAAGGAGACTTCTGTCTAGTTTAAAGTCTTTTGCTGGGGCAGTCTCTCAGCCAGCCCTCCTATCTGCCCACGAAGTTCTCACTGCCTACTTAACCGCTCCATTCTCTCCCACTCCCTTCGCTGGCTGCCACTTTGTGTGTCTGTCTGTCTGTCTGTCTGTCTGTCTGTCTCCCACCCCCTCTACCCCAGGAGTCCTGCTCCCTTACTTCCTGCCCCAGCTCTGGGCTGTCAGTTCTTTATTACACAGTAAGTTACATTCCAGTCTGAGCCAATCAGCAGCAAGACAATACCCACTCCATCTCTTGCCTTTAGGCATTGAGGGCTGCCTGACCTTCATCTTCTGGCCAGTGACACGCATTTACAAAAAGAAAACTGGTGATGGGCCATAGAAATAGAAATAACAATACCGGCATCCTGCCCACACTTCTCCCTCTGCTGGTACAGCAGCCAACTATTGAAAATACAGGCACACACCTTCAGAAGATGAGGGAACCCAATATAATTGGAGGGTTTCTCATGCGTATTGGAATGCTGTTTTGTGCTTATGTTGGTTGGGTCAGGGATTGGTTGCATTTTGTTCCTGGAGTATCCGTTGCATGCCCGTGTCTTGCTAGGCAGTGGGTTGATTTTTCTCTGCAGTTAAGGACATGATGCTTTGGCACTGTAGGCTGACTGCATGGTCCACTGTAGTCCGTAGCTTTAGCACAGTCAGTGCACTTGGTTTTCATAGCTCTGTAGCTTGCAGCTCAGGTTCCCAGGGGCAGGGATTGTGGGATGTCACAGGTCTTCCCATCTTGACATGCTGGCCTGGGCAGTCCTGCTAGTGTGAGCTGCACACTATCTCATCCTAAGTCCACTGTGCAACTGAGTCTCCTCAGCTGTGTGTGCTTGGAAAAGTAAAGGTCACAGGAGATATCTCTGTAGCCTTGTATTTATAGAACTTGAAATCCAAAATATGTGCTGGTATCTTCTGAGTATCTTCTCTTTTTTAGTAGTCAACATTCACAATGACATTGTAGGGTTAGGAAGTTTTCTATACTCCTTGTGAAGCCTGAAGCCAGTTTTCTGCAGTGGTTTGGGTATTTGTGTTTTGGCTTTGACCTGTCTATCGCATGCAGTCAGCTTTGGAGTTTTCTACGTGTGGCAGGTGCATACTGGCATCAAATTCAGATTTAAGAGCCTTTTGGACTGGGGATACTCTGTCATTTGCCATATCGCCCCATTTGCTACATTTGTATGGCACAAGCTGGCCTCAAACACATAGCTGTAGACTTCTGAGTGCTTGGGTGACAGGCATGACAACTGTGCTGGCTGTCTCCAAAGTTTCAAAGGAGAAATGATGTGGCTGGAAGGAGGCGGAGCCTCTGCATGTAATAAGCAGGGTAGCAGTTAGAGAGCGCTAGTCCTCATTGGGACGGGCACTGTGCTGGGAGAGAGGGACTGGGATAGGCAGTCGGCACCTGAGTAAATTCTGACATCTCTAGTGTTGGTCTGAAGTTATGTGACGTTGTTATTGTACGAGTCTAGACTAGAAAAGTAGATCATTTTAGTTTTGAGTTTAAAGGGACTTGGAAAAGACTAAAGATTAATGTGCCTAGAGAAGATAATGGTGATTGATTGATGCAGAAAGGTGACAACACTGAGTTACTGTCAAGGTCCGAGGGGGACGGTGGGTGTAGATGCCCTTAGATGTTCCAGCATGAGAGTGAGAGTCAGTGCATCAGCAAAAATGGTAGAGGTTTTTGTTTTCTAAGCATTAAGACGTTTTCTTTTTCTTAACCCTCAAGGCAAATGAAAAGAAAGTTGATCAGCCTCCAGAAGCCAAAAAACCTAAAATAAAGGTGGTAAACGTTGAGCTGCCTGTTGAAGCCAACTTGGTGTGGCAGCTAGGGAGGGACCTTCTGAACATGTACATCGAGACGGAGGTGAGTGCTCTCCTCACAGCATGCCGCAGGGGGTAGTGTCTAACTTCTCACCAGGGGTTACGTTGCAAATGATTTCAGAGATAGATAAAGGCAAAAGGATGGGTCTTTCTGCTTAATTTAATGGAGTTGGTTGGGTTTGGTACTGTGAATTCTGTACATTATAGGGAGTTGTATTGTGTGTGGCTGGGAATTGCTGTGTTCCTTTGAAGCCATTGGTTACGCAGAACACAGGCACAGCTTATAGTCTCAACGTTGAGAGACTGAGAATGATCAAGGTCCACTTTACTGAGATGAGCACACTGAATTTAGAAGTCTATTAAAGTAGAGCGCTTGCCTAGGAAGCGCAAGGCCCTGGGTTCGGTCCCCAGCTCTGAAAAAAAGAACCAAAAAAAAAAAAAAGAAGTCTATTAAAAGTCCTCATTGTTTCAATGTAAGAGTGTAATGATATGTGGGACGGCCTAACATTCTTAGAAAACATCTACACATATTTATAGATCTAAGGACCAGGAGGTTTGGAAGAAAAGGTTGTGTGAGGTACAGAGTGAAATGATTTTTCTGCAATCTTCACTTGTTGAGGTGTGGTTTGGATCTCTGAAGGTTGCCTAACTCCTTCCTGACAGGGCAAGATGATCATGCAGGACAAGCTGGAGAAGGAGAGGAACGATGCTAAGAACGCCGTGGAGGAGTGTGTGTATGAGTTCAGAGACAAGCTGTGTGGACCGTATGAGAAATTTATATGTGAGCAGGTACGCTTCGGCTCTGCTGGCCGCTGGTCCAGAGTTCAGTAGTCACTGCTGTGCACACTTGATGAAAACAAAAGGAGCAGGGCCCTAGAGAGACTTGCCTGCCATGAATGTCACTGTCATTCTAGGAGTGGTCACCATCCAGGAGGTGAAGCGTCTGCTCTGCAGTCTGTGGCATGTGGCATAGGAAGCCTAAAGATAAATAGGAATCCTTGCACTTCTGTGCTGGTGTTGTCAGGCACTTGTCTGTCCCCATGTGACACCACTGCAGTGTCACTCAGCAGCACCATCCCCTCTACTCTTCCCTTGCTTACGTGATGCTCTGGGTCAATCCAGAAGCACAGCTGTGGGAAGAGGCTGATGAGACAACAACCTGGTGTGTTGTGGGGGTGACTTAGGCTTGGGTTTGCACCTCCTCCAGCTGAGCTGTGCCACACTGGGCTTTGGTTGCCGCCGTGCCTGGCATGACTGAGATGATTGCTTTGGGCACAATTGTGGGGATACGGTTGTCCTCCGTGACCCAGCATTGGGTGTTGAGATGACCTGGAGCTGGGTTTCTTGGGTACAGCTCTGTGAGTCAGAAGTGGTGTGCTAAAATTCTGTAAAACAGAGGCCATGACACCTCTGAAATAGATTGCCACTGATCTTCGTCCTTCATGTAAAGGAACATGAGAAGTTTCTGAGGCTTCTCACAGAGACAGAAGACTGGCTGTATGAGGAAGGAGAGGACCAAGCCAAGCAGGCCTATATTGACAAGTTGGAAGAATTGATGGTAAGCTCTGTTCTCCCCTAAAAAGTACAGTTTGCGTCTTAAGCCGTAGATGTTTATTAAAGTGTAAGTTTGGCCATTTTTAACTCCTATTTCACTTTAGAAAATGGGCACTCCTGTAAAAGTCAGATTTCAAGAAGCCGAGGAGCGACCGAGAGTGTTGGAGGAGCTAGGCCAGCGCCTACAGCACTATGCCAAGATCGCAGCAGACTTCAGAGGCAAGGTGAGGTGGACACTGCTCTCATCCCAGGGACTGACCTAGACTCAGCCAACATACGGCCTAGGATCTTTATGCTGAATAAATGTTGCTCAGTGGGGAACTGTCAGTGTTTGGGACCAGGATGGATTTGAACTTGGGGAAAGTGGGTCCAAGTATATATGGCTGTCGATATTCTCTAGAATGTCTTGTGTATTTTCTGTCCAGGATGAGAAATACAACCACATAGATGAATCTGAAATGAAGAAGGTTGAGAAGTCTGTTAACGAGGTGATGGAGTGGATGAATAATGTCATGAATGCTCAGGCTAAACGGAGTCTCCATCAGGACCCTGTTGTGCGCACTCATGAGATCAGCGCTAAGGTCAAGGTGAGTGTGCTACCAGCTCCTGACCACTCATTCAGCTTGGCGCACTGGTGCCTCCCTCTTCTGGACCAGCACTGGCTTCCTTAATTCAGTATTGCCATTTAGAGCTGATCCATCTCCATCTGTCCTAGTTGGCAGTGTGTCCTTGAACCTTCTATGTGCCAGCAGTTGTCTGCCCTTAGAGGGAAATAGACATTGAGTGCACAGTCTGTCCTGCTCTGGGATAGAGACCAGCAACACTGTCTGGTGCTAACCTGGGGGAGAAAAAGTAGGGCAATGGCTCAGGATGCTGTGCTGTGAAGAGCAGGCGGCCGGCATTTGACCAGGGGCGGCCTGAGAAGACGACGGAGGGAGTGCTGCTTATCTGAAGTAGTGCGCGTGAACAAGGCCCAGGGGAAGTGGGCCTTCTCAGCCAGGTTCAGTTCCAGACTCCAGATAAGGATGGCATCCTGAGTCCTTGCCCGTCTCACTGCAGTTCCTAACTCCTGTGCCGGTGTCTGGTGTTGTGCATGCATTAGCGTCTATAGCTTCCCAGCAAGTCCCCGAGGAGCAGCCATAGGAGGGAGTCCGTGTGATTAGGATGGTCGCTGTGGTTCCTTTATGCAGGTTTGATGAGAAGAGCGGAGTCCGTCCGTCGGGTAGAGTGAGGAAGTTGCCGAGTTAACCAGGCGGGTCTCATTTACCATAGTGACTCCCTTTGTTTTCTCAGGAACTGAACAATGTTTGTGAACCTGTTGTAACTCAACCCAAACCAAAAATTGAGTCACCTAAACTGGAGAGAACTCCAAATGGCCCAAATATGGACAAGAAAGAAGATCTAGAAGGCAAGAGTAATCTCGGTGCTGACGCTCCACATCAGAACGGTGAATGCCACCCTAATGAGAAGGGCTCTGTCAGCATGGACCTGGACTAGGCTCTGCCCTGGCTCCCTCCTCCGACTCATGAAATGTGTTTGCCATTGTATGTGATTCTGTATGACAGACTGAGTCTATTTATATTTTCTTTCTTCCTTTTTTTTTTTTTTTTAAAGACTGTCTAGACATTTTGTGTATTATGAGGGAAAAAAGAAAAAGCTTGAGTCTGTAGTCTCTGACCCTAAATGAGAGTGACTTTGGTGACAGGCTCCTGTGGAGTTGGGACCCCACTGAGCTCTGTACAGTATTGCTGCTCATATGCTGAGGAGGGAGGTCGTTTGTCTTCTGAGGACGTGAACTGCACTGACAGCGCTGGGCTCAGTCTGCAGCAGCTGTTCTTGCCAAGGGGTTTTCTGTGTTCTTCTGCATTTGCTCTTCATTTCCGCATGTGTGGCCGGGGTTGTTCATAAATGAGACTGAGTCTGATCTGCATAAGGGCTTTCCAAATTAAGTCTGTCCAGTAGAGTGATTTGCTTTATTATTACCAAGAATACAACAGCTAGTGAACCGTAGCAGCATGCGAAGCAGGGCTGTAACTATCACCATACATGCACTGTCCCGTGGAGGTGTGACACGGGAGACGTGTGGATCATGTGATCATTGTGAACACCTTGTGAGCTTTAAAATAAAGTCCACCCTGTGGTGTCATTTCTAAGCTGTTGGCCTTGTCATTGACTTGGAATGTCATTGGAGAAAGGAGTCCATCTTAAAGAACAGTACCTGCTGACCATGCAGCAGAACCTGAGCACAGGGTCCCACCCTGGACAAACCCTGCTGGTACCTGTGACCATCCTGGCCCTTGTTCTCTGGAGACTGACCGACTGAGGGGGTGGGTCTGCTAGTGTTCTACAACTATGTGCCCTATAGCCAAAAACCCAGAAGTTAACCTGTCGGTATTGTCCGGTATTAAAAATGGACAGCTTTGGTGAATTCTGAAGTCAGTTTAAAATATTTGTGTGTTCTTGGTTCTTTTGTTAGGTTTTACTACATAGAGTCCTTTGCTCTTGGTGTGGCATCCTAGGGCAGGGCATCCATCATGGTGTCTGAGCAAGTGGCAGGGGGAAATTCTTCGCCATCCGTCAGATGGAAAGAGGAACCCCTTTGCTCCAGTATCACCTTGGAAGACAACACCTTCTTGCTAGGCCTGACCAGTTTCCCCAGGCATGGAGGAGTGCTACCAGCTGGTGACCCCACTCAAACACAAGGCCGACCTTATTAGCTGTAGGCTTTGGGCAGTGGGAAGCTTAACGTCTAGTGTGCACTGCCACCATCCTGAGGCTGAGTTTTGGTAGCTATAACGCCTGAAGGTTGGCACATTACCATCAGGGAAGCTTAAGTGCAATCAGTGTAGCGCTAGCTCTGGGAAATTCCCTGACTGAATCACAACATGGTGGGCACAGGGGTGGTGGTAGGGTGATGGCACACCTTTAATTCCAGCACTTTGGGAGGCAGGAACAATCTCTCTGAGGCCAGCCTGGTCTGCACAGAGAAGCCCTATCTTGACCCATGTGCATGCGCGCACACAATGGCGAGTGCCCTCAAGGGTGGGATGGAGAGCACTGCTGTGCTCCACTGGGGACCCAGAAAGACTGGGAACTGCTGTTCTGTCCTGCTTCTTTGGAGCAATAAGCACGGTCCCCTAAGATATCTACTAACCCCGAGGGCACCACATCCAAGACCTCACACTTCTCTCTGAAGATTTAAAATTAGTTGTGGGCAAATTAATTCATAGGCTTGCACTTGTCTGTGGAAGCTGGTAGAGGACATTAAATCCCCAGGACTTGGGGCTCTGAGACATGACGTCAACCACTGCACTCTGCAAGAGCAGCAAGTGATCTCAGTCACTGAGCCATCTCGCCAGCCCATAGATCTATCTACTAGTTCTAGGAGGACTTGGCATGTCCAACATGTGAACCCTCAATAAATCTTGTCCAAGCAACACCATTTCCAGTGTACTTGGAGTTTTCTTCCTGATCAGTAAAATACACAACAGAAAAGTACAGAGAGGGACTCAGCTGAGGGGGGAGGGAGGAAGATCGGGGCAAGATTATCAAATGCTTGCTCGCTAACTCATACACTTTGAGATCCTGGTGGTTTTCCATAGAACACTCGACCTACCCTCCGCTTGTTCCCTCTGTAAAGTCAGCTCCTGCTTGAGGATTACTTAAGCAACTAGTTAGTGCAGTGTGTGAACTTGCAGAGTGAGCACCCAGTGAGGCCTGGTGACAGCTAGGGAGCCTACCTGCTTGTCAATCTCTAGTGTCTCCAGTACCCCGGCTTTGCCAACTTCGCACCCATGAGCATGGTCCCACTTTGGTGCTGTCTGAAAGCGTGGCTTCTGCAACCAACACAGCCATGAGACAAGAACATGCCTTTCTCCATGACCAGTGAACCACACAGCCGCTGGGTGTTTAATGGAAATCCAGTCTGTTACTGTTGAGTGACCAGGGCTATCTCTGGGTTCAGGTGCATCTGCAAGCCAGAAGGTGATGACGACGACGTCTGGAGAATCAGTTTGTAGCCTAGAAGCACCAGACGGTTCTTTCTGGACCCAAAGGTGTGCTGCCTGCTGAGGGTCTCCTGAGTTGTACATTTACCTGACTTGGTTGAGAAGCACCTTCTCAGATAGTGGAAAATACGGGCACACTCAAAGGAACAGAGATCAAAGGCAAAATAACCACGCAATGTGCTTTCAATCCATAGTTCTTGGGCTCAGGAGAGAAGATTACAGGCTTCTAGAGACAGACAAGAGTGAGGCTGGGCCAGGCTTGATAGACTCAGGGTTGGGCCAAGGAGGAGTGTCTGCAAGGGCGCAGGGCCTACATTTGAGGTACTGATGGCTGTGATCCTCGTCATTTTAGCAAAGCTTGTGGGGCTCTCCACTTTACCATAACCTCTGGGGTTTTCCCTTTGTTGCTTCTGGCTTGACACAATTCCTTTTGGATTCTGACAGCTTTCACACAAATTTTATCCCCCCCCCCAGCATATATATATATATATATATATATATATATATATATATATACATATATGTGTGTGTACATATATATGTATACATATACATTTTTAACAGAACTCTAAATATCAAATCAACCCGTATATATATGAAAACATTTTTTAACAGAACTCTAAATATCAAATCAACCCGTATATATATGAAAACATTTTTTAACAGAACTCTAAATATCAAATCAACCCGTATTCCTGTGATGCTCTTATCTCTGGTTTACATAGGCGGAGCAGGGCAGTGAACCTGCAGCCACTTCCTCTCAGGCTCAACACGCATCTTCCCAAGCACTTCCCACGGGCTGTCTCACCCTGACACGCCTCCCACTGTGCCCAGGAAACTCTGCCACAATCTTTTCATCAGGTTCAGGTTTCATTCTCTCACAAAATGTCCTTTACAGCTGTTTCTTGGGTCTGGGATACAATCCAAGATCACAGACTGACTTCGGTTACCCCAATCAGCCCATTTTCTGATCCAAGTTTTGTTTGAGAATTTTTGGATGCTCCCCACTTACCAAACAGAAGCATTTAATCCCCAGAGTAGCTTGAAGAGAAACCAGTCACTTTAGAGCCATTGAAGAATTAAATGTCGCCCACTGAGAAAGGCAGACATTGTGTAGAAAGCATTTGGCTACCTGACCATTAAAGCTACTGGGACAACCTGATTAAAATCCAATTCGTCATTATTGGATGGTACATATCTAAAATCACATGATTTCTGGTTTAACAGGCACAAGAATAAAACTTGTGATACCTCTCCTGGTTGCACAGTGTTCCGTGTGTAGAACATGTCTCCTGCGCTTTTTTTTTTTAAAAAAAACTTTGTGTGTGGGGCTGGGGATTTAGCTCAGTGGTAGAGCGCTTACCTAGGAAGCACAAGGCCCTGGGTTCGGTCCCCAGCTCCGAAAAAAAGAACCAAAAAAAAAAAAAAAAAAAAAAACTTTGTGTGTGTGTGTGTGTGTGTGAGTACAGTGTCGCTGTCTTCAGACACACCAGAAGAAGGCGTTGGATTCCATTACAGATCGTTGTGAGCCACCATGTGGTTGCTGGGAATTGAACTCAGGACCCCTGGAAGAGCAATCAGTGCTCTTAACCACTGAGCCATCTCTCCAGCCCACTCTGTGCGTTGAGCTGATGCATTTTGAACAGCAGCGACTGTACTCTGGTCATGCTTCTTACAATTCCTAGCTGCCTGGGATTTCTCTGTATGGGTTTGAGCCCTGGTCCTCAGTGAGGAGGTGCTGCTTACTCTGTACTGGACCAGCCATTGGCTGTTGGATGAAAAAAAAGCCAGCTACCGCAGGACCAAAGGAAGGACGGAGGCTGTGGCATTCAACCGTGGCAGCAGGGCTGTGAGTGTGGAACTCAGAAGGCCGCGCTGCAGCAGACCAAGCAGGCAGTGGTCCAGGCAGCAGGCATGGATGCTCAAATGTGTTCCCCGTGAACCCAGCCTGCCTCTGCTCAGCACCCAGCCCCATTCTCTCAAGCAGAGGAAAACATGGCAGGATCTTCTTCATCTTGGTAGACTGTATTTGTCGACTGACCAATAGAGAAGCTCCATACAGAAACCTTCAGAAGGCTAGCACTGAGGGTGTTAAAAGACACCAAAGGATTGGCCAGGAATCTAGGAGGGAGACCAGGCCTGTGAGGAAGCACAGGACAAGAGCACTGCAAGGCTCTGCCTTACTATCTTCTTGTGCTCTATTTTCTGGGTCCTTGTCATCCAGCCCAGGGTTTCCCAGACCAATTGTAGGACAATAGTACCTAACCTCTTCTCTTAAAAGAAACCAGGGCAGCAGGGGAGGCGGGACTTTGGTAGGAGGGGCCATGGTGCTCCCCAAATCTATTCTTTGGCCTATTCACATTTGCCCTCCTACGTTAGATGTATGTCCTCCCCTCCCCCGTCTCTGTCTGTCTCTCTCTCTGTGTCTGTCTCTCTCTGTTTCTCTGTCTCTGTCTGTCTCGGATACATAGTTATATACAGAGTCGGCCCAGAAGTGATCAAAGTGCCCAGGGTAATGGGAAGGCTACCTTTACCTGTCCATCACTCCCCCTCAGGAGCTCCTTCCCCATGGACCCCACCCTGCTCTTGCACAAGCCTCCTTGCCTCTCCCCATCTTGTTTTAATGCTACTTCATAGAGTCGAGCATCTCCAAGCCATCAGACTGCATGCTCTCTGAAAACAGGAGCAGACCCCTAATTCTGTTTGTGGCCCCAGAGCTTAGCAGGGGCCTGGGGTACGCTTGAAATGTGAGCGGCATGAGGGAGGGAGCGAAATAGCAGTTCAGCACTGCACTGCCGGTACTCCGTGGGCCCCCGGGGAAATCTGTAGTCCTATAGAAAGCGCGGTGCCTGTGTTAGTTTTCTGGGCCTGCAGCTGGTGCACAGAAACCAAAGGCTGCCTTCAAACACACATTTCTTCTCTCATAGCTCTGGAGACCAGAAGTGTGGAACCAAGGTATGGGTAGAACTGTGCTCCGGGGGTATTTGGGGGTATCCTGCTGCCTCCTTCACTGTCTGGGAGCCACCTGGCTTACTTCCTTCTCCCTCTATTCCCCTCTCTGCTCCTCCTCTTCCTCCCTTTCCTCCCACTCCATCTCTCCCCACTCCTCCTCCTCCCTTCACTCCTCCTCCTCCCCTTATCCCCATATGTCTCTTATGAGGACACCAGAAAAATGCACAGTAATCTATCTTAAGATCAGGAACATATTTCAGTCTGCAGAGGTCTTTCACTGGCAGCCCAGGAAGGGTCGGGGGACAACATAGTAGCCATTACCTTTGATCTGCCTACTGAACGGATCACAGAGGATCTGGTGCGCAGCTCCTAGGAGCCACACCTAGACTATCCTGAGTAGTGGCGTTGAGAAAAGGCCACGCCCCTCTTGATGGATCTCCTACAGGAAGTGGATAAACATCTGGAAGTCCCAGTTTTCCTTGTTGGTAAGATGGCTGCAGACAGTGTCTATTGTTAGGAATTGATGAGAAACTCCCATCTGTCTGAGAGCAGGCCTCCCTGGCAAAAAACAAACTAGCAAAGTGTCTTCTCTGTTCCCAGCAGCCTCCCCGCTTTTCACTGTCCTCAGCCTACCCCGGGCAGATGCCCTAAGTGGTAGGTGGCCCGTTAGAGGAGCTGTTTGGGGCCACTCGCTGTGGCCACCTGCTCTGGGTTTCCTCTACACAGTGAGACGCTGACGTTCTAGAAAGAACACTGCGAATCAGATTTGTTCTCTGAAATTTCAGCTCTAATTGCTGCAGGATGAGCCCACAGGGACTGAGATCATTTCTCATCTTGTTCTTTTCTGTGCCTCAGGGACAAGCCTTAATCTTAGTCAGACCCTTCCATTACACTGGCCAAGCGCAGAGGTCGAGGTCCTTAGCACTCAGGCAAGAAACCCCTCCAGGGTGAGAGTCTCTTTCTTTCCAGCAGCTCAACTTCCCTTTCAGGGCTGTGGAAACTGACAGGGAGCAAGTCAAAGCCGGTAACAGACAAATCTGGCTTCTCTCTGAGAGCAGACACAAAATCGAGCTCATGGCACTGGAGGGCCTGGTAAATGCTGGGCCATTTGAGCTCAGGCACCTTCCAGCAAGGCTTTCTTCGAGCTGACAATAGTCTGGGGGGGAGAGAGAGACAGCGTGAGGATTATTCGGGTGTCTGAAGACTGGCAGCTACAACACACCACACACACACACACACACACACACACACACACACACACACACACATACACACCAACGAGCACACCAGCGTGTCTTCCGAATACACGTGTCTGTGTGATCCCTTTCCCTGGACTGTCTCTCACCAATTCTTTCCTTCTGGACATTTCTTGGAAAGCCAACTGCTCCTACCGGTTAGAATTCATTTCTTGTTCCAATGGCTTCCGCAACCCAACACCATTTCAGTTACACTGAACTACTCAAAGCTAGAACGGCCCCTCTCCCCTCTTCCTCAAGGGCTTTGCTCTTTCGTATTCTTACCTCAGCACTCTTTAATTTTTAAAAATATTTTGTCTCGTTTGTATGGGTGTTTTGATTACATGTGTGTCTGTGCACCGTGTGTGTGTGTGTGTGTGTGTGTGTGTGTGTGTGTGTGTGTGTGTGTACAGTGCCTGGGGAGACCAGAAGGTCCTCTGGAACTTGATTGCAGATGGTTTTGAGTTGCCATGTGGATGCTGGGAACTGAACCTGGGTCCTCCAACAGAGCCACAAGTGTTCTTAACCAGAGTCAACTTTTTGCCGCCCCCCCCCCTTCTTTATTTTTTTTTCCGGAGCTGGGGCCCTTCTTTATTTTTAATTGCGGTATTAAATACATTGTATAAGTTACCTGAACCAAATACATATTTCATACATTCATACTGCTGTGCAACCGCCATCACAGTTCATTTCCAGAACTTTTAGTTTTCTGAGACGGGGTCTCACGCAGCCCAGGGCTGGCCTTTTCAGTTCCCTATACAGCAGAGGGTGACCTTGAACTCCTGACTTTCCTACGTCCGGCTCCCAAGAGCCAGGACTGCATCCACCTTCCAGCCTGGTCAGTTGCTAAGCTCTTCCACTTCATAAAACTGGAAACAAACAGCATCTAGTCATTCCCTTCTCCTCAGCCCCTAACGGTGGCCACTTCACTTTGACTGGGAGAGTCTGATGACTCTGGGTACTTCGTGCCTTGGAATCAAGCAGTATTTGTCATCGTTCGACTGGTTTGTTTAACTTAGCACAAAATCCTCAGCCTCATACACATGGTAGAACTTCCGTATCCTTCTAAAGCCCCTTTCAAGTGGCCACACCCTAACACTGACACTAATATTTCTCAGGTACCAGCATGAAACCCCTCTCTCCAAACACTCTCCCATCATCCCCTGCGCCGAAGTTCCCAAGATGCTTCACACTCCTCCCATTATGCAAGAGCTGCGCGATGAAGCCATGGAGGCTGGCGACCTGTCTTCCCTTTCTCGGGACAGACTCCTCCTCCCTGTTTGTGGGGGTGTCCCCTGTGTTTTATTACAGTGCAGAGTAGGCACAGAGCAGCCCCCAAAAAATACTGTGAAGCAAATGTCTAACAACCTTTCCCCAGAGGTACACCGGGATGAGGTTCGACAAGACGGGATGCTCAGGGGAATGAGGAGTACTTAACCCTGCTTCCTACAGCATGGTTTGTCTCTGGGACCTCTGCTGCCATCTTGGTCCCTTGTTCTCTGGCTTGGCCTGCGTTCTCTACCAAAATGCAGATTCTGCTATTCTATTACCCCCTTTATTCTGTGCACATCTTCTCGGGCTGTCTGCTCACCTCCCTGGTACCATTTCTCTGGAAATGATTCCTGGGCCTCCCCTCACCCTGCAGAGCCAGGGAAGCGACATCTTCCAGACATCTTCCCACCATTCTGTTTCAACTTTAAAGGGACCCCAGGCAACAAACTCGTCAGTGAGATGCCCTAGTGCCAACCCTGGGGCTGCATTCTGCAGGCTGGTGGATGCTTGATTCACAACCATCTGCCGCTTGCCCAAGGCATCCCCGTGTTTAGAGCAGGTACAGTCTGTGTTCTCTTTTTATGTTCACGGAAAAGCCCAAGGCTTGGTCTCCGAGGAGAGCTGCAGGAAAAACTAAAGAATAGCTAGGCTCTCTCTATGCCTGGCCACCTCCTGTTGATTTAACGTCGGGTAAGCAGCATGGTCTCCCTGAGCCTCAGCTTCCTTTTCTGTAGAGATCCCCAGTTGGGCGTCTCCAGTAATATAATGAAAACTGAAAAAAGTCTTATCGAATTTTCTGCCTAAATGTCTGAGATGGCCTCGGAAGGAGATCCTCCACACAGTGGAGAGAGGAATGGCTCATTCTACGGGCTGTAGATGCGGTCTTCCCCTTCCCCACCGCGATCTCTCCTGCTTTCTACATAGAGTCAAGCTACACACAAAAAAACACAGTTTGACTTCTGGAGAATCTGTTCCATAAAGAAACACTGCAGTAGATGCTTTCTGAAAGGACTCCGTCAATACCCTCCCTGTAAATGCTCAACAGCCCTGCGAATGCTCCCACATGCCAGACAGCAACCGTCGCCTTCAGCAACGGGGAACGGTGTGGGTGTAGCCAGAACCAGCTGTGTTTGTTTGCACACCTGCCCATGCCTCTTGGACACTTCATTGTGATTATAAATTCATCTGAACAAAGCAAAACTTATATTAATGAGAAAAACAAAGGAGCCTCTGCTGGGGTGAAGGCGCTCAGTTGGCGGATGATAGAGAACTGAGGATAAATGATGGTTTGGGGAAATTCTAGAAATTTGGGAAGAACATTGCACTTAACGTTTTTTAAGCTTCATTTTTTTGTAAAAGCAGAAATCAAAGCTCATTGAACATCCAAAGACCAGTGAATGAATGTGCAAATCGAAATGGCCTGGGCTGGAGAGATGGCTCAGTGGTTAAGAGCACTGACTGCTATTCCAGAGGTCCTGAGTTCAAATTCCAGCAACCACATGGTGGCTCACAACCATCTATAATGAGATCTGATGCCTTCTGATGTGTCTGAAGACAGTTACAGTGTACTTACATGTAATAAATAAATAAATCTTAAAAAAAAAAAGAAATGGCCTATTGACAGAATGTGTGGATGGTTTCTAATGTGTCCTGTCTTAAGAGGCTTACGTTTTAAAATTTACCCAACAACCACCAGGGTTGATGGGGTAGGACCCACCCCACAGGCCCGCCTCCTCCTCTGTCCTTCCCTGCGTATCTCTCTCTTCACATTTTGCTCATTTTATCCTTGTGGTAAGCAAACACAGAGAGTCAAATCCGATTGGCTTCTTGCTGTACTTGCTCTTAATGACTTCAGGACCTTCTCCTACCTCTTGTCCTGCATCAGTGTCTTCGAGGAGAGGAGCAACCTGAGGCAAAAGAGGACCTGAGGAGGTGTGTAAAGAACAGGGCTCCAGGGGTTGGGGATTTAGCTCCGTGGTAGAGCGCTTGCCTAGCAAGCGCAAGGCCCTGGGTTCGGTCCCCAGCTCCGAAAAAAAAAAAAAAAAAAAAAAGAACAGGGCTCCAATGGCTGTGGTGGTGCACACTTTAATCCCAGCACTTGGGACGCAGAGGCAGGAGGATCTCTGTGAGTCTGAGGCCAGCCTGGTCCACAGCATAAGATCCAGGACAGCCCATCTGGAAAAACAAAAACAAGGGCTGGAGAGTTGGCTCAGTGGTTAAGAGCACTGACTGCTCTTCCAAAGGTCCTGAGTTCAATTCCCAGCAACCACATGGTGGCTCACAACCATCTGTAATGGGATCTGATGCCCTCTTCTGGTGTGTCTGAAGATAGCTACAGTGTACTCATATACATAAAATGAATAAATCTTTAAGAAAACAAAACAAAAATCAGTCTGCAGCTGCTGGCTGCCTTGATTACTCAATTGGTCCTGGGTGGAGATGCCAATGGTGTCGGTGAACAGGGAAGGAGCCTCCTGTTTCCAGGCTCCAACTCACACCACAGTCCAGGACACTACCACATCCGGCATCTTACTGTATATCCCACCCCTTCTTGGGAGATCTCCAAGTATATAGGCAGGAAGTTGAAATGATTCATAGCCACGGTTGCTAAATTCCAAGTCTGTGTGGTTTCCCCATAAATCAGCTATTTGACCCAGATAAACTTTGGATTTGCAGTTTCCAGACACCTTCTGGCAGTGATGCATCATGGTGGGCAGAGCTTCTGTGTGACAAACACTCTCATCCTAAAAGCACCCAAAGCGTTTTACATTCTTAGCTACTTGTCTCCTCTCCTCAGACATGGCCTCAGTTGTGAACGGCTGTGGTCACGTGACTATATGCTGCCCCTTAAGATGTGAGCAGAAGTAAGGAGACACTCCTAAAATATTCCAGAAAGCATGCTGAGCCAGCTGGAGAGTACATGATGGATCCCCCAACTCCCCAGGCCCCTGTTTGTACTTTCAGGGGTATAGATGGAAGGCATGGGGTCCCTGTAACTGTCTTTACCATTAGATACTGTGCAGATGGAAATACACTCTTGATGAACATGACACTTGGTGATGATGGAGCCACTACTCACACAGGCACTTGACCTAAATTCTATGGTGAGAGGGGGATCACAGGTCATGGAAAGGGCTGTTTCTTTGGGTCTCTTAGTGACTGAGACCTAGAGAGGAACATCTCAGAGACGTGGTGAGGAACACTCTGCTTTTCTAGAACCTGACCTGTGCCAGTGCACAGGGACCTAGAGTGCACATGGGGCTTTGAGGTAGCCTGAGATTTATAGCTTTGGGGGTTTCTGGGGCCTTCATGCTCACCCCAGGGCCTCTGGGAGCCAGAAGGGCTATATAGGGTACCTGTGGGAGAGATGATGAGGCTACACTGCCTCGTGTGCTGCCAAGGAGCAGAGTTGTTGGCAAAGACAAACAGATGGGCCTTGGTCATTGGTGGTAGCCTGATAAAATAGGGGTGGTGGTGGTGTTAAATCACATAGGTAAGATGCTCAGTGGGTGACACCTGAGTAGCGACCCCAGTTATACTCACAGTTTGGGGGAGCTTTGAGACAAATAACACATGTAGAAGACGGAGGGCAGCCAAAGACTGATGCATTCTTTGGGGGTGGGGGTGAAGGAGGGGGTGGCTCCTTTGACAGGCCTAATTGTCCAGACTGACCTGTCATGGCTAAATGCAGACCATTGGCTTTTATCTGCTTTCACCTCCACTTCAACAACGGGGCCTTCTGGGGACGGAGGGTTGTGGGTCTTTTCAGTCTGGAGGAAAAAAGACAGAGAAGTGAGAGCAGAAGCCATAACCACTCTGTAACAGGGACCAAGAGCCAACAGGGAGGCATGTGTCTTTTCCATGTTGGGACAAGACTCAGGCTGGCGGAACTGGCCAGAGGACAGGAGACCTTCCCCTGGAGCGTCTTCCTGAGAGTGTGTCCTAGCGTCTAGTCAACTCACTTGGACTATGGTTATATGAAGTCACTTGGCATCATGGAAGAGGCACTGTCAGTATTCCAGAGTCCAATTAACACATTAAGTGAAGAAATAAAGTTTCATAGATGTGGGCTGGAGAGATGGCTCAGTGGTTAAGAGCACTGACTGCTCTTCCAGAGGTCCTGAGTTCAATTCCCAGCAACCACATGGTGGCTCACAACCATCTGTAATGAGATCTGGTGCCCTCTTCTGGCCTGCAGTCACATATGCAGGCAGAATGCTGTATATAGAATTAATAAATAAATCTTTAAAAAAAAGTTTCATAGATGTAAAAAACAAAGCTGTAAAAGCAAGGTTTTGAGAAATACATCTGGTGGTCAGGACGCCTATGACAAACTTGTGACCTTTTTGAGAGATACATCTGACATCAGGATGCCCAGCGATATGATAAAGTTTTGGTGATCAAGATATTGAGGCAATTCTGACTAAGCTAATTAGGACAAAACAAAAACAACTGTTCTCGGAAAGACCCCCAACCCCTCCCTGTGGTAAATTCCAAGAATAACCACAAGATGTCATCCTGACCCTGCCCAACCACCCAGTTCACACACACCCCCACCAAGGGACGTGCCAACTTAGCCCTTTCCCAGTGATTCACCAAGGCCAGGTGTAGGGCTGGATGAGGAAAGTGACCAACTGAGCCAAGAACAGCCCCTTGAGCAGGCCAGCCAATACCTGACCAGATCCTTTGTCCTGTGAACCACCAATGAGAATAGGCCAGCTAACCCTATTGCTGAAGTCTGCCCTCTGTAACGAATAAAAGTTGTGTGCTTTTTGGGTTCGGGGTTGCCTCTCCCTGTGTGGATGAGCAACCCCACGTATGTGGATTAAAAACCTTATACCCTCATGCTATTGCAACTTTGTCACCTGTGCTCTGTGGGTGGTGCTCCTGAGGTAAGGCCACTATGGGGTCTTACAACATAAGTTTTTCTTGCACAGAAAATAAGACAATCCCATCGTTTTGAAGGTTGGAAAGAAAATTCTAGATTGCCTAACACACAATTTCATAGCTCAGCAGGAGGGACTGCTAAAGATCACAAGACTGAATGAACTGGATTCCTGGTCCAAATCCACCATATAAGGGCTTGGAGTTTTGTTTTCTGCCCTTTTTTTAAAAATCATAGACATGACTTTGTGGTGTTTTGAAGTCTTGTTTCTATTATGGTTTCTGCTATTTTGTCTTTTTTTTTTTTTTTTCTGGGAGCTGAGGACCGAACCCAGGGCCTTGTGCTTGCCTAGCTCTTCTATTATGGTTTCTATACCTGCATGAAATACCATGACCACCAGAAACTGGGGATGAAAGGGTTTATTTGGCTTAGACTTCCATACCATATCAAAGGAAGTCAGGACAGGAACGCAAGCAGGGCAGGAACCTGGAGGCAGGACACTGAGACAGAGGCCACAGAGGGATGCTGCTTACTGGCTTATTCCACATGGCTTGCCCAGCCTGCTTTCTTACAGACCCAGGACTACTAACCTGGGGGTGGCATTGCTCCTCAATCAATCACTATTTAAGAAAATGCCCTAAGGGCAGAGTTTATGGGGACATTTTCTCAATTGAAGTTCCTCCCTTTCAGATGCTTCTAGCTTGTGTCAAATCGACATAGAACTAGCCAGGACAACTGATCCCTTGTCAACTTGACACAAAAACATTCATAGCCATAACCTTTCCTTTCTGGTTCATTCCCAAGATCACACACTAACATCAACGTCACAGTATAAAGCATGTTTACAATCTTTAAAAGTCCCATAGTCTTCCCAGCTACGCAACCTTTGACCTACAATTTGTCCTGCCTGCAAGATGTCCTGAAGAAAAGACGGTACAGAACTTGTGGGAGTGGCCAACCAGTGACCGGTCCAACTTGAGACCCAGGCCATGAGAGGGAGCCTATCCCCGACACAGCCTGGAGGGCCCGGAACCAGAGGCTGGGTAGCCTAGGGTAAGAGAGAATCAAACAAGGCCGGCAATTTAAAGAGAAGTCAGTGAAATGATTTCTATCGATACTCTGCTATACTCCTAGGCTGGAGCCTAATCGTCATCAGGGTCTTCACCTGGCAACTGATGGGAGCAGATGGAGAGGCTCGCAGCCAAACATTAGACAGAGTTGGGGTGGGGTATCCCTGCAGAAGATGGGGAGGAAGAATCGTAGGAGCCAGAGGGGTCAAGGACACCACGAGAAAACCCACAGAACCAGCTAACCAGGTTCACAGGCTGAATCGACAATCAGGGAGCCAGTATGGGTCTGAGATAAATTCTCGGCATATCTGTTAGAGTTGTGTAGCATGGTGTTCTTGGGTACTCTAACAGTGGGAAGGGGGCTATGTCTGACTCTTGCCTGCTTTGGAGACTCTTTTTACCCCTACTGAATTGTCCTGCCCAGCCTTAATTTGAAGGTGTGGGAAAACTCTGCTAATTAAGGTCGACGTCCATCATGACTGGATAACCTCTGAGTTCCGGGCAATATGGGAGACTCCCTTCATTGGCCGGGCTTCTCCTTCTCTGACCTTGTCTGAGAAATTCAAAACCCCACACGTCTCTACCTGAAGAATGTCACCTAGCCTCAGTTAGATTACAGCCTCAACTTCCTTTCTCCTGATGCGAGCCTATTCAGTAAGAACCTGAGATTCTTGAAATGCCAATTTAGCATTTAATTCCTCAGCCAGTGACCTTTGTCCTTCCTGGATGTTTCAACCCACCATCCCTGGGAACTTTATAAGCCTTGAATCACCCAAAGTAAAGTTGATCTGCCTCCCAGCAGCTGGTCCTAATGTGGTCATTCACTATATGTACTAACAGGGCTTCGAAAATGCCACCCCCTCCCACACACCCACCACCACCACATACTCATTATCTCTGCTCCCTTTGTTCTCAGAGACCATACTGGCTGATGAACCCATGAGGGCAGGGAGAGCAACGTGAAGGGATATACCTGGTCTTATTGCAGCTTGGTATGCCACGTTTGATTGATATCCCTGGGAAGCTTGCCTTTTTCTGAAGGGAGACAAAGGAGGAGTGGATCTGGGGAGGAGGGAGGTTGGGAGTAAGGGCCTGAGAAGAGAAGAGATGTAGAGAGCGGCGCGGCGAAACAAAGATGGCGCCGACATCCAGCCTTGTCTGGATATAAACGGCTTACTGCGCATGTGCAGGCTTGTCCCCTTGCTAGGGCTCCCTCTAGTGGTGAACAGCGGTACTGCACATGTGCGGTTTATGCACCAGGTGTCAGTTGACTGTTAATATGCTAATGAGGTGATTCATTCTCCGCCAATCCCTGGAGGACAAGTAGTGGGGTGATCCATGCCCCACCAATCCCTGAGAGATAATTAGCATACAGTTGTCTATATAAGTCGAGCGATTTTGCTGCTCGGGGTCCCTGTTCAAGAGAGCTGTAACACTAAGAGAGCTGTAACACTGAGAAGAGCTGTAACACTAAGAAGAGCTGTAACACAGTAAAGGCTTGCTCGCAGAAGAATCCTGTTGCCGCGCGTCGTTCTTGCTGGCGGGACATTGGGCGCGAGACAAAGAGGGAAAACTACAGCTGGGATATAATATGTGAGAGAAGATCAAAAAAGCTTCATAGTCTTTACAAAATCAAACACCTTAAAATTCAGTCTTTTTTTTTTTTTTTAAAAATCGGGAATTTCTCTTTAAAACCTGAAAATCATTTATAGTATTCAGTTTTTCAACTGTGGCCTCCTGTAAAATAAAAAAAATAAATGAAATACTTTCTTATTTCAAGAGGGAGAGCCAGTCAAATAAAAACAAAACCAATCTCCAACCTTACAAATAATATCCAATGTCTGGAGCTCACTCACAATCCTCCAGAGGGCTTGGGGTGGTTTCTACAGCTCAGCCCTCTGCAGCACACACGTGAAATGGGGATTTCCGGTTTCGTTGGGGGGCTCAGTGGTGTCATGTGATGTTTTTCAGGAAGCCATCTTATGGAGAGGATGTTTTGCTGAAGCAGATATGCGAGAGGAAGTTTTGTGGAGAACAGACATCCAGTGTTTTTTCTGCAAGATGTCTGGTGAAAGGGCATGTGATGTTTTGCTGGTTTGCTTGAGAGGACACATGTTTGGAAAGAGTATAATGCACCAGACAGTGGCCAACACTCTGGCATTGGCTCGCCTTGCTGGGCTTTGCTGATGACGCTGTGGCATTGGTGTGCCTCACTTTATCCTCAGATCTTTGCTTGCTGTGACTTTGTAGCAAGAACCACACCAAAGAACTTCCAGTGGTGCTCTGGCTGCTGCATTAGCAGACTCATGCCGATCAGTGGGGGCCTCATGGTTTCTTCTGGATTGAGCTACTGCTGCTTACTTGTGTTTGGTGTTTTGCTAGTGGGGTAGATTGCAGGCAATAAAGCCTGGATTCATCCCGATGTGGAGAGCTCTTGGGGTCACTTCTAGAAATTTGGCAGGAATTTGACATTGGGCCAGGACAGGGAAGTAGGCTCAGGTAGGAATTTGATATTGGGATAGAACAAGGAAGTCGGCTCGATATCTTGATCATTTTGGTAAGTCCCCGAAATCCACGGGATGAGGTTTATTGCCTTGTTTGTCTCTTGACCTAGAAATGACCTTATTCTTTGCATGTACTTAGAATGGTATAAAAGCAGACTGGAGAAAAATAAGTCCATTTCAGCCTCAGCACCGAGTGGAGTCATGTTATAGTGTTGTTTAATAGTCTTTTTATTTTTTCAATCCTCGATTCCTCCCTTGAGACCCTGTTGACTGACTGAGCTGGCTTGGATACCACTTCTAAACAGGTTCACATTCCCCTTGTCTGATTAGCCATTTTCCCCTCCTACCTTTGGTCACTTGGGCTATAAGGGTGGTTGAAGTGTCTAAGAACCCCTATGAAAGGTTTTGATAACTATAAGCCTATACATATAGGCCAGTTCCACTCCACACCTGCTGCTAGTCACTGTGGTCATCCCACGGTACTGGCATCTCCAAGACTGCTGGACGCCCTTGCTGGAACCCGGCTGCACTTTTAACAATAGCCTCTCCTGGGCTCTCTTCACAGACTCCAGCCCTGCTACACACTGCCAAGCCTAGGCTGCTTTCCTCCATGCTTTCCAAATCAGCAAGTGATTCTTACACTACCAAGTTTGGCTGCCAGCATGAGGTGTACAAACTTGGCTGCTTCTGGAACACAGTTTCTGTGTGCTCGCCCTGAGGAAACACATTCCAGAAGATTTCACCTCAAGAATGCTGTCCTCTTTTTAAAATCACAGCTGATTCTTCAGGCCTAGCTAACCGGAACCACAGATTCTCAACTCAGAATAGTAAATGGCGCCGACAGAGTCTTTAAACTTTCCTCGGAAACTTTATAAGCCAGGCCTCATAGTCTTCACTGCTCTCAACATTCTTAGCTTCCAATACTCAATGGCTTTTCAAGCCCAAATTTCCAAAAGTCCTATCCTAATGTTTTCCAAAACACAGTCAGGTCTGTCACAGCAATACCCTACTCCTGGTACCAACTTGTCTTACTTAGAGTTTCTACTGCTGTGATAAAACACAATGACTAAAAGGCAAATTGGAGAAGAAAGGGTTGTTTGACTTACAGTTCCACATTATATTACTGTTCTTCACCAAAGGAAGTCAGGACAGGACTTGAACAGGGCAGGATACTGGAGGCAGGACCTCTTATTAGAGGTCATAAGATGCTGCTTACTGGCTTGCTCTTCATGTGTTGCTTAGTCTGCCTATTTACAGAACCCAGGACCACCAGCCCAGAGGTGTCGCCACCATCAATAGGCTGGGCCCTTCCCTATGAATCACTAATTAAGAAAATGCCCTCCAGGCTTGCCTTACAAACAGATCTCATGGAGTTATTTTCCATTTTCTCAATTGAGGTTCCTTCCTTTTAGCTAGCTTGTGTCAAGTTGACATAATATCAGCCGGGACAGTCCCCCATTGGTGGTGCTGTTTGAGAGTCTTAGGAACTGTGGCCATCTTGAAAGAAGGGTGTCGCTGGGGTGGGCTTTGAGTGGGCTTAAAGACTGGTGACATTTGTAGTGCACTCTCTTGGCTTGGGGCTTGCAGAGCCTCACCCATCTCCATCGATTACTCTCCGAGTTAGTCTTTAGGGTGTGAGCTCTCAGCTTCTGCTCTAGGTGTCACATGACTAGCTACCATATCTCCCTGGTGTGAAGGACCCTTATTCTATACAAGATCAAAATCACCCAGGAAGACTTTGTTCATCCTTGGAGAGCAAGCAGCACACTATAAATTACAGTACCCTGATTTTGTTGCACTGAACATCCTGCCCCCTTCATCCTTCTTCCTGCCTTACCTTTCTCCTTTCTTTCTTTGTCTCCTCTTCCTCCCACTGTGCCCTCCAGAACTCTCCCCACCTCCTCCCCTGGAGCCTGAATTTTGATTTCTCCCTAGATCTGTCTCTGAACTAAGAACTGGCTGGAGCTTTGTCATTATCCTCCCCTCCCATCCCCCCTCATTCTCTTTTCTCTCTTCCCACCTCCGCCTGAGCTTTTGTTTGCTAAATTGCGGGCCTATCAGAATTAATGAACACATTAGAGTTTTCCATATCGAAGGCTAGCTGAAACGACTGTGTTTCTAAATCAGCCAACAGTGCCTGCCACATTCTGAGTCTCCCCAGACTGCCTGCCGCTGTGGTATCTATCATTCAATAACCTTGAGCACAAGACGGCAGAGGAGCTTCAGGTGAGGCAGAAGCTGTTCCCGGGGCACGTGCTTGCCTGGATCCTTTGTTTCTATTTCGAACATCTCTGGGGCTCTAAGCTGGAGTCGGTAGCTGGGTTATACTGGGAGATCTGTATTCTGTGAGGCTGCCAAGAAAAAAAAAAAACAAAAAACCCAAAGACACGACTGTGCTGGCAGAGCAGGTGTCCTGCTTCGAGTTGTGACATATCTGGCAAGCAATAGCTCATGAAATGACCTCCTTCTCCATTCATTAAAGGGCAAGCATTTCTTGGAAATGAATATATTTCATGGGGGCTCTAAATCAAGGTTGCATCTCCCAGGGCCCTCTCCAAATCTGTTGCTCCGACGTTGATTCTCATGGAGTTGGGCATTAAGCCGATCATAGCTTCCTCCCACTTATTAGATGCTTTAAAATGCATCTCAGAATGGGAGGTATGGGCTGAGTGTCCAGGGTCTGCCCGTCTCAGACTCGATACTAGGATTGAGCATGCTGCTATGTCCCAAGGCCAGGGACAGTTGCCTGTCCGTAGGAGAAAAGAGCTCAGAGATCCTTCATCTCACCGATGGATCACATGTGCTCCTGTCCAGATCAGTGCCATTGCCCAGGATGGAGGAGACACATACTCCTCCTGTTGCCTTGGCTCGGCAGATGATGCTTTGAATTCCTTATCCTATGTGTGCATCCTGCCGATCAGCAGAGAACCCACAAAGGAAGCACAAGTGCTTGGTTCAAACGCCCACCTCAAACAGGACCTTCTCCTCTGTCATGTGGCCCTGCTCCTGCCGTCCTCCCGAGCATCCAGCTGGAACATCCGTTTCCAGTACCAGGTGGGTAGGCATGCTCTGAGGGTCTGTTAGAATCTCCAAGGGGACTCTTGGGTGACCCCAGGAGTCAGGAGTGTAAACATCCCAGGGGCGATTCTGCCCAAAGGTCCCTGGGGGAATAAAGAGAAATGAACAAGTATGGTGAAGATCACAGTGGGAAACGGTAACCTGTCTTCTAACCAGAGTGAAGCCTACTGCTAACATGGGTAGACCTCCTTAAGACTGGCAGGGCCGCCTCAGTCCAGATAAGCTATTCCCTGGCTGCTTTATAGCAAACAAATACAGGGCAACTCACCCTTGAAAGAGAATCCCTTAGAAGGCCTCCTACCACATAGGGGCAGGCTACTCAATAATGTATTAAGAACTTGAAAGATAAATTCAACCAGACACAGATCTATTTCAAGAAACACAAGGTACGGGTCAAGACGCCGGAAATGCCGTACGGTCTTTCTGTTGTAATAAATATTGAATAATCCTGCAGAGAGGTTCCTTCCCTCCTTAGACCAGTTATGCTCCCGGATGGAAGGCACACAGAGACTTTATATTTTAATGCTTTAAGCAGCACAGTAGCTGGGCAGTTGCCTATCCTCCGTGCTGTCAGAATCCATTTCCCTCTCGGTAACCCCCAGTTATCACTTTGCTATGTTTCATCTGAGCTGTCCTTGGCTCCAACTAGCCAACATGGCCACATTTTTTTATGCTCAGTTAACCCATGGGTGGTTCTCCTTTCTCTTCCCCTACATGTTCTTTTATCCCACAGCAGCATCTTCTCCTTCCCCATTCATCTAATTTCTTATACTGTTGCTCTATCCCCCTTTTTTCTTTTCAACCCCCTTCCCTTTACCTAAGAAAGAAAGGACAGAGAAGAGGGAAGGAAAGACAGAAATCCCTGAGTCTAAGCTCTCTAGTTTCTTCCCTGCCCAAAATGACAACATTTGCAAACTACCCCTTAAAACAACAATGTATCAGGCTGGAGAGATGGCTCAGAGGTTAAGAGCACTGACTGCTCTTCCAGAGGTCCTGAGTTCAAATCCCAGCAACCACATGGTGGCTCACAACCATCTGTAATAAGATCTGATGCCCTCTTCTGGCGTGTCTGAAGACAGCTACCGTGTACTCATATACATAAAATAAATCTTAAAAAAAAAAAAACAAAAAACCAACAACGTATCTATAATTCATGAAATACCAAAACCAGACACCCCAACTTGAGGGACTGGGATGACAATTTTCTGTGACTGCTTCCTGCTGAACAGGGGGTAAAGAATTCCTTTCTTTTTTTTTTTTTAGTTTTAAATATGGTAGAGGGCTGGAGAGATGGCTCAGTGGTTAAGAGCACTGACTGCTCTTCCAGAGGTCCTGAGTTTAATTCCCAGTGACCACATGGTGGCTCACAACCATCTGTAATGGGATCTGATGCCCTCTTCCGGTGTGTCTGAAGACAGCTACAGTGTACTCATACAAATAAAATAAATAAAAATTCTTTAAATATGAGTAGAAACCCCATGCTATGACTGTTTAATATTTATTACAACATATTGTGCCCAATGTGGGACACCATCTTTCTAAGTAGTGGGTTTGGCTATTCTCATTGCTATGGTCCAAATATGCCAGGCCTTTGCCGGTCACATAGCTGAATGTCTCTACCTGGCTATGATCTTCATGATAAAACAGTTCCTTCCCAAAGTGACAACCCTTGGCCCACTGATTTCAATGAGTTCAAGTATCTTTGATTTGTTTTTCTAGTTTTGAAGATAAAAAACTGATGTTATGGTATAGACCAAATCACAGCCCCCCAAAATGTATATGTTGAAGCCTCAACTCCCCTCCCCCCAGACTACATTTGGAGACAGGGACCCTGGTGAGGAAATTAGCTTTAAATAAGGTCATAAGACCTAATACTATTAGTGTTCCTGTTGTAAGAGACAACAGAGAGCCATCTCCATCATGTGTAGATCAAGAGGCCAGCGCTCTGAAAAGCCAAGCAAATTCCTCATCAGGTCACGTGGGACTACCATTCTGGAGCCAAAGTCTGGAACTCCGAAGAAATAACTTTTCATTAAGCTACCCCGTCTACGCCACTCTGCTGATGGCAGCCTGGACGTACTAACACACTTTACCACAAATGTGTGACTCTGTGCGGCCATGGCTCCCTGGCCCTGAACTGAGCGGAGGCCGTCTTACCTATGTATGCCCCGTCCTTGCTCCACAGGCGTACAGTGCAGTCAAGGGAGGAGGACAGTAAGATGCTATCCCCCTCGATCAGCTCCAGACTAGCAAGATAAAAGGGAGGAGATTTGTCACCTCCCTCTCACACTGTGCTTCTTCCATAATCCCAGCCCCGCCCCCATCCCCACCCCAAGGCATCAAGTGGGGTGAAAATTCCCTCTCTCTCTCTCTCTCTCTCTCTCTCTCTCTCTCTCTCTCTCTCTCTCTCTCTCTCTCTCGGCATTCAGTCCTTTTAAGCCTCAGGTGAATCCAGACCAACTGAGCTCATAAACGTGCAGTAGAACCCCAGGTCAGTGTGCCGTTCTAATTGTTATTGATAACTCCATTAGTTCTGATTAGGACCCAGCTCGCCTCTCTACCCACCCCCCCAATAGTCAAAACAGAGCCCTATCAATGTATTTAATTAACTTTAGCACAATTACTAGAGGATTACCCCTGAACTATTTTTCTATGCTAGACTGGGTATTTCTCAGCTGTACTCCCTAAGTCACCCACTGTTTGAGTCTCAGGGGACTGTGCCTGCCCTCAAGGGAAATTTCTCTGGGCCACATGCTCCTGGTCCAGCCCATCTAAAGGGCCTCTTGATCTCTCCATCTTCTTCTCCTCCCCTCACATTATCCCAGCAGTCCATCCATTGGCAAGGTTCCTACCTGTGATCCCCCTCCCCCACTCCTCCCCCCCACCCCCTCCCCCTCCCCCGCCCCCACCCCTCCCCCCACCCCCCCAGTCTGTTAATCAAAGCTCTGCCTACCTCTCTTCTCCCCAGTAATTGGCTTTAGGTCATTTTTATTTAACCATCAGAGACTAAGATGAGCAACCAGAAGTTGCAACCAGATCCTGGGCGCCAGTATTTAGCGCTAGTATTTACATGGCAGCACCAGCCCAGCCCCCAACATCTCTCCCCCTTTGACTCCAAGAAGGCCACTGCCCTTCTTGTTTCCTCAGGAGCAGAACAGAAATGCAGTTTTCCTCTTCCAGTCAGCTCTCAGGGATTTTGAAAGAACAGATGTGACCAAAACTCAGTTGTTTTCCTTCTTTTATAGGTTACTGAACTCTCCAAAAGGATGGTACTCACGAAGTCACCATGCTGACGTGAGCTCTCCAGGATGTCACCACTAAGTGAAACAAGAGAAAGGAGTCCAGTAAGGATGTGTGTCCAGTTGGAAGTGGCACTGATGTGGTGGTGGGTGGTCTTTCTGCTTCATTTCCCTAAGTGAGCACCAGACCCCACTATGTGGAAGGCTCTCCCCTCCCCCATGCCAGGTCAGAAAGTGTATGAAATCGGACCAATGGAACATGCTTACACAATGATGACTTTCCTCTGTGAATTTTATTTTGAGTGTCTATGTACATGGTGTGCTGGCGTGTTTGCGAGTGTGTGGGCACAGATACACAGACGTAAAGAGTGGAGGTTGATACTGGCTGTCTCTCCACTTCATTAACTGAGGCAGGGTCTCCTGCTGAACATGGCGGTCATTGATGAGTCTAATGGCTAGACAGCTTGCCCAGGGGGATCCTCGGTCTCTGACTGCTGAGTGCTGGGATTATATTATGGCCACCAATCTTCTCCTAGGAGATGGGGACACGTGTGTGTGTGTGTGTGTGTGTGTGTGTGTGTGTGTGTGTGTGTGTGTGTGTGTGTGTTCTGCACCTGGCTTTTACATGAACACTGGAAGTACAAACTCCAGTCCTCATGTAGTCTCTCTCTCTCTCTCTCTCTCTCTCTCTCTCTCTCTCTGATAAACAGCCTGCTGTTGCACGATCTTGCAAGTAAATCTCTGGGCACAGTTGTCATTTCCTTTGCCAAGTCTCTACAAGTAGAACGGCCATGTGTAGCATTAGACACAGGTTGTCCGTGTGTCCCTCAGAAGCCAGCGAGCAATCACCCCGTTTGGCGCTAACGGATGCCCCTTTCCCGCGCCTTCACTGACATCAAATGTTTTCAGAAAACTATGTTTCTGTGATTCTACTTCCCAAGAGCTTTAAGAGTAAACCCTTGGGGTTGGGGATTTAGCTCAGCGGTAGAGCGCTTGCCTATCGAGCGCAAGGCCCTGGGTTCGGTCCCCAGCTCCGAAAAAAAGAAAAGAAAAAAAAAAAAGTAAACCCTTGCAGTGGGACAATTTAATTTTCCCACAAGAGCATCTCACAAGAGCCAAAGTAATCTTATCTAGGGTTTAACACAAAGAAATTCACTGCGTACTGTTGGGAGGCTGCAGCTCTGCTCCCCAGAGGCCATACTCCTGGATGTCATAGACATATATAAATCCATGCTGGTCAGCCAGGTAGGCGACAGTGTCTCCTGATGTCACCACGATGCCACTCACCTGCGCTTTTTCTCTGGCCTGAGAAATAGCAAAGGCAAAGATAATAAGGTAACTCTGGTGGTGTTGGCACAGGCCTTCAATCCTAGCACTCAAGAAGCAGAGGCAGGTGGATCTCTGTGAGTTCAAGGCCAACCTGGTCTATACAGCAAGTTCCAGAGCAGCCATGGCTATGCAAAGAAACCCTGTCTCAAAAAACAAAACAAAGCAAAAGAAATAAAACCAGGAACTCACCCTCAGCCACTTAGAAAGGTCAGGACGATATAAAGCAGAGAATTGGAACCTAGTGGACAATCCTGATGTGTCAGGGAGCAAAGTTACCCATTTGTTCCCCCAACTTACCGGAGTGAAGTTTGCAATGAGGCCAGACCCACTAAAGAGCTTCCAGAAACTGACAGAACCTGGGTAAGAGGGAGGCGGTAAGGAGTGTGCTGAACCCAGCCACCCAAGGACTGAATATGTGCTGGGCCGACTCTATGGTCTCACACCAGGGGCAAACATTTTTCCCTTATTTGGTTCATTTCCTTCCGTTAGCATTGTAAAACCATATTGGGGATCGGTTTTGACCTTGATGACTTGGCGGGTTCTCCTCCACTAATCAGGGTGACCTTGGCAGAGGAGGGTACCAACTGTACAACATGTGCTGTGCTGAGAATTAATGTCTCCCAGTGTGTGTGTGTGTGTGTGTGTGTGTGTGTGTGTGTGTGTGTGTGTGTGTGTACCGGCCTAGTGGCCTCAATTCTTGCCTGTGGTTTGCATGTAGATTCACTAGCAGGCTTCTGTGAAGTGAGGAACCCCAAGCAGATAGATCTTGGGATAGCTGCAGAGCCCTGCTCTTCTTTGGGGGGAGGGGACATATGCACCCACAACCCTCGGGTAAAGCAGACAGAATGCGGATGGGTCCTGAAGGAGTCCAAGACAGCTGAGCTTCCTCCCCCCAGCCCCCAACAGCGCCTGATGTCAAAAGACCTGCAGGGTGGGACTGAGACAAGGAGAAGACAGCCCCGCTCACCAGCGACAACCAACCAAACACCCTGGGACCAAATATATACAGCTTAGCCTTGGCCGCTACTGGGACAGCATTGCCACTGCCTTTGTGATTTTACTAAAACTCCTAGAGTATCTGGGACCTGGATCTGGGCCCACTCGTTACAGTTGAAGCTTGGAGGTCATGTTCCTGGGTTAGTGTCTCTAGCTTGTTCATCGCCCCTGCTGAGCCCCCACTTCCTTCTCCTTAGGATTTGCCAGCTCCACGTTGACCTCAGCAGCCTGCTACCTCTTCACTATGTGACCCTTTGGCCTTTCTTTGGTTCCTCTACCTGTGGCTGCCTAAACCAGTTTCCCTTGACGTGTGCTTTTCTGTTTGGCCCAATTGAATGGTGTCCTGGTGGGCCTCGAAGTCTCTTCCTGAGGTCAGTCTCCCTTGAAGGTGGCCTAGGCTCAGCAGGCTGTAGGAACAGCAGGGCGGAGAGACTTGATTTGGAGAAAGATGGGCTGGCATCCTGGCTACATGGCTGCCCTCCTGTAGGATGGGCTGTGGTTGGAGCAGATCGGAGTGTTAACCTGGGATCTGTAAGGCTGGCGATGAAATAGCAGAGGACGATTGTGCTACTTATACTTAGGGGCTTGGGGGTGGGGTGGGGTAGGGGCTTCCTCACCCATCCTGGGATGAGCTTATCTTAGAAGTTAAGAGGCCTCACCTCCGGGCCCATTGCTGATGAGGGAAGCAGCTGTTGAATCCAACTTCGTCAGCCGTGTCTTTAGGAAGGTGAGTCGGGAAACACTTCTGTCTGGGCCTAGAAGTTAAAGGCAAGACTGTTGGCTTGTTTTCACAATCTCCCTGCCTGGACCCATCGATCTCTCTGTCTCTGTCTCTGTCTCTGTCTCTGTCTCTGTCTCTGTCTCTGTCTCTGTCTCTGTCTCTGTCTCTGTCTCTGTCTCTGTCTCTGTCTCCCCTCTCCCTCCTGGCCTCTCTGTCTCTTGCTCCCCTCCACCCCTGCGCATGCGCATGTGTGCTTCTCTCTGTCTCCGCGCACCCTCCCTCCTCGCGCAGGCGCACACGTTTGCGCCTCTATCTTTTTCTCACTTGCTCACTCTCCTTCTCTTTCTCCAGCACACATCAGCTCTCTCTCACACATGTAGCGGCCCCAGCAGCATTTGGAAAGCAAACAGAAGAAGGCAGTCTCCTTGACTAAGAACCCAGCCAGGGATAGAAAGATGATGGCTCTAGCAGCCTATGGACGCTCTGAACCGCTGTCTCCAACCCTGGGACTTGGACCTCCGAGACGAGGAGTGGGAATGTGGTATGAGCTACAGAAAGAGGCTGAGAAATCTGAGAAACCCAGGCAGCATAAACAGCCAAGCCCCTGGGGTGAGGGTAGGCATCACAGCCCCCAGAGTTCTCCTGGTTGAGCAACTTTTATTTAACCTTTAGTTAAACACACACCTTCACCCATACAGTGGTAGGCTGCTGCCAGAAGGGGAGATTCCCAGTTGCTTAAATGGGAAGATTTGTTCAAGACCTAAAGATCGACATACCTTTTTGTTTACTTTTCATTTACATCTAAGCCTGTCTGTGACCCTCCCTGCCCCCCTCGGGTCGTTAACCAACATTGGTCCATGGGGGCAAATGAAGCAGAGACGATGAAAGGGAACTGGGGATGAGGTGGGGTGTCAGGGGTGGGGTGTTCCGAAGCCCTGTGAGTATGTATGGTAATGACAATACACCAGGACCAGCTTTGGGGAGACGGATCAACTTTATTTGGGCGTGAATCAAGGGTTACATAGTTTGGGGGACAGGGGTAGGGACGTCCAGGGTGGGCAAAGGTCATTGGCTGAATGCTAAGGTACTGAGTGACCTCATTAAATGGGAAGGCATTCCAGGGGTGTCCGGTGCTGGGCGAATGGGTTCTCATCTGGAAAACGTTGAACCTGTAATCTTCACCAAGGCTGTGTGACATTCTGTATGTAGAGGTATGTGTGTGGATGGGGTGGGGCAGGGTGGGGTAGGGTGGGGTGGGCTTGTTCGAGCTCCCCAGATAGGGTCAGAGAAAAATAAGCCCTATTGGTAAAGGAAGTCTGCCATTTTGTATGGAGCCCAGAAGGCAACGGTAGACTTGGACCTCAATCAGCAGGGCAACACTTGACTTATGAATAGGGCCACACGCCAAGTGTAGGGCAAACAGCAGCACAGACCCAAAACTAAGCTAACGAAAACTCCCAGGCCACCGACAAAAGTGTGTTCAGGAAGGAACAGAGCCAGGGAAGGTGTCTCGCGCGGACTGCGTTCGCATTGACTCTGGGAAGACGGCCTAGGCAGAGAAGACTCGGTAGAGGAGGCAGCCATCAAACCTGGCCTCGGTGGACACTGCGAATTCCCAAATCAATGAGCCCAGCTCTACATCCCTAAGTCCCATCATCTGCCAGCGTTTGGGACTCTTTGTCCCTAGTCCCCTGGTGTCTAGTAGTAAGTGAAACTCAAGAGCCACAAAGAATACTGTGGAAAGGGAGTCTGGGAAAAGCGAGGTCCTTTCGTGACCCTCCCTGAGCCAAGCTGGGGTGGGGGCCTCAGAGAAGAAATGGCAGCTCGATGCAAATAAGGGGCTCTTAGGCACCAAATGCTTGTGGCCGCCAGCATTCAATGTAAGGATATTAGGAAGTGGTCTCTGAGAGGTCCTAAAGGTGACCTCGCTGTTTAGCCCACGGGTGGCTACAGAGGCACAAAAGTGTGTCGACCTCTTTCTTACTCATGCAGGGTAGGAGTATGCCCCCCCTGTACCTCTGCAACACCTCAGCTATGCCCATCTGTCACGTGGAGATGACCTTCTCTTTCACGGTGGAGACCACACGAGTCTCTTATATAGCCTCGCTGTGAAGACTGAAGGGATTAATGACCCCACAGTGCCAATCTCAAAGTTGCACAGCCCATGGCAGCTGTTAACCAAAAGCCCAGTTTAATTCTCAAGTGTCAGGTGCCTGCTGACGTAAGCAGGCAGACACTGCCTATCTCTTGGGGTCAGTGTGAGCAGTAGATAAAACAAGCTTATGGGAAAATGGCTGGCGACAGAGCTAACCAATGGATAGCGATGGCTTTCCTCTATCAACCTACTCCGACTCAGATGGGCCGACTTTCCTGAACTCTGGCCTGCTTGGGATCCCCTGGTTTCTTTCTCTCACAGTGAAATTCTTTGTGATGTGGAAGAGGAATCAACAGTCCCCTTCAGGCTGAAGAAATGGAGCCGAAACATTCATGAATCGGCCGAATAAAGACTTCACTCTGTCCAGTTTTGCAAACCCTTTTCCGAAGAGAACTGTGGTTCTGAATGAAAGATGGCGTCCTCTTCAGCAAGCCCGTGTGAGAAAGACCACTGGGCTTTGGTGTGACTATCAAGAAAGAGCCAGGCTGTTCCTTCATGGAAGGGTGGACAAACCATGTGTGCATGTGCCTGTGTACCCATGCCTTTGTGTGTGGGCATGAGAGACGCCAAGTGCATGTGTGTGTGTGTGTGTGTGTGTGTGTGTGTGTGTGTGTGTGTGTGTGTGAAAATCCGCCTTTCGGAAGTGTTGCTGCAGTGATGGCTGGATTTGTATTTCTGTAACAAAAGGGATTCTCAAAAAGAGACTGCTTCCAGTCTACAGTCCTTGTGGGTTCTGCATCAGAATTGCTTTCTGAAGTGTTAGCCTCACATCCTAAGCCAGTGACTTTAATTTCATTTTAATGGCAAAGAAACAAAACTTCCGGAATGGAACGAATGCCATTTCTTTCTCCCAGAAGATTAAAAACAACAAACACAAACAAAAAGGAACAGTTTGGTGTTCTCAGAGAGAGAGAGAGAGAGCTTCGGAGAATAATTTTTTTAAACAAGTGGAGAAGTGAGGACCAGAAGCTGACTTGGTGATGGATGAGTCGGGTCAGAATTCCACTCTGACCTCTAAGTTGCCACAGGCTTCACCATCTATCCCCTCTAGGTGGCACTCAAGCCGACCACGTGACTTAGCCATTATTGTTATTATTTTTTGTAACTCGATAGGTACCCAAACCTTGTCTCTGCATTAGGACCAGAAGCCCTAAGATCTTATACCTCTGACGTCACGTATCAGAGTGTTATGCACCTGGGAACAGGTCAGAAGTATTTTCTGACTAAATGATTCAGAGCTTCTGTGTTTGTTTTGTTTTGTCTTGTTTTTAAATGCCTAGAGCAAGGGATCTAATCTCCTTCACTCATGGCTTGCTTAAGATTTGTGAGTTGGGCCTCAGGAAATGAAAGACCTTTCTAATTTTATGCCCAAACAACCAACATTCTGTGTCATCTCGGTTGGTATTCTGTCTAAGCTCCACCCCCACAGTCACCTGGCAGGAGGCAGGTATGCTCCGCCCCACAGTTGCCTGGCAACAGCCACTGTGCCTGACTATAAAGGGGGCTGCTTGCCCCTCCTCCCCCTCTTACCCACTCTTGCTCTTTGTTCTTCGCTGCTCTTGGCCCTTCCCAGTCCCCCCACCTCCATGTGCCCATGGCCGGCCTCCTTTCAGCTCTTCAACTCTTCTCTTATTAGACCTCTTCATGTGGAACCATGGTGTCTGGGCGTCTTCTGTCATAGGCCAGATTTAAAACCTAACATTGGTGCCGAAACTCGGGATCGAACCAGGAACCCTAACAATCTCCTTTCCTGTGGCTTCAGAGCAGACAGCTGATCTTTGGAAGGATGGGCTTGGCTCGGTAGGTGGGTCAGGGAAGGGAGGAAGCGTATTTGCCAATTGGCTATAGCCAGTTTCCCAACCCTGCACACCCAGCAGTAAAACCGGAAACATCTCAACTTGTGCCTTGTTTGCCCTGCATGGTTACTAAGAGGTTCGCTAAGCACTGGACCAGGCACACTTCACGGGTACACCATCATCATTTTGACGACAAAAGAAAGGAAGCCATGCTCCTGGGCAGACAGAGAGGACCCAGAAGAAACGGAGCCAGCTTTCCCCCAAAGAGTGGCGAGTGGGGGTGAAGTTTTGCAGTTGAATACTCAAGTAGTAAGGATGGATTGAGGTTGGAGATCTGTTGGTCGTGGGCCACCAGAGGAGGGGGAGGAAGTGAATAGCATGGAGAACTTCCAGTCGGATGAGACACTGAGGGGATGCTGTGTGGGCTGAGCTGGCGGGTAGAAGATGAGTGTGGCAAGTGGATGAAAGGGAAGGAAGGAGTTACCAGTACAATCGGGGGTCTCACCGGGCATCCTTCAGGTTGGGAGCAGATAAAGACTTCAAAGATACTGAGATAGACTTCTATGATCAGGAATGGGGGGCTGGGCTTTTACGCGTTTAACCTCTTGCTCAGCTTTGAGGGAGGGGGATGGACAGGGACGGCCATGACAGATACATGACAGGGACGGGAAGTTGGGGAGGATGGACATGACACAAGACCAGTCCCTCCCAAGCAGGTTGTGGTCCAGAACGGAGACGACTCCTTTAATGAGGGTCTGTGTACAGAGGCTGTGGAACCTGCCCCTTACCTACCTTCTCTAGGGTCCATGGGGCTGGGAGTGTTCAGCTTGCAGTACATGTGACCTGAGATGACATTCCAAACTATTATCTCCCCATCGTAACTGGAGGTGGCCAGAAGGAAAGGGGGGCACTGAGCCACACAGAGAATGTCCTCCTTGTGCCCATGGTTCTAAGAAAGAAAGACAGAGCTGAGGAACCAGATCCCAAGTCTGTGGGTCACGGGCCACCAGTGGAGGTGGAGGACAGGGATGGTGTGGGAGCCTGAGAGCTTCCAGTGGATGAGACGCTGAGGGGATGCTGGGGGAGATGACTTGGTGGCTGGGTGGAAGATGCGTGCGGTAGGGATGCCACATTTAGGGATAATTGCAACTTAGGATAAATCCCAAACTTAGCAGGTTGTTGACAAGCTGTTCCTGAAAGAGCCAGGTTGGGGTCAATCTAAGGCCAGTGGGAAAATTCTACCGCAAACCTCCAAGCACAAAGACCCCCCCCCCCTTCCAGGGAGTAGTTAGTTCCTGGAGCAACTGCAAACCAAACTGTCAAACAAAGCTACCTGTGACTCCCAACCGACCTCCCCTTGACTCCCAACCATCCACTCTGGAAAGTCCAGAATGGTCCACTGATCACGAGTCGGCTTGGAGGTCACTTTGCCCCGTCATAATACCCTGCCCAGTTACCAATTGTTTGAATTCTGCCCCAATTGTCTGCAAGGTATATAAGTCCCTGTCAGAGTCTGCTCCGAGTCGTCTCCCCTTGGAGTGGGAGGACCCCGGCGTGTTGGAATTAAACTCCTCTTGTTTTTGCATCGATCACTGCCTCTGTGAGTGTCATTCAAGAGGTCCCAGAAGAGGTTCAACACGGACCTCACATTCCCTCTCAGGCTACACGTGGGACAAGGGAACTAAGCTATGGTCTGAGGAGATTTGGTTTCCTGTAGAGAGAATATCTTATGTATTGTATGGCTGCATTGCCTGCCAATTAAAAAGCCTATGGCCTATGACTTAGGTAGGAAATGGAAGGTAGGACATCCGGAAGTGAAAAGAATTCTGGGAGAGACCCAGGTAAGGGAAAATCCACCCAGGAAAATACAAGGAGATAGACACATGGTATCCAAGCACAGGTAACCAGTCACACAGCAGAATGTAGGTTAAAATAATTGGGTTATTTTAGTTATGATCCAATCAGAGTAGAGCCAAGCTATCTATGGATATATTTTGAATCTGAGTCTTATTTCTAGAAGCATGGGTCTGGGAGAAAGAACTGAGCCTAACCTCTACCGTTTCCCACCAGTCGGAAACCCACATACCAGAGTAGAGTGCACCCACCTGCCCTCCACTGAGGCACAAATGTGAATGGGAATTGAAGCTATGGGCTTCTCTCAAGAGGAGGCACTTTGCCCAGGTGCCTCTGCTGCAGACAACAACCTGAACCTGGTGTGTGGAGACCAGAGCTGCAGAGTTCAGAGGTCCCTGGCGATGAGCATTTACATTTCTCGTGTGGGCGATTACTATGTAATGACGATTGCTCTCTCCGCCATATTAAAATATCCCACCCTTGTCTTCATGAGCTTGCCAGAGAGCATCCCTTGAGAACTTGGCTTGAATTGCCAAAGAGACTCTGTCTGCTCTTGGATTTTATTGTGAGACTATTGGGAAAGCAAAGACTGATAGATATCGCCTTCCCATGATCCTCTACTGCCAGATGTCCTACCCCCACTGTAGAATAATGTTTTCTTTCCTATTCTGGACTGCATGTTTGAGTCCCCAAAATTCACATGTCAGAACCCCAACCCAGTGATTCTCATCCTGTGGGTCGTGACCCCTTTGGGGTTGGGGGGGCAGTGTCAAACGACTCTCTCACCAGAGTTACACATCAGATATTTAAATTATGATTCATAACAGTAACAAAATTACAGAGGAACTGTACTGAAGGTCCTACAGCTTTAGAAATGTTGAGAACCATTAAGCCGAAGTAAGGCAACAGTATTTAGAGAGGTTATTGGTGTCACATAGATCATGAGCATGTGGTCCGTGTCGGGATTAGTGTCTATACAAGAACAGGAAGAGGCACACAGTTCCTGTTTGCTCTGCTATGCGGAGACAAAGCAAAGAGAGGCTGACAGTGGCTAGCTTTCTATCTGAAGGCCAGAAAGGGAGCCCTCACCAGGACCTGGCCTCAGGACCTGAAACGGGGGTGGGGTGGGTGGGTGAGTGGAGGGTGGGAGAGGGGGGCTAAGGTGGGGGGAAGAGAAGGGGAGGGGGAGGGGAGATAGAATTTTGTTGTTTAGGCTTTGTAGGGTGTGCTTTCTGTTAAGGCAACTCATTAGCATATCTGCCCTCCTACTTCTAAGATGCTGGCTCATCAGACTCTCCACAGTCCTTCCAAAAGACACGCTCCTGTGCCTCTGCACTGTGCTCCTGCAGCCCTTCTGCTCACAGTGAAGGTCGTCTTTCCCTTCCTAAAGAACCCCTAGTGATCTTTCGATTGCCGGGATTCTGCTTGTGTCCTCACCTGCCTGTGAACTTCTTAAGAGTCGCATTCGTCTCTTCTGCGCCTGCCTACTAAGCACATGAGTATGCCAGTGCTCGAAAAAGACGTGTGCACGCTGGAATACTAAATGTTTATGCCCTCCACTGACCTAAGCTGATAGCCAGACGCCATGGCTCCCCTGGGAAACCTTGCATATGACTTCGTTATTTCCCTTGGTGCTTGGCGAAACTGCAAGCTCTGTGAAGAAGGCAAGACCATGTCAGAGCTTGCTTATTACAATTGGAACTCCCGTAAACAACACATATTTGGTCCACAAGAGGCATTTAGTAGAAGCTGAATGAATGAAAACATATTACGGGGTAATTATTATGAAATGGGCTCTGGACAAGGTCTTCCAGACCACAGAGGAGGTCAGATGAGGACTGGCTACGTGGACATACTGGTTAAATTCATGTCAACTTGACACAAGCTAGAGTTATCAGAGGGAAGGGACCCTCAATTGATTAAATGCCTCTATAAGATCAAGCCGTAGGCAAGCCTGTAAGGCATTTTCTTAATTAGTGATTGATGGGGGACAGCCAAGCCCATTGTGTATGGGGCCACCCCTGGAATGGTGGTCCTGGGTTCTATGAGAAAGCAGGCTGAGCAAGCCATCAGGAGCAAGCCAGTAAGCAGCACCCCTCCACGGCCTCTGCATCAACGCCTGCCTCCAGGATCCTGCTTTGGGTTCCTGTCCTGACTTCCTTTGATGATGAACTGTGAAGCAGAAGCATAAACTGAATAAACCCTTTCCTCCCCGAGTTTCTTTGTGTTTCATGACAGCTATAGGAGCCCTAACTCAGGTAATGGAGTTTGTATTTTAGCGACATGTGCCCTGTGGAATATTGGTAGGGTACAGAATAGCTGGTCCTATGACAGGCAGCTGGGTGGGGTGACCTTAGTTTCTGTATTTTGTGTCTTAATGCCTTGGCATGTAAACAGTTTTGAAGGATGTCATTCATCCCTGAGAAACTGTAGGGAGCTGGGGATATTCTGATCCCTGACAAGCATTGGGCCTCTAACAAGCCACACAGAGTCAGGAATGCCATGATATCACGAATACAATTTGGCTTACCAAGAAGGAACAGGTAAGGAAAACTTTGATTAAAAAACACTCCTTCCCCACCTTGAGGTTCCTGCACCCGGGGACTCCCCAGCTGGACTCAAGGAGCGCGGCTTGAACTCCGCCCCTCTGGCCCCACACCTCAACTTGAACATGGGGCCATCACATCACCTCTTCCAGAGAGAAGGCAGCTGCCTGGACCGTGTACTACTCAGGCAGGAGTCTGGCGGTCAGTAGCAGAGGCTTCAGAGAAACTGAGCATGCGTGGCAGGCTCAGGACGTGCAGGGGAGCCTTTAGCGTGAAGGAGGTCTTCACTGTGTGCTACTTTGGGCCAGACAGTGGGCTGGGGCTCACCAGGTCATCCTGCCAGTGGGGCTGAGGCTTCCGGAAGTGATGAAAATCACGAGGAATGTCCTGTATACAAAGCCAAACAGGACCCATTGTGCAAGCCATTAAATGAGCTGCCAACACATTTGCGACGTCAGAAGAGAAGGTGTTGGCACATTTCATAACCCTACCCCTCACCCCACCACTGATGCAGATTTTTGAAATGTCAAAGCAAATTCCCCAAGTGCCAGTGGGAATGAAAAGCAATCCTCTCCTGACGTCTGGGTAATTGCATTTCGGCAAATCATATGTCAACTGACAAGTTCTTCTTGGATCCACCGCATAGCTTTGCCTTTATAATAAGACCCAGGGCTGTTTCAAGGGCTAAACCGACGCCATCAGCCCGGGAAGTTGTAATACCAAAGGACAGATTCAGTGCTGAAATTTCCCAGGTAGTCTTCCCTCAAATCACTTTTGGGATGCGAGGCTTAAGCTGTGAAATACAGTGAACTTTGAAATGAATAAGGAGAACGGCCAGTGTTTAAAGACGTTAGGAAACGCAGGAACACCCAGCAGAGCAAGCAGGGCAATAGAAAGTCACAGGTAGATTTAAAACTTAGTTTGGGGGTGCTACTTTAAACTTCTGTCTCCTAATCCCCTCCATAAAGAGGGATTTCATGTCTGCAGAGACGTTTATCGGTGGCCTTTTATTGCCTCTTTCTGATTGGAGCCGCTCTAGGATGCTTTAAAGACAGGTCAGGAGGAATGAAGAAAGTAAAAGCCTTTCATACTCCTCTACCATCCGCCTCCCGGCTCAGCGTAGCCTCCCACTTGGACTTAGGTCTTTGTAAGTAGGCTGGGGAGGAGGGGCAAGGAGGAGCTGGGGGCGGGGAAGCCGGAAGGTGTGAGTCAGGAATAGAACTCAAGACCTGCACAACCTCCAGCTCCTAGGAACCCAGAGGCTCTGGAAGCTCTCCTAGCTGGTACACCTTTTTTTTCGGAGCTGGGGACCGAACCCAGGGCCTTGTGCTTGCTAGGCAAGCGCTCTACCACTGAGCTAAATCCCCAACCCTGCTGGTACATCTTCTAAAGGGGAATTTTTGGAAGACACTGAGAGGAAAGTCTTTAGAAAAGAGGAGAGGAAAGAATAAGGAGAAATAAAGGGACTCCTGTGTGTGTCACTTGCTTTATTCCAGGCAGCAAAAACATGCTTGAATCTATTTTTAAAGAAGAAGTAGGATACTGGAGGGGTGGCTCAGAGGTTAAGAGCACTGGCTGCTCTTTCAGAAAACCTGAGTTCTGTTCTCAGAGATCTGGCGGCGGTGTACACCTGCACTCACATGCACCACCCCCCCTTCCCCAACCTCCACATAATTACAAAAACAAAACAAATACATCTAAACAATGAGATGGAGGGAGGAGAGTCCATTGGAGAGGAGGGCTTTTGAAATGTCTTCATTTGTTACATTGTACTTACAAAATACACGTTTATTCTTCGGTCCCATCCAACAGCTATGACACACCTAAGACAACAACAAAAAAAGATACATTTATAACACTCTAGCTTGGGTTTGTTATTAACTTTATGGTTTAACCCTGCCTTATCCACAGGATTAAAAGAAAGGATAGGAAACTTTCTGATGCTTATGGAGAACAACGGGAAATGACAAATCAGGGTCAGCCTTTAAAGCACCGGGAGCCAGGAACAGCCACCCCTTAAGTCTGAGTTCTACAGATCCTTTGAAAGCAGCTGCCTTGGGGCAGGCGGGGGCCGGGTGGGGGAAGTGGAGTGGGGAGATTTACTTGATCTTCAGAGCCTGTCTGAACTATCCAGCCAAGGCTACTCACAGAAATAACCTAAGGATTGCTTCTCTCTCTTAAAGGGTATTTGGGGAGGAGTTACAGTATTTTTGCTCCACTTTGTGATTTGTTACTTTGGCATTTAAAAAATAGTTATTATTATTATTATTATTATTATTATTATTATTATATGAATATGAGCTGTTTTGCCTGCATTTATGTTTGTGCACCTGGTGCCTGTGGAGTCCAGGAGGTGTCAGATACCCGGATCTGGAGTTACAGATGTCCGTGAGCACTATGTGGTGCTGGGAATTGAACCTAAGTCCTCTGCAAGAGCAGTCAGTGCTCCTAACCGCTAAGTCATCTCTCCAGCCCTGCTGATTTTTTTCTAGTTAATAAATCACTTGGTGGTTATTGGTATTCTGTCTAAGCTCCACCCCCACAGCTACCTGGCAACAGCCAGGTACGCTCTGCCCCCCAGTTGCTTGGCAACAGCCAGCTGTGCCTGGCTATAAAGGGGGCTGCTTGCCCCCTCCTCTCCCTCTTGCTCTCTTTTTGATCTTCTCTGCTCTGGTGCCCTCTTCCGTGCATCTTCCCTTTTGTCCCTTTTCTGCCCATTCCCCTCCCCCCTCTTCCCTCCATGTGCCCATGACTGGCCTCCTTCTTCCCTCCCCTACTCTTCTTCTCTCATTAAACCTTCCCACGTGGAACCATGTTGGCTTGGTGTGTTCTGTCTGGATGGAGGCTGAGATTTAAACCTCAACAGTGGGGAGATAGCTTTCTAAACAGTTATCCCAATGTGCAGAGATTTCCTTCAGTCCTCTGGCAGGGCCTAGCTGCCTAAATTACCTCCCAGAAACATCCGGGATCCCCAAATACTTCTACACATTTTATTCTGGAAAATTCTCTTCACTGTCATTATGGCCATCAGATCCCAAACAGCTAAGATGTTGAAGTTTTAGTTGCCATGTGGTGGTGACTGGATTAAAGGGTGCTAACTTATCTATGGGTTAGCACACTGACGGATCCATAGCTGACTGTGCTGCTAAGGGGTGGGATTCAGGCCCTCAGCAATTAAGAGCACTGACCCACTGACCGTTCTTGCAGAGGACCCAGTTTTGGTTCCCTAACACCCTTATCCGGTGGCTCCCAACTGTAACTCCAGTTCCGGGGCGTCTTATACCCTCTGACTTCCAGGGACTCCTGCACACATGTGAACTCATGTAGGCAGACGTGCACACACATAATAAAGAAGTAAATATTTCAATGCGGAAAGAGAGGCGGGTCTTGGTGGGAGGAAGTGGGCCGCCAGGGATGTGTATGCCCTTGAAAGCTGTGTCTAGTCCTTGGCTTTTTGATCTCTCTCTCTTTTCTTCATGACCTGAGCAGCTCTTCTCTGCCATTGCCCTTCTAACCATGACGTCCCCATCTTGCCACAGGCTGAGGTCTCGAGGCATTTTTTTTCTCACAATGATGAAAAGCTAGCTAACACACCACCAGGCTGGATGGAACTCACCCGTTTCGGTTCACCTCCATGTAGGTACAGTCGCAGACTTCATTTTGATTTTCATCTAGAAATACATTATCATCTTATGTCAAGCAATTTCTTTACTAACTCTCGCTCAAATCAGCTCTCAAGGGTTGCCCTAATGTGTCAGAATAGACTTTGTTGTTTACTCGCTAGACACCTGTTCCATTAAAGCACCGTTTGCTTATGACCACCTTCTCCCTCTGATTCTGCCCTTGATCTGCTACAGGAAGCGGCTTGGCTTCTCTGGATAGGACCCGGTATGTGGCACACGACACAGAGTGAGTGGACGGGCAGATGGTCAAAGCAGGTGCGAGGGTGAGGCTCATGAATTTAGCTTCGCGTCTCTTCCACCTTGACTTTATTTCTTCCCTTTTAAAAGGTGAAGAATATGCTCTTTACCTGCTCTGTTGGCCTTCTACAGGCCAGAATCAAGGTATTTTTTTTAAACCAAGATTAGACATAGCAAATAAATGAGTAGCTTTGGAGTAGGTGAGATTTTATATCTATATATCTAAGTATCTATATATCTATACTTACATTGTGCATATATATTGTCTTTATTTTATATGCATTGGTGTTTTGCCTGCATGCATGTCTGTTTGAGGGTGTCAGACCTTGGAATTAAAAACAGGTGTGAGCTGCCATGTGGGTGCTGGGAATTGAACCCGGGTCCTCTGGAAGAGCAGACAGTGCTCTTCACTGCTGAGCCATCTCTCCATCCCCAGGTGAGATTTGTAATAAGAGACTTGCGTTTAATTTGTGTGGTTGTATCTCCAAGAAATGTAAGTCCAGAAACATTAAATACCATGAAATAGAGAGAAAGGGGGTAGAGTGACGTCATACACCTGGGAGGCTCGATCTTACTTGATTCATTTTCCATTTATGATAAACGCACAATCGCGCATCCGCACTCTATGGGGACCACTTGCTGGAGTCCCCACCTCACTTGCCGTGCTGAAGGGTGTGCAGACAGTGTCCATTATTGTAGCTCCATATTTTCAGATCGCCATCTCTTCCCCCAGTAACAAGCCTAGGAACCAGATTGTACCACTAGGATGACAGGACTCAGGTCACCCTGCTGAGGGGCTCGTGCACACCAGAGAAAGGCTGTACCTTCTTCCGCTGGAGTCAAAGGCCAGACAGGTGATGCCAGCATTGCCAATAAATTCAGACACCCATCTTCCCGTTTCGAGGTCCCACACTTTCACTACCTGTATCAAAGTTGAAAGAAAGATGGCTTAGGGATAATGAACATCAAATGAAAGGAAATTTGCTTTTAGAAGTCTAGTGACGTAAATATCAAAGATGACGGTATAGGGGAGCAGGAGAGGACCAGGGATCCAGCCCCTAGCACCTGCATGGCAGCTTGTAGCCATCTGTAACTCCAGTTCTAAGGGATCCAGCACCCTCATCTGGCCTCTGCAGACAGTACAATAACTCGCGTACAGGCAGGCCAAACACCCAAACACACTACGTAAAAATAAATAAATCTTAAAGATAAGCGTTTGCCTAGGAACTATCTGTACTCACACACAAGCTGGCTTCCTCGAACCTATCCATCGGCTTAGCACAGCCATAGGAAATTGCCAGACAGATCTCTTAAACAACAGAGATGTTTTGTTTCACAGTCTGGAGGTTCAAAGTCCAGAATCAGGGTGTTGGTGGGTGTGACAGTGTTAAGCATCAACTTGACAAGATCTAGAATCCCCAGGGAGGGGCGTCTCAGTGAGGGCTTCTCTAGATCGGGCTGGCCTGCAGGCAGCCTCGGCAGGGATTTTCTTAAGCTTGGGTGAACTGTGGTAGGAAGACCCAGCCTCAGTGTGAGAGGCACAGTTGAGTGAGGAGCTAAGCTCATGCTTCTGGGCCCTGGATGCAGTGTGACCTTAGCTCACACTTCTGGGCCCTGGATGCAGTGTGACCTGAGCTCACACTTCTGGACCATGGATGCTGTGTGACCTGAACTCACACTTGTGGGCTGTGGATGGAGCGCGAGTGACCTCGGTTGATGCTTCTGGACTGTACATGCGTGATGCCCAGTTGTCTGCAGCTTCGGCCCTGTTGACTTCCTGGTGGCAACAGTAGACCGTAACTTGGAACATAAACTCAAATAAACCCTTGGGCCCAGCAGTTTCATTGGATATTTGATTGACGCCGTGGCGGTGGGATTCATTTCCTGTGCTGTCTACAGTTCCATTCCTATGACCTTCCTCAGCACAGTTGATTCCCTTCCTGCAATGACTCTATTTCATGCCCAACCCGTGAGCAGCCTTTGAATGAGAATCCTCCGCCAGGAGTCCAATATCCTCTGTCTTAATGGCTGAAGTCAGTTACCAACCACCCCGGGGAGGGTTTCTCAGCCTGCTCTCAAGGTCTTCTGAGCAGACGGTAGAGTAGTGTTTCAACCAGTTAATGAGAAGTATTTGCTGTACGACACACGAGATAATCACAAGAATATAATACTCTCAGAACGGATGTTCCTTCCATAGAGCTCATACTGAGAGCCGCTGGAGAAACGCCAGGCACTTCCACTTGTCTCTAAGCAAAGATTGTCCAAACAGTACAGGGTCATTAACAGAGCGGAACTGAACGTCCACCCCACTGTTGGTTTCTAGGAACAGAACACACTGCTCAGCTTTAATGGGAAGATGGAGAGGCCAGGCTACCTCACAGACACGTCATTGCTAAGGACTGGACACTTACAGAGGCTTCGCAGCAGCTGACCACTTGCCTGAAGGCTGGGTTGTACCTGCAGCACACCACGGGCTCTTGGTGGGAACGCAGCAGGTGGGGCTCTGGGACAGATCTAGTTCAGGAGAAACAGAGACAACAGACACTTGTGGTGACTGCTTGCCAGGTGACCCAGGGGTGGGGGGAGTATCCGCTGTTCCGCTACACAGTGGCCAGCAGGGAAGAAAGGCTTTGGATTCATACGATGGATCCAGGACCCTGGGAAATTTGCCTAACTGCTTAAAATCCCACTCTCTAATCTGCGATATGGGGGTAGTGATTCCTTTTACAGGGTTGTAACAGGGCGGGCTGGCTGGTTTTTATGTCAGGTTGACACAGGCTACAGTCACCAGAGAGGTGGGAGAGTCAATTGAGAAAACGCCTCCTTAAGATCTGGTTGTAGGCAAGCCTGTTGGGCATTGATGAGGAAGGACCCAGTCTACAGCAGGTGGTGCCATCCGTGGGCTGGTAGTTCTGGGTGCTATAAAAAAAGCAGGTTGAGCATGCCATGTGGAGCAAGCCAGTCACCAACACCCCTGCATGGCCTCTGCATCAACTCCGGCCTCCAGGTTCCTGCCCTGTTTGGATTCCTGTCCTGATTCCTTCAATGATGAACAGTGCTGTGGATGCACAAGCCAAATAAACCCTTCCCTCCCCAACTTGCTTCGGCTGTGGCATTTCATCACAGCCATAGACATGGGGATTAAATAGGAAAAGCTATGTGGGCATCTTCTCAGAATAGTACACGTGATTGACACATAAGACACGCTCAGAACACACGTGACTGGCGCGTGATGAGGTGTAATGACTACTAAAGAGGGAAGCGGAGGGGCTGGGGATTTAGCTCAGTGGTAGAGCGCTTACCTAGGAAGCGCAAGGCCCTGGGTTCAGTCCCCAGCTCCGAAAAAAAAAAGAACCAAAAAAAAAAAAAAAAAAAAAAAAAAGAGGGAAGCGGAGAGCATGCACCTCCAATTGATTGATTGATTGATTGATTGAGACAGGCTCTCCTGTAGCTCAGGCTGAACTCAAACTCGAGATCCTTCTGAGATTCCATCTCCTGAGCAATAATGGGATCATGGGTGTGTGCCACCACAAGCGGCCATGCATCGCCTTGTAAGGGCAGAGGAGTGTGATTGGATAGTTCATAGAATGATCTAGAGCGATGAGAATTCAGATCTCCTCCCAAGCAAATGTAAACAAATGAGTACGCTATGAATCTTTCTGCCCCAAAGGCATCACTTCTCAGTGACTGCAGGGGTGAGGGCAGTAGGCCCCGGGCTGTGGCGCGCAGGGGTACCCAGGTGCAAAGGGCACGTCAGAGCAATCGGAGCCTGATTCGTACTCTGCCTCTGGGAATCCAGCACTCAGCAGCCACTTGAGCCCGTTGGCCTCATTTCCTCATCTGCAAAATACAACCCCTTGTGGGGATGTGAGGAATAATTAGGAGGAAATGCATATAAATATCCGCATGTGGTGGACGTAATACTGAGCATTAATTCCACGTGTGCTCTCCCTGCCACCTCCCTCTTCATTGTTCATTGTTCTGCAGTGAATCCTCAGGCTCGGCCTCCCACAGATCTGCAGCCTCAGCTCTCCAAGAACGAGCAGCCTGTCCCTGGGTTTGAAGAGGTGATGTTGGGGTCTGGGGCAGGCAGGAGGAAGCAGGAAGTCCAAAGAAAGGAGGAACCAAGGAAAAGGAGAAAAAACTCTGGGTTTGGCTGCCCGGTCTGGTCTGATCCTTTCCCCCAGATGCTGGGGGAGGAGTTAGGCTTTGCAAATGAGGGCCCAGGTAACTCTGGGTTGCACAACTCCCGAGTGACAGCAGGGATGGGGTGGGCTAGGACAGGAGACAGGATCTGGCACCTAATTGTTAGCACTAGAGATTGAGAATGTGTTTGCCATGAGGCAGAATTTCCAGTCACTGCATTCCAAAAGGAATCAATCAAGTGAGCTGTTTGTTCTACACAACTCCATCATGCAGAACAAACAGGAGTTTGATTGGCAGAAGCTTCCACTTCCAGCGGGCTGCTTTGGCATCCTGAGTGAAGCCCTCAAGCTCTCTGAAGAGCCTGGCTACACCAGTCATTCCGTTGCGCCTCCATTTGAGTTTTCCGAGCAGTTCTAGCTGGCCGCATGGCTTCACCGAGATTAGAAAGGGAGTGGGTGGCTAAGACCAAGGTCACACCCGAGGCTGCGAAATGTGCTTGTTTTTCCCGTGAGGTTAATTTTAAAGATATTTGTAATTATGTGTAAGCACATATCTGCGTGTGGGCTTAGGCACGTGCGTATAGCTGACTGTAAGGGCCAGAGGTGTCAGGCCTTCTAGAAGTACAGTCACAGGCAGTAGTGAGCTGCCCGATGTACGAGAAACTGAGCTGGAGCCTCTGCAAGAGCAGGAAGTTCTCTTGACCACTGAGCCATCTCCAGGTCCCCTGAAATGGACTCCTGACACGAAGTTTGACCTCTGAGTACAGCAGATGAATTAAGAAATACCCGCCCATGCTTACATTCACAAATCAAGAGCAGGCACGGGAGGACAGAGGGCTTAGGAAGCCAGTCACCCTTTTGAAAAAGTACCTGAAACCCTCAGGCTATGACGGCCACTCTAAGGATTTTCTGCATCCTTGTCTTGGACCATGTATGCTGGTTAACACTGGGAGAAGCTGTGGTGGGGGGAGGAATGTATGTTGTGTAGCCAGGAGGAATAACAGGGGATAAAGAGTGGTCCACACGAGGCTGGGGAGATGGTTAAGAGCACTGGTTGTTCTTCCAGAGGACCTGGGTTTGATTCCCAGTATCCACATTAAAAAAAAAGAAGAAGAAATAAATTAAAAAAAAAAGAGTGGGGCACACTGGTACCAGGCTGGCTGTAATGAGGGCCATGCTTTTTGGATTGCAGAGAGCCTAACAGTTCTTAAAGCATATGCCAAGCCCCCCAACTCTCAAGCTAGCAGGGCAGGGGAGAATTCCTTTCCCACAGAAGGGTGAGGCTTATTCCATTGCCTTTGGGTCTTTAGGCTGTGGGGAAGGGCACCAGAAGGACATGTCCTTTTGTCTGATGTTTGCTTACTTCTTTCGTTCTCTCTCTCTCTCTTTCTTTCTTTCTTTCTTTCTTTCTTTCTTTCTTTCTTTCTTTCCTTCTTTCTTTCTTTCCTTCTTAATTTCTTTCTTTCTCTCTTTCTTTCTGTGTTTACTTAATGTGCATGACTGTTTGGTCACATGTATGTATGGGTACCGCATGGGCACCTCATGCCTGGAGAAGTCAGAGAGTGCATGGGATCCCCTGGAACTGGGTTTATGGATAAGTGTGAGCTGCCAAGGAGAATATGGGTGCCAGAAACTGAACCTGATTCCCCCTCCCCCATGTGGGCAGGAAGCGCTCTTAATTGTTGAATCCTCCCTCCCCCCCCTTAGGGGTTGTTTGTTTGTTGGATCTTTTTTCTTTTTTCTTCTTTTTTTTCTTTTTTTTTTTTTCGGAGCTGGGGACCGAACCCAGGGCCTTGCGCTTCCTAGGCAAGCGCTCTACCGCTGAGCTAAATCCCCAACCCCATGGATCTTTTTTCTTAAGCTACATTCTGACTATGGTTCCTCCTGCCCCGGCTCTTCTCAGGTCCTCCCCGCCACCCCATCCACCCAAATTCACGCCCTCCCCTGCTCTTTCAGTTTGTTCAGAAAACAAACTGGCATCTAAAAAAAAAAAATAAACAAGCTTAAATACGACAAAAGCAAAGCCAAACAAACTTTAGTAAGATGAAAACAAATGAACAATGAACAATGGAAAAATAAGAAGCCAAAGAAAAAGCACAAGAAGAACATATAGACGCAGAGACACACTCATTGGCACATATAGACACACTCATTGGCACATATAGACACAGAGACACGCTCATTGGCACATATAGACACAGAGACACACTCATTGGCACATACAGACACATACATTGGCACATATAGATGCACAGACACACTCATTGGCACATGTAGTTGCAGAGACACACACACTGACACCTATAGACACACACATTGGCACATATAGATGTAGAGACATACTCATTGGCACATATAGACACAGAGACACACATTGGCACATATAGACACAGAGACACACTCATTGGCACATATAGATGTAGAGACATACTCATTGGCACATATAGACACAGAGACACACATTGGCACATATAGACTCAGAGACACACTTCTTGGCACATATAGATGCAGACACACACATTGACACATATAGACACAGAGACACAAACATTGGGACATATAGATGCAGAGACACACACATTGACACATATAGACACAGAGACACAAACATTGGGACATATAGATGCAGAGACACACACATTGGGACATATAGAGCAGAGACACACTCATTGGCACATATAGACACAGAGACACAAACATTGGGACATATAGATGCAGACACATACATTGGCACATATAGACACAGACACACACACATGGAGACATATAGATGCAGAGACATACACATTGACACATATAGATGCAGAGACACACATTGGCACATATAGACACAGAGATGCATGTTGGCACATACAGAAATCCCCTAAAAGCTCAAAACACTCCATGAGATGAGATCCATCCCCAACACTGCTTGGTTGCCAACAAACTGAGGCTAGCTAGGCCAAGGACCCAGGGGAAACCAAATACTACCACCCTACCTCAGGAAGACAGCAGCAGAACGCCTCCTAACGGCACTCTGCTATACTTCTATATATTCTCTAGTGTACGAGCAAGCCCAGCACCTTGCTCAGCCACCATCAGAGAAGCGTCCTCCTGCAGTGGATGGGAACAAGCACAGAGGCCCACAGCTGGACCTTGGAGCGCCCCCAGTGGGATATCTCCATCCACCTCCACTCACACTCAGGGAATCCTGCAGAGCAGGAGGTAGAAAGATTTTAAGAGCCAGAGGCAATGGAGAACACCAGAGGCACGAGGCCTTCTACACACAGCAGGACCGGTGCCCTGTGAACTCAGGGCGACCGTGGCAGGATGCACAGAGACTGCAGTCCCACAGTTGAGAGGTGGATACAAGCTCTCATCCCTAACCCAGACGCTATCTCCAGCTGATGACCACTCCCAAACGCAACTTTCCTTTTCTCTAATGGAGTCTCACTTGGCATAGGAACCACTCATAAGGCCAGACCCCATACCCAGCAGCACATGGCCAACACAAAACTTCAGTGGCATCCGAGGTTTGTTGTCTCATAATGCTGTCTGGGCTTTTGTTTTATAGTTTCCAATTATAGGGTTTTTTGGGGGGAGTGGGTGGATTTCTGTGAGGGCCAATTTGTGTGTCTCTACACCTCTGTGTTCCTTGTGTCTTTTTTCCTTCTTGCTTTGCTTTTTCATGTAAGGTTCCCTCTCCTTTTTGATTCATTTAAGCAGGCAGGTGGGTGCAGAACAAAGCCAGAAGCCTTCCTTCTTCCAGAAGCAGGAAGGATGTCTTGTTTTTGCCCCTGGCTCCCATGCACCTTGGCAATCCACCCTCATTTAATGGATTCCTAATTATGCATCTGTAAAGGGTTGACCTAGGCAACCTCTGCACACCTGATGTTACTGTAAGACTGGAAAGCCTCGGTTCAGGAAGGCCAGAGACAGCCAAGGGGCCTGATGTGCAGAGTCCTCTCCAGCCCAGGGAGGGCAGAGGTGGAAGAAAAGGCAACTGGCCACTCTATCCTTTGCCAAAAAGGCAATGATACTATAGCTGGGGCTTGGGGTAGAGTATGGGGGTGTCAAGGAAACTAGAATGTGTGTGGAATTGGGGAGATGCCGCTCCCAAGGCATTATAGCCTCAGGTACTAGGGAAGAGAATCTACTCAGGGGTCCCCATCACTTTGGAATGTACTGCCTGCATGGCTAGCTTGCTTTATGGACGGGGGATGGGGTGTGACTTGGTTAGGGTTCCATTGCTGTGAAGGGACAATGTGACCAAGCCAACTCTTTTTTTTTTTTAATTATTATTACTTTTTTTTTTTTTTTTTTTCGGAGCTGGGGACCGAACCCAGGGCCTTGTGCTCGCTAGGCAAGCGCTCTACCGCTGAGCTAAATCCCCAACCCCTTACTTTTTTATAATAACTTAAGTATTTCTTATTTACATTTGGAGTGTTATTCCCTTTCCCGGTTTCCGGGCCGACATCCCCCTAACCCTCCCCCTCCCCTTCTTTATGGGTGTTTCCCTCCCCATCCTTCCCCCATTACCGCCCTCCCCCCAACAATCCCATTCACTGGGGGTTCACTCTTGGCAGGACCAAGGGCATCCCCTTCCACTGGTGCTCTTACTAGGATATTCATTGCTACCTATGAGGTTGGAGCCCAGGGTCAGTCTTTAGGTAGTGGCTTAGTCCCTGGAAGCTCTGGTTGCCAAGCCAACTCTTACAGAAAACATTTAATTGGAGCTAGCTTACAGGTTAGGGGTTTGGTCCTCTATCATCAAGGCAGGAAGCATGGGAGCAGCCAGGCTGGCAAGGTGCTGATGGAGAACCAAGAGTTCTACATCTTGATTAGAAGGCAGCCAGGAGGAGATAGATGTCTTCCACAGGTGACCAGGAGACTAGCTCACTGGGCGTAGCTTGAGTTTAGGAGACCTCAAAGTCTATCCCACTTCCTCCAACGAGGCCACACCTACTCCCACGAGGCCACACCTACTCCCACGAGGCCACACCTCCTAATAGGTCCACTCCGAGTGAGCCAACCATTCAAACACATGGTTCTAGGGGGGCCAAACCTGTTCAAACCACCACAGGGGTTCTGAGGCATGGGGAGTGGCAGAGGCAACAGCACTGTAGGAACACCAGACTCCCCTCACCCCAGATCTCCTGTTCAGCTTCTGCCTTTGGATCTGGACTCTGCTCCGGATCCACACACATAATGATATATTGAATCCAGATATAATGAATCATGTACTATAGGATTAAGGCTGGTGGGTGGGATAGGCACGAAAGGAAGTCACTTCTAGATAGTACAGGTTACTCTGTTGTCACTAGAGGAAGCGTGGAGAGAGACTCATCAAATATAAGCTGCAGTTTCAGAGCCTGTGACCTGAGCGTTGACTAGAATATTGACCGCACCACCGGGACCCTCTAGAACCCTCTAGAACACCGCACAGGCAAAGCTCAGATGACAGACAGTCTCCTACCCCGCTTTTAGGTGAAAGAGAGCCAGGGTACCCGTGGCCACACACAGGGCTCTAGGTCCGGGGAGATAGAGACAGGCTGTGAGTTCTCCCTTGATGCCACTGGCTTTGGAAGAGACCGTACAGCAGCAGCTGTGGGTCTCCAGATCCCAGATCTGTGGAGAAAATGGGGGAAAGTAATAGGTTTTTATTTGGTTCTCCTTTCTTTAGGTGGGCTCTCCCTATGTGGCCCAGGCTGGCTTCAGACTCTAAAGCCTATGTGTGCCACACACTCTGTTAGTGATACGGTTTGCACATTTGCTATATGCCCACAGATGTTTGTTGTGGGATCAGGCTTGACCTGACTGAATTTAAACTCTAGCCCATGTCCACCCCCACTTACGGTCAAAATGCTGAAAGAGGGTGAAGGGTGACCAAAGAGAGGGGACGATTGTGACCACGAGTCTCTATCCATCCCACAAGGAAGTAACCAGTCACCTCATTCTCCATGGATCCAGCCTCCGCAGCTTGGATCTGGTTTGGGGAACCTTAATAATCAAACCTGTTTCTAGTTTTTAATACGAGACCACCAACCCTGTCATGAGGCAGATACTTGGAAGTCACATGGAATGGCTTCCTATGTGGCTGTTGTCTGAGGACATGTCAGACCAGAGAGTCCATCTACCTGGTTTGGAATCCAAGTAGTTCCACCTGGGTAGCCTAACATTGCTTCCCCTCAGTACTGTCTGTAATGTAGAGGACACATACACACGGGCACTCAGACAAACACATACATATATATGCACACACGTATACACACATATGTACACATTACACAGAGACACACAGATGTAAACACACACACACACACTCACACACACTCACACACTCACACACACTGCACACATCTACATTCACCTCGGCCGGGACGTGGCAGTTCTATTCCACCTGGAGGAGGCACCTTTCCCTCTGACGGAGTTGCATAGAGAATTTTAGAAAATTGATTATAGACAATGCTTAGGGAAGTGGCTAAAATATAATAATGGGTCAACATGATTGCAATGATCTTGCTGTCAATCACTTGTTAGGCTTGTAAACCACACCTTGGCTCTGGCATTCTTTTGTAGACTGTGAGCTGGTGGGGGCTTAGAGCAAGAGAGGAGCAGCTGGAGTCAGAGGGGAGGGGTCAATGATGGCGGGAGAGGGGAGGTCGGGGTACAGGTGGCTCACACCTGTAATCCCAGCACTGGGGAGGCAGAGGCAGGGGGATCTCTGAGTTTGAGGCCAGCTTGGTCTACAGAGTGAGTTCCAGGACAGCCAGGGCTACACAGAGAAACCCTGTCTCAAAAAACAAACAAACAAACAAACAAACAAAAAACCAAAAAACAAAACAAACCAACCAAACTAAATAATAAAATAAAGGAGAGAAGAGCAGGCTGGGCCAAGCACAAAATGAGGACGTCCACGACCATCAGAGAGACAGTGGCTGCCCTTCAAAGCTACACATACCCACCATTGTGTCAGCTACCTTGAGTCCTGGTTTCCTTCACTTTTTGTTGTGGGTGGATTGCTACCCTCCCTTAGAATGGTGAATAGCCCCAGTTCCTCAGGAAGGAGCTCAATTTGGAAATGGGGTTGTTGAGATTTAGTAGTGAGGATGAATGAGGTCCTCAGGGAATAGGCTAGACTCTGATCCAACAGTGTGAGTAGCTTTGCAAGCAGAGGAGAGTTAGAGAGAGACAGTGGGAAGATGCACACGTCGACGGTGGCAGAGATCAGGACAGAGCATATCCAACCAAAGAATACCAGACTACTATAAGGCAGGCCTGGGGCCTGGGTCCACCCCACTTTCACAGCCCTCCAAAGACCCCACGCTGCCTGACAGTTTGAGCTTCTAGCCTTGGGACTATAAGCCAGTGCATTTCTGTTATTTAACCCACCCTGTCTCTTCTGGCACTTTGTTACTGCAGCCAATGTGAGTTAACTTTCTCCTCCTCCTCCCCCTCCCCCTCCCCCCTCCCCCTACCCAAATTAAATGTTTTCCTTTATGAGAGTTGTCATGGTCATACTGTCTCTTTACAGCACTAAAACCCTAAGACACCTAGCATGTGCAAGATCATGGGCTCTACCTTGGGCAACTAAGACTGTTATTGAAAAACAAAGAGAAAGAGAGGGCTAAGCTACCACATTTGCCTTGCCTCATACAACAACACAGCAAGAAGACCCCAATTAGGTGCCAGTGTCATGTTTCTGGATGTCCTAGCCTTAGAACCATGAACTAAACAAGCCTGATCTCTTTTGTAAATTGGTTTGTCTCAGTTATTTTGTTATAGCACCAAAGAATGGAACAATAAATACATAAGATTCCAGAGAGGAAACACAGGAAATTCTGGAGTCTGGGAAAAAGCCATCTCAGGCGGGATGAGTCAGTGCTGAAGACCCATGAAGGGAAGGTAGGCAGACACTTGTTACATAGAAGTTTAGACTGAGTTATCAAATTAACAACAAATAGGCCAACTAAAAATAGCTTCTGCAAACGCAGACGACATGATGTAGGGGCTCACCAGGTTAACATTACCAAGGACCGGAAGTAAGAGGCTTGAGCAGGGAAGCCCATTTTCGAACCCAGCTCCTCACCAGCTTATTTCTGACTTTATTTCTGTGTTCATCCAGCCTGCCCTTAAAACCACTGTGTGTTGAACCGAGTGTGCACACACAGAGTGTACACGCACTGCCTTTAACAAGGACAGTTCCTCTACAAGGTGGGTCTTCCTCCCATCTTGGGCCGGTGTAAACCACTAAAGAGCCAAGTCAGTTTCGAAGGACTGAGTTATTCACCCCAAGTCACCTGGCTTGTGGTGGTGTCCAGAGCTGTCATCCTTTCCCTAATCCGTACGTCCTCGTCCATTTGCAGAGATGTTGCCGGGAAGAGGGTACCTACTGCATGTGGCACTTCCTGTTCACCCATCATGGCTGTGAAGTTTGCTCTGACTATGAGAAGAGGTGGCTGGAGTTGGAGCAGGCAGCAGTGCCCTCTTCATCTGCCTCTCGGCACTGGGGAGGATGGAGCCTCTAACTGGAGAGACGCTGGCCCTGGGTGGGAGCCCTCATTCACAGAACCATGGTGCCGGGTTAAAACAGACAGAAGTAAACCCATTGTCTTAACCTAGAGAAAGCACGGAGTGTGTCTGAGAGAGGTGCCCATGTTATGCTAGCTAGCCACGCTGCCTTCCTCCTTAGACACAATAAGTTTCCCTGAATTCTAATTCCGGTTGACGAACGATAGCCCCGTTTGTGGCTTGTGGCATTGCGTTTAGAGAGAATCCTGAGTGAAAAAGGCAATCCGAATCCGTCACTCTACTCCCCGTTAGAGACTGCCAGAAGCCAGCAGCCTCCCGGATTATCCCTATGTCCCTGTGATTTGGAAGAGTGAAATATTTGGGCTGAAAAGCAATTCAAAGAATGAAGACGCTCTGCTCAGGCAGGATAGACACTGAGCCCCTAGGCTCCTGGTTCATTAGCTGTTGTTTGATAGGACTCGTACGATCTGAAATAACATCCACACCATATTTCCGAGATGGGGTTTCAATATATCTTAAATACACATCGGGAAGCTACTCAACATGCCTGAATCATCACCGGCGAGATGCTAATCTTGTAATCACGAGTTGAGATTGGAAGAAAACGGAGAGGCGATGGGGAAAGAAAATAGGACGGAAGGCATGTCCCCACATACAGAATTATGATTATCTGAGAGCCTCAAGATTCGAAGTGAAAAAAAAAAAAGCTCATTAAAAACTTGGAGCCCTCTGCACGGTGACTTTGGATGAAGCCTTCAGATGAATTTGATTTTCAAAATAAATCAAACTGTGGAGTTCATAAATCTCATCATTTTAATCAAGTTCGCCCGGAGGACTGAATTGCTTGCGTTTGGGTCCCGGTTATATTGCTGGCTGTTCTCTCCTCACCTTGTTGTATAGATTCGCTTCCAACCTCACTCGCGGGGCGGGGCCCTGCAGCCATCTTGGAACCACAGAGAGGAAGCTTCGGCACATCCCAGGCTGGGCACACACTTTCTCCCTCCTCGGCTCACTGGTCTGCCATCTTACCCAGTCCAGAGTTTAAGATTCTATCTAAATGCTAATCAAGCCTGATTTTATAACCCCGGCCGTTGCCACCCACCCTCCACCCCGCCCTGCAAATCCGGGTTGACTCTGTCCCAGACCCGCAGCTTCGCTTCTGGTCTTCCACCCTTATTTGCCGTCTCCCCCGTCGGCCTAGATTCCAAATCTTGGTGTCACCCTTGAATCTTCCTTTGCCTTAAAAACTGCTTTATGGAACTATAACTCGTGCATCACAAAATTCACATTTTTAACGCGTTCATCTCAGAGGCCTTCAGCAGGCCGTGGAGTCACGCGACCTATATCAGGGCACCCTTGTCTGCTCCTTCACGAACCCCTGCCCATCGTCGGCCATTCTGCATTCTGTCCACACTTCAGTCCCTGGTTAAAACACCTCCTGTCGCTTGGTGTCTTCTGGGTGTTTCGTACAAATATCCACCTTGTATCACAACTCTAAGGTCCGCCCATGTTAGAATGCAGATGGATGCTTCATTCTTTTGCCCCCAACACACTACATTTTTATTTTATGTTCCCGGTTTACAAGTTGCTGGGCATTTGAGTTGCATCTGCCTGTAGTAAATGGCACTGTTATACACATCGACAAGTACATTTTCGAGAATTGCATGCTCTTAGTTTTCTTGACCCTATCCCTGGGGGTGGAAACCCCGGGTCATATATTAACAATTTACCACTCGAGGGCTGACAAAATTATTTTTTTTGAATGGCATTTTTTTGTACCAATATATAGATATTCTAGTGTCTTCTCATTTTTTTTTTTTTTTGGTTCTTTTTTTTCGGAGATGGGGACCGAACACAGGGCCTTGCGCTTCCTAGGCAAGCGCTCTACCACTGAGCTAAATCCCCAGCCCCGTGTCTTCTCATTTTTAACAGCATCTGCTAATCTCTCCCCCTTCTCGCATCCTCATGAAGGTGTCGTTGTATTTTATTGTCGTTTGGGTTTAATTTCCCCATGACCGTGGTGCTGAGCACTGCATGCCTTGATTGGCCATTTTCAAAGAAGTGTCAAAAATGCTCACGTCTTTGCCCCGTGTTTCAGTTGGCTATCGTGGTTTTTTATTTCTAAGCAGTGAAAGTTACGGTCTCGATGTGAGTTCCCTATCAGGCATATGGTTTGCGATATCCCATTACGTAAGTTGTCTATTTCTTATTTTAATGACGCTCCACAAAGCACAGATGTTTCTAATTTTGACAAAGCCTCATTTATTTTCTTTTGTTTCTTGAACTTTTGATGTCATTTCTTAGAAACGAATGCCTAGCCCAAGGCCATGGAGCTCTCTCTCTCTCTCTCTTTCTCTCTCTCTTCCCTTCCCTCTTTGTCTCTCTCCTCTCTCCCTCCCTCTCTTTCCTTCCTCTCTCTCTCCCCCTCTCCCTCTCTGTCTCTGTCTTTGTCTGTCTGTCTGTCCCTCTCTCTCTCTCTCTCCTTTTCCTCTTTGTCTTTCTCTGACTCTCTCTCCCTCTCTGTCTCCCCCTGTTTCTCTGTCTCTCTGTCTCTGTCTCTCTCTCTCTCTTTCTCTTTCTCCCCTCTCCCTCTCTGTCTCTCTCTGTCTTTTTCTCTCTTCCTCCATTTCCCCCCTCTCTTCCTCTCTCTCTTTTCTTTTTCTTTCCTTTTTTTTGAGACAGAATCTCCCACATCCTACTAATTTATTTCAAGTTCCTACCCTGTGGCCACCAACAGCCCAGCAAAGCAGGCAGCTGGGTCGTCCCGTCTAGTCGCATCCTCTGAAGCGGGTGTAATGGCAGAGAAGGTAGCTAGTCAGACTGCTTTTGCATAAAACAGTACACTGCAGAGGTTCTAGGCCAAGCAAGCACTGGACAGGGACAGGATGTTCAGTATATGAAGGAAACAAAGCCAGACTGTGATGTCATTGCCTCTCTCTAGGTCAGAAATGCTTAGGTTCTGAGGCTCATGGGTACCATTTCAGGAAGGCACGTGTCCAGCGTGTATTGCGGAATAGGAGCTAGCCACTGGTGGCAGGGGACAGAATTCCCAGCTCCATCCCTCTCTTTCCCAGATCCGTGGAGAAATGTTTGGGACAGGGACTACCAGGACAGTGTGCAGGCAAAGACACACGTGCTGGAAGGGCTACATACCACACCAAGAACCGGCATGGAGAGTTCCAAAACAATCACCTGCTTGTGCACATGGGTACAGAGACTCAGACATACATCTACAAGCATCCACCAGCACACAAACACACACATACATTACACAAACACACATATACACGCACGCACATATACACACATATGTGCACATACACAAACACACACAGAAACATATGTAGGCACTCACACATACATACACACACCCTCCTAAAGCAAATATAAACTCCTCATGAGACACCCCGCCCCCAACTGCCAAAGATGGAGATCGGCGAATTGCTTGGGAGGCTAAGGCAGGAGAATTGTGGGGACTTCCTGGTCATTCTGGTCTACAGTAGGAGAACATGTTTCAAACTAAATAAATATAAATAAATTAGCTAATAGACAACCCCCCCCAAAGGTTGTGTGCATCAAAACATTAGAGGAACAGACCTTGACTGTGTTGTCAGCAGACACGGAAAACACTTTGTTTTCTTCCGCAGCTACGTGTACGTACATCACAGGGGCCATGTGGCCTCTCAGCACACCTGTTGGTTTTCTAGAAAGGAAAGGACAGATGAGCCCAAAGCCATTCTACCTGCTATTCCTACTTTAAAAATGCAAACCTTAGCCTGGCCCCTCGTGTGGCAGTTGTATTCAGCCTGGAGGAGGCTGAGACTTCCCTCTGATAGTACACAAGTAAAGATTCTGTGTAATAAAAGGACTGAGGCAAAAATAATAAGCAGTTTCAGCCACGGAGCTCCGGGCGAAAGGAAGCCTGGGGCTCTGCTTCTCCAGCTGTCAACAATAGCTGCATAAAAGGAATCGGTGAGGAATGGCCTGAGACGGCGGCCATCCATCCATTCCGTGACCCGTGGGTACTTCCTATGGACTTGAGGGAACGGCATTAAAATCTGCGTTTTGCGACATAAGGCTATTTTAAAGCGCCCTTGCAGGAGCTGAGTACTGGGAGGGTCAGGACATGGAGGGAGGTGGAGGGTGGGAGAGTGGGGGCTGTGGGGAAGGGAGGGGAGGGAGAGCCCGGCTGAGGCCGATGAAGAAGGGAGCACATGCCTGTTTTAGCCATAGCAGAACCAGGCAGAAAACTGCCTTCCGTTTTTTTTTATGTATCACGTTGATCTGGGTCTTTCTGTTATTTATCCTCTTTATGACCGACCCTAGAGGGCGAGTATCCTGTCACAACTGTAAATGGGGAAACGGAGTCTGTTGCAGTTGGGCAGGAGAACCTCCTGGCTGGAAAGGCACTTACCCTGCTGTTCCTCATGGTCCTGGCTATCACCTGTACCATGGGCGAACACAGGATCCCCTTGTGGGTCTCCTCAGACAGGAACCTGGACAAAGCCCACGTGATTCTTGCTCACCAGAACAGAAAGCTCAGCTTCGCACTCCCCAGTCCCCACTTGTCTATGGGGACTTCTGCTTATGGGGTTCTGATTCTGCCATTGTTTCTCTGGGCTCCAGACACTTGACCGGTAAGTGGACCCGATGCAGGGGCCAGAGATGGGTTACAGATGTCACACCACGACACAGTAGGTCTCAGTACATAACGTGAAGGTAGACCTGGGGAGATGGCTCAGTGGATAAAGTGCTTGCCGTGCAAGCAGCAGGCGTGAGGAATGGAGCTCATATCCCCGGAATCCGCGGAAATGTTGGATGGGAGAGGCAGCCTGCTTGTAATCCCAGCACTCAGAAGGCAGAGTCTGAGGATCCGGGAGCAAGCTGGCTAGCTATTGGTAACAGCAAACTCTGGGCTCAACAGAGAGACTCTGTCAACGAATGAGATAGAGTGACTGAAGTAGATGCTGGTCTGCTTTGTTTCTGGGGTAAACATGACAACCAAAAGTAACTTGGGAAGGACAAGGGTTTACTTCCTTACAACTCCCAGGTCACAGTCCATCATTGATGGAGGCTTTTTCTCATTTGAGGTTCCTTTTTATCATCTGACTCTAGTTTATGTCAAGCTGACAAAAGTCTAAATCAGCACGATTCTCAGTGTCAGTTTCAGGAAAACACACACACACACACACACACACACACACGCATGCACACACACACTCGAATAGGCATGCCAATGTGTACACACATGCATGCATGCTGCACACATATGAATAGAACAAAGTAGATAAAAACCAAACTATTTCTGGGCGCCTGCTCAGAAGGGCCTACTGCGTAAATTGTGTGCCTGGCCCAAGAGGCCAGAAGAGGGACTTGGATTCCCTGGGCCTGGAATTATAGATAATTTTGAGTAATTGTGTGGGTGCTGGGAATAGAACCTGGGCCTTCTGGACGAGCAGCCAGTGCTTCTAACCATTGAGCCATCTCTCCAGCAGCTCCCATAGTGAACTTTTAGAAGCTGAAAATGAAAATGCCCCAGGCTCTGTGAGGGGGAGACTAATTTGGACATAGGCTTTTAAAGGATTTTTGTAGGGAATTTCCGGTCACAGTTCTATTTACTTTGCTACAGCAGCAGGACACTTGGTAGGAGAGAGACAGCTTACCCAGGCAGGTAAGGATTCCAGACCCTGACGATTCGATCCAGCCCGCCTGTCGCCAGCAGGTTTTTCTTCCTGCAGAAGGAGAACGCCTTGACTCCCTTATGGACACAGAACACGGTGCGATTACATTCTGCTTGCCTTTTGGCCAGAGCAAGGGATGCTGAGCTGCTCCCCATCATGACATTCTTCCCAACGTTTCTTATTTCATTCAGCTTTTCCTTGACATCTGTTGCTCCCACAGTGAACCCTAAAAATATTCACAGGAAAACAAGACACAGTCTCATAATGTGATTCCTTCAGTCTCCCCTCCCCCCACGGCCTGCTGTTTTTATTAAGGTCCCAGACTCTTTCTCAGTAATGACTCCGGTATTTTCTTTCATCCCCTGGGGTTAAATTCCAGACAGCCTGAAAATAAAAGTGACGGGATTGGGAAAAGACTCTTTTCACTTTTCTAAAAAAGGGGACCTGGACACCTGGGAGGGCAGACACAGCATGAAGGCTACATGCCATCTAGACTCTCGTCACTCGGCCTGGCATCTCCAACAGTGCTTTTGTGTCAGTCTTTGAGAAACTCAGTGATTCAAGCACACCCATCTCCATCTTCTAGTGAGAGAGCACAGCACACTTGCCATCCAGAAAAACATCAGAACTGTCCTGGAGAGGTTGCTCAGTGGTTAGAGCACTGGCTGTTCCTGCAGAGGACCTGGGTTTGATTCCCAGCATGCCCACGGTGACCCACAACCTTCTGTAACTCCAGTTCCAGGGGATCGGATGCCCTCTTGGCCTCCACAGGACATGGAATGCACACACACAGAAGAACACTCATACATAAAAATTATTTTAATATTACAAATAAACTATCAGGAGTCATCGAAACCTAGGACTGCCTGAAACTACACTGAAGTGCGTTTCCTACGTTTATCTGGAGAGCTAAGTTCAGGTGACCAATTGGTTGACTTATGAATTCTGTTAACAATCAGATCCAATGGTTGCATCGATGTCCCTCAGGTTCCAGCCCAGGTCTGACCTGAAGATGAAAATCCTCAATACACTCAGCGGGGCCTGTTGATCCCTGTCAGTGGCTTTTTTAGAACATTCGCCTCCATTGTGTTCCAAGTGGCTTAGGAGAGCCTGGGAGAAGGAAGACTGAAGGATAATATTCATCTCCCCATGCTCCATTCATTGCTTGTGACTCCACTGGGCTAGGGTTAGAGTTGTTTGGGTGTTACGTCTGTTACTACAAGTTACAAGGTCAGTGGATGAATAGAAGAGATAAAGGAAAGTGGTGCTCCTAGGTATGCTGGAGGAGAAAGTTTATCGTGGATATGTGGGAGAACGTGGTCAGAGGCAGACACATCTGGGAGAGTCCAGAGAGGTCCTGACCCTGAACCATGAGGGGAGAGAGGGAGGAGAAGGGAGCCAAGTACAGCAGTCAGGAGGCCAAAGGCACAAAAAGAGCGAAAGAAAGGCAGAGAGGGGCAGCTAACCAATGAGTCTGGATTATTTAGGGAAGAGCCTCTGGGGGAAGGGTAGCCCAGCCCTTGGGCTGGAGTTCAGGGAAGTGGGTGGGGATATGCCAGCCATGCCCTGTAACAGGTAGCGACCGAGAGAACCTGGAGGTTCACTCATGTTAAGCAGGCACTTTGGTGGCTCGTCCTGTGACTGGAACTTAACAGTCAACACTTCCTCAAGAATCAGGAAGAAGAACGCGCCATTCTGCAAAGCTCCTTGTGATGCAGGCTCCATCTTCAAAGACACAGGCTGCTCCACTCAGCAAGCAGACCATATCCAGATACAGCTCTGCCCTAGGATTTCTGATTCCTCAAGAGAAACATGGAGACTCTATTTGCAGGGCAAACCTGTAGTTTTCAGTGTGACCACTGTTCCGTAGTCTGCCTCTTGGCACCTCTGGTGTGGGCAGACATCTCAGTGATGGAGTTCAGAGATGTGTCTAGAAATCTAGAGAGGGCATTCACTCATCCGTGCTAGCCCTCCATGCCTTGAGTCCTGCTAGAGAACGCACAGTATTGATGAGCAACCTGTATATGGCCTCCATGTTATTCCCAGCTGCCATCCAAGTCTGGGCTCACCTTTGGTGACTCTCCTGACAGAGAAGTGAAATGAGAGCCCTGTTTGCCCTTCCCCAACAGTTTTCACTGCATTGGCTAGAGAAACCGGCTAGCCATTCTGATCCTGCCTTGTCTCCCTCCTTTATAAGACAACAGAACTAGCCAGACCGTCAGGGTGAGCACTAAGTGTCAAAGACACACTTTGAGCCAGCTTTCAGCAGCAGCTTGACACGGTGTTCACCCACCTCGTTTTTGAACAGAGTTCTGAAACTTCTGAGCAGGTGTGTTACTCTATTTGGATTCTATTTTGTTTTCCAAGTAAAAAGAGAGTCAGCCAGTTCATTTGCATGAACCTTAGCGAGACTCTCTTCCAATAGAGCCAGGCAAGGATGCACGTTTAAGTGGTTGTCATGGAAACCAGAGAGCATAGCTCCTGTCCAAGGTCTGAAGGAAGGATGATGAGAAGTTTAAGTGATTTCCATGGAAACTGAGAACAGATTCGGTGCTGGTTCAGATCCCCAGCGCCTTAGCTAGCAGGCAAGTCTTCAGGGATGATGATGTTAGAAGATCTGAGAGTCTGATTCTTAGCAACAGGCCAACCCAGGTGCCACTTCCAAGCCAGATTCACATTAGCCCGTGGGGCCAGCAGGCAGGTGACCATATTCCCCTGGAGCTTAGCCCTTGCGTCCTCTGACTCAAGATATATTTTGAGGCTTCTCTTACTTACCCAGTGTTTTCCCTTGCTCTCCACTACTTTCCTCACCAGAGTGGGAACCCCACAGAGCTGGGGTCACAAAATGGAACCCTGGTCCCATTTGTAGGAGACAAGACATTTTTAAGCATCCAGCCCTGATTTCCCTGCAGCCTTAACCAAGATGTTTCCCCTTGAATATTCATTAATGACAAAAATGAAGTTAGATGTTCCTGCCTTAAATAGACAGCAGCACCGGAAGTGCTTCTAATAGCCTGACGGTGGACGGCGGTGCTCAGCAGGCAGACAGACGCTTTCTGTTACCTTTCACAAGGTAAGTCTGCTTGGGAGTGCAGCTGGCCATAGGGAGTGCAGCTGACAGCTCTAAGGGCAAGCTTTAAAGCCCCCAAGTACATAAAGGAGGGGACATCGGGCTCTGTCTCTGCCTAAAATGGGGCAATGGGGAGTCTTAGGAATGGAAGAGTTACCTCTGTGATGAGGTACTGCTGAGATGCTACTGAGGGGCGAAGGCTGGTGCCAGGCATGTGCACAGACACACACGCACAAGCAAACCCATATACACACACAGAGACACAGATGCACATAGACACACACACATACACAAACGCACACAAAGGCATATACACATACATACACAGACACACACATGCATGCACATGCATAAACTCACACATAAATACATACACAGGTGAACAAATACACATGCATACATATACTTACACACACAGGCACACATGCATACATACATACATACATAGACATACAAATATACATATGTATCTATACCTAGACACAGACACATAAATACACACACACAGACACAAATACAGATATATACATATACCTACACACAGGCACATACATATATACACAGGCACTCCCCCCCACACACACACAGATACTTGCACACATACACATACACACAGGCACACACACATACACACAGGCACACATACACATACACACAGGCACACACACATACACACAGGCACACACCACACACATACACATACACACAGAGGCACACGTACACACACAGACTGAAGCAATCAGCAGGTACCGAGAACTACATGGATAGACTTGACTCTGGGGAGGTGGGATGCTTTAAGGACAGTGATGTGTGAGAAAATTATCTGACAATTGTTGCCTCAGTCCTTTGGCTGCTCCTCAGTGTGGCACTTCAGAGCAGCGTGTGACATAATTATATCTATATATTCTAACTAGCCTGTGTAAAGGACACACGATCCTGGTGTTTTATTATAAGCTGTAAGCTTAGATTGGGCAGGTTTGGGACTATTCTAACGTACACCCCAGCCATATATCTCTTGTCGCTTGCTGTTTCTTCTGGCCATGCGCTCATGGTCCATCTCCTCTCATGGCAACCTCTTCCTTTCTTTGCGTCCTTTTTCTTCTCCCTGGTCTCTCCTGAGACTCCTCACTTGATCCTCAAGCCGCACCTTTCTCTCTACTGCACATTCACAGGCCCTAGCCTTTTCTTAACCAATTAACTTTAAATTGGAAAGCAAGGTTTACATAGCATCGCTTGGTGTTCTTGGGGCAAGCACACCCCTGTAGCCAGCGTTCAGCACTCGAATTCAGAGCAGCAGCTCCAGAACAGCTCCCAACAGCACCGTGTGAGAAACAGGTTTGAGTTCTGGCTTCACAAACGCACTCACATCTTTGCTAAGTACCTGTTAGACGCCCGGTGCATTCTAAACCCTTAGGAGCTAACAACGAGTAAAACAGTCCAGAGTTCCTGGCACCGGGAGGTGAATCAGAAGAGTTCCTGGCACTGAGGTCTCCTATAAAGAATGAACTATAAGGAACACATACAACATGTCAGAAGAGGTTAGATCTGTGGATTCAAACAAGGGAAGGCCAAAGCAAGGAAGGTCACCGGTAGGCAGTTCCCAAATAGGAAAATGTGGCAGAATAAAGGTGAGTGAGAAGCCAAGGATGAACGGAGTTGAGGACAGTGGAATGAGCTATGTAGGAATGTGTACGGTTGTGGGTAGGTCACACAGAGCCTTGCAAATTTTGGCTTTCATTCTAAGTGAAATGGAGGCTCACCAAGTGTACAGCTTAGTTTTGGCTGATGTGACACAAGCTAGAATCATTTGGAAAGAGGAAAACTCAACTGCTCAGCTGTGAAAATACCCCAGTAAGACTGCCCTGTAGGTGTTTTCTTATTGGTGTGTGTGTGTGTGTGTGTGTGTGTGTGTGTGTGTGTGTGTGTGTGTGTCCATGCCACGCCTTGGGCAGGTGGTAATGGGAAGATTTAAGAAATCAGGCTGAATAAGCCACCGGGGCAAGTAGTAAGCAGCACCCTTCAAGGTCTCTGCTTCGGTTCCTGCCTCCAGGTTCCTGCCCTGCTTAAGTTCCTGTCCTGACTTCTGCTGCTGATGTAAAATGATCAGAACACGCAAGTTGAATAAATCCTTTCCCCCACAAGCTACTTTTGGTCATGGCGTTTTGTCACAGAAATAAAGAGAAAAGTAATAAATCGGGGAGGCTTGGGAGATGTGACACCTTGTTTTACCATCTCTCTCTGGGTGGTATGTGGTGAACAGAATGTAGGGTGCTAGGGTACAAGGTGGAAGCAGGGAGACTAGCTATGAGGCTCCTGAAGTGACTTAGAGAAGTGAAGCAAGAGATGGTCCTGGTGGGAGGTGACCTCATTCCTGGTGCATTGGGCACTAGGTTGATCAGAGCCAACAGCTCAGTTATTGACTTCAAGAGAGACGATTCAAGGCCAACCTTTTTGCTTTGTTTTGTTTTGACATCTAGAAAAGATGGACTTAGCCCTAGCTGAGGTGGGGAAGATGGTGGAAGAGCTGTGAAGGAGAAGATCGGATTCCTCTTTGGATGTAATAATGGTGTGGGTATCTATCTGGACCAATAGGAGGTTAGAAATCCCACAAGGCGATGAGGAGAGGTGTGAGTAGACAGTGTGCTAATGGTGCTGTGAGGATCATGGAGGGAAAGGTGCAGAGATTGGAAGAAGATGGCCAAAGACTGAACACTGGAGGCTCCAACATTTGGTCAAGGCGATGTGACGGAAGAAACACGGGAGGCAGAGATGGAAAGAGAAGCAGGGGAGGATGGAATTCTGAAGGCACGGGAGAGACAGACGGGAAGGAGGCCTGGGTGGTCGGATAGAGGGAGAATGAGATAGATGGCTACTACTAGTTCATAGAATTAGAAGCATGAAGGACATTGGTGTACCTTTGATGCGATGGCGGGGATCAAGGCTGGGTCGAAGGGGTGTGGGTGATCTTCCTGAGCACAGTGTACAGGTTGTCTCTGCGTTATTCATCACGTGCCCCAGTGCTTTGTAAACATACACCTCCCTCACCTTCTGATTGGTTCAATAAAGAGTCGAGGGTTAATAGCTGAGGCAGAAGAGGAAAGGCGGGACTTCTGGCCATAGATAGACTCTGTAAGAGTCAGTATCTTCCCTGTCACATTCTAAACACCAAAAGAAAGCTCTTAGAATGTTGTTGATCTGGGACTAATTCTTCCTGGTTGGAGGCATCTAGCTCTCCAGAGAGATTTAGCTGTCAAAAATCACAGTTTAGAGCTGTGAAAGGTTTTTATGATCTCCTCCCTCCCTCTCTCCCCTCTCCTTCTCCCTCTCCCTCTCCCTCTCCCTGTCTCTCTCTCTGTGATGGGAGACGGCAGCCAATCTGGATACTTATGGCAGAGCGAGCTCTTAGAATCTGAGCTGGTAAGGTCTTTGGAGTTCCTATCTTACTGTACCAGTCTGAGTTATGTTTCTATGATAAAATGCCTGAAACTCAATGCTCAGACAGAAAAGAGGTGCTTATTCATAGACAGGGTCTTCCTACATAGCCCTAGCTGACTTCGAACTTGTGATCCCTTTGCCCCAGCATCTTGAGAGCTTAGCTGGACCAAACAAGGCGTATTTACATTGACATTCTAGAGACTTGAATTCTAGGATCAGATAGCACACCCATTAGACCTCTGGTGAAGGTTTTCAGGTGCTGTCCTGGCTGGGTGTTTGTTTGTTTTTCAACCTGACATGAGCTCCAATTGTCTGGAAAGAAGGAATCTGAACTGAGAAAAACAAACTCCATCAGACTGGCCTGCAGGCAAAGCTGTGAGGCATTTTCTTGATTAATAATTGATGTGAGAGGAGGACCCAATGCACTGTGGGTGGTGCCGTCCTTGGGCAGGTAGTCCTGGGCTGCATAAGAAAGGTAGCCGACCATTAGCCTGAAGAATAAGCCAGGGAACAGGGTTCCATGTCAGTGGCAGCCTCTAAGTTTCTGCTTGAGTTCCTGCCCTGTCACGTGCCCTTTAATGATGGATCGTATGGCCTGAGATGAAATAAACATTTTTGTCCCCAAGTTGCTTTTGGGCCTGGAGTTTCATGACGGCAATAGAAACCTGGCTAAGGTATTATGTTACAATATATTACATTACAATAGGAGGGATGCCATGACAGTAGAAGTGTGTGTGTGTGTGTGTGTGTGTGTGTGTGTGTGTGAAAGAGGGAGAGAGAGAGAGAGAGAGAGAGAGAGAGAGAGAGAGAGAGAGGAGGGAGGGAACAAGCGGGGAGAGGAGCATGAAAATATATGGAGCTACAGCAGAAGGTTCTCTCTCTCTCTCTCTCTCTCTCACACACACACACACACACACACACACACACACACCCTACTCTGAAACTAGCCAAGGCCTCAGGAGAACTACACTAATCCCTTCCAAATACAATGTCCCCCGTGACCTTTGTGCCTTCCATCAGACCCCAGGTCATAAAAGTCTACAATCTCTGAATGCCACCACTTTGGAGACTGGGTCTCCAGCACTCGAACTTTTGGAAGACACATTTAAATGAAACCTAGACCACATTGTTTATTTAAGGAAAGCAACCTAAGGCCCAACACCACAGTTGCATTAGCAGCGGAGTCAAAGCCAGAACTGGCTGTTCCTTCCTCGGGAACAATTACTTTTGATGTCCCAGGAAGCAAGCACTGCCATCCTGGGCTGCTGCAGCCTCCAAAGACCAGGCCCTGGCTTCTTAGAATTTGGACTCGATAGCATTCTAGAAAAGAAGCTTTTCTAGTTCCAAGAAAAACTAATGGAAGTTCCCAAGAAATCCAATCCCTGCTCGCTTCTTTGTAACATTCTGAGGACTTTAGTGTCAAAGGCTCAGAAATCTATAAAGAAAATCTAGGACATGAGCTATGAATCAGGGAGCCGGAGGAGGCATCAATGATATTTATCAAGAAATCAGCAAGAGAGCTGATTCCCAGGAAGCTGAGACCCTGCTAGGAGCTGTATCGATTTTCCGTGATGCTCTGTGGCCAAGTGGAACTAGCTTTTAGAGGATGCAAAGGTGTGTGTGTGTGTGTGTGTGTGTGTGTGTGTGTGTGTGTGTGTGTGAGAGAGAGAGAGAGAGAGAGAGAGAGAGCGAGAGAGAGAGAGAGAGAGAGAGAGAGAGAGAGAGAGAGGCTTTTCCAAAGGCTCAAAAATGCTCAGGGCCTGTGGGTGGCTGATTTGAGTCACAGCAAAGGGTCTTGGTGGGGAGTTTGGGGGGTTCGGGGAGGCATTCTTCTGAGAACTTCATCTGATCAACTGGGCCAAAATTTTGGAGGGTAAAACTCAGGTAACCAGATTTTACAAAGTCCCATAGGAGATCCCACTGGAAACAGGACATTGATAAGGGTCAAAGTCTTCTTTAAACCGTGAAAGGGATCAGCATGGACGCAAAAAATTGAACGTGATGCCGGTGCCATTGAATAATTGCCAGGGGGTTTTCCAACATGGCGTCCCGAGATAACTGTGAAATATAATGAAGTAATTGTGAAGACCTGAGGACACCTTTGAGGGGCTAGCTAGTACAGAGTCAGTATGTTGCCTTGGCAAAAGAATACATGCTGCCCAGAGTTTAGCATGTATGCAAGCCATCACTTGATTTAGCTGGAGACTCATTCTGTAGCTCTAGGGTGGGGCCTGCACACCAGTCAGCTTCCCTTTTCTGGGACAAACTTAAGGGGAGGAAGTTTAATTTTAGCTTAGGTTCAGGGCTTTCAGTAGGCTGTGTGGCTTCCAGGCTTTGTGGAAGCAGGATGGTGGTAAACATGGAGGGGCAAAGAAGCTCACCTCATGTCGAGGAAGCGAAAGGAGATCGGGGGCGGGGGGATGGTTCTGGGGACAGAAATATACCCTTTGAGTGGAAAACGAGGTCATGACTGCTCGAAGGTGTAGCTGGTTTATTGTAGATGTGAGGGTGAACACAGCCAGAGGTCTCTGGAAGGGTCCAGATTGATCCCAAACATGAGAGGAGATAGAAACAGGGAGAGCGAGAAGGAAGAGGAAGATGGAGGAGACCATGAGAGGAACCTGGTGCCAAGAGACCAAGGGAACCAAGAAATGGTGCAGCCAAAAATGGCTGGATTATATAACAGAGAAGCTGGGGAAAGAGAAGCCCAGCCTGCAGGAGGGAGAGGTTTAAGGTAAGGGGCAAGCTGGGAGGAGCCACGATTCGGAGTGAGGCTTGTCCCAGGTTTCTTTGAGACCTACCACCCTTCAAGGGGGTGACTTACTTCCATCTCCAGGTTCCTGCCTTGATTTACAGACTTGACCTCCCTCCATGACGGACTATAGCCTGTAACCTGAAACAAACCCTTTCTCTCCCAAGTTGCGTTTGGTCGGTTGTTTAAGACAGGAGCCGAGAAGCAAAGTGGGATTGAGTGCTATGGCTGGACGGTAAGGGGAGGTTCTGTCACTAAGGTCTTGTTCCCCAATTGGTTCTTGTGTGTGCGTGCATGCGTGTGCGTGTGCGTGTGCGTGTGCGTGTGTGTGTGTTGTATGTGTATGCTAATTGCTGGACAGAAGTTAGAGGTGGGACTTCCGGGTCCCAAGAGGAAAGGGAGATGCAGGAAAGGAAAAGGGGCGTTTTCTGCGGTGCATCGGAGGAAAGAGGACACTGCAGTCAGTTAAGACCTGGGCCTGCGGCCTCCACTGTGAGCAGGGCCAGCGAGGTTGGCAGGGGTTAGCATCTGATACAAGCCACTAAGTTTAAGGCAGGCGGAGAAACAGAGATAATAATTGACAAGGGCAAGCCTTTCCAGGCAGGAGATTCTGCGCCCAGCAATTGTGCCTATCCAGCAAGTTCTAAAATAATAAAGCTGTCTCTGTGTCCTTTATCGGAGGATTCTAGGGTCTCCCGAATGGGCTGGTAACGCAATCCCTCCCCAAGCAAAGGCAAGGAGAGAGAGGAGCTGGGTTGGGGCTGGCAGCAGCGGATCCCAGAGCCAAGCCAGAGCAAAGTGGGTTAGAAAAGGAAGCCAGGTTGGGGGATGGTTTTGATAAATCCTGGAGCAAAAGGGAGCCCCCGGGAGGGGCTGGTAACGTGCTCACAGCACCTGGGATAAGGCAGTAGCTTGTTTTAAAAACTGCGCGCAACACCGGACTGTGTCACCCACAAGTTCATGTGTTGGGAACTTTAATTCATAATGCAGTAGTGCTGGGAACGGGTGGAGAAGTACATGTCACGGGGGGGGGGGGAGCTCCCCTATAGACCAGAAATGAGGCCATTTCCTTTGGAATGCCCTCTCTTGCCCATCTGTGTTTCTATCATGGGTTGACCTGTCTTGGAATTCATTGGTGTGTAAGTTCGTCTTTCAGACGCCATGTGTGCCCAAGTGTTGGCTCATTATAGATCTTAAAAAACAAAAAAACAAAAAACAAAACAAAACAAAAAAAAACCCAAAAAACAACAACAAAAAAAAAAAACCGTTCCTTTAAAAAATATTGATTTTTTTTTGTTATGTCCAAAATGTAAACAGAAGGACTCCTACCGAGTAAACAGAGGGATTGCTATGGTGTAAACAGAAGCCTAAATTCAGCATTCTTTAGGAATCTCATAGGTGGGTCTGGATTAAGACATCCCTTAATCTCACCACAAAAATCAGCTGCCTCAGGCAAGGGCATCTAGCTCAGCCTGCATCAGTTCAAAGGCGCGTCCCTCCCCTGTCCCACTAAATCTGCTTTTCCACCATTTTGCTTCCCTCTCTGCTCCCCTCCCCTCCCCCCGCCCCCATCTCCCTGAGGCAGACTTGGCAGTTTGACACCCTCCCCAATAAACCTTTCTTCCTATCCATGAGTAAAATGCGTGTTTAGTTTGGTGGTTTCATTGAGAACTAGCTTATAATTTTATATGTATGGCTGTTCCAAGGGCATGTAAGAGCACCAAGTGCATGCAGTACCTGCAGGGGCCAAGAGAGGGCGTCGGATCTCCTGAAATTGGAGTTTCAGACCGGAAGTGAGCTGCCATGTAGGTATTGCAAACTAACCCCCTCTTAACTGCTGGGCCACCTCTCCAGCCCAGCTTTTTGCATTCTTAAAAAGTTCCCACCCCCTCACTTCAAGCAAACACTCCATCACTCCATTTCATAGCTGCATTCCCAACACATATAAAATCATGCAGCGTGTTTGAAGCACTCAGACGGCAGAGCCTGGTATTGCTGTAAATAGATTTTGCTCATATTTTAACTCAATGCATATTGATCAACTTCTCCCATTCCACCTCTACAGCAGCCTCGTGGTGTGAGACTCAGGAGCCTAACTATCAATTAAACAACGAAGGAGTCCGTTTTGAGCGGCGTTGCCGAGGAGTCCTTCTCAGCATGTAGAATGTCTATCGCGGCAGGGAAGCCCAAAAGGTGGGAGACCCCGCCCATAAAGCAGCATAGACAACCATACCTATCACTAAAGCCGTGGGCTCATGATTGGAGCTGGAAATGACAGCTTTCATAGAGTCATAGTAATTCAGCTAGAAAGAAAAAAAATGGGAAAAATGTAATTACAGAGGTCACCCACAAGGTCAAATAACAGTGTTTTTACAGCATTTCTCCCATAATGCTCTCAGAAGGGAGAAGGGTCCACATTTCTGGGAATAAGAATGGCTTTAAAACTACCCCCCCTTTTTTTTTGTGGGCTTGGTTGTTTCAACCCTCTAGAGGGTTGGAAGTTAGTGCCAAAGTAAATACTCCCTGGGCATTCTCTGGCTGGCAGAGCCTGGAGCAGCTTCTCCTGCTAGTTTAGCTCACTCAGACAAAAGCAGAAAGCTGTACACAGTCTGAAGAGAAAATTATTATTTTCTCGGGAAATCATCTTTGTATCAGATGGGACCCTGACCATCATCCCGGGAGAATGAGAATCTTCCACTTACTTCCTTTTCCTGTTTTTGAAGACTGAGCTGAACCTGGGACAGGTGTGTGGGGACAGGACATTCAGGGAATTGGGGCAGGACGCTGATGGAGGGAGAGAGTCAGTCTCGGATGAGAGGAGCCATATTTGATGGGTGTGAGTTCTTATCTCAGGCAGCCTTCCCTAGCAGAAGCCCTTAGCCCTAATCCGTAAATTGGATCAAGCTGCGACCAACAAGAGCCACTGTGATAGATTCCCTCATCCTTTGGTCTATGTGGGGAGGATGCTAAGCTCAGAAGACACTAAGGCAACCTTCGCTTCTGATCCTCACAGACCCCAGAAGCCAGAGATCCAAAGGGACCGAAAGTAAATTTTCAATGGAAAGAGAGTATGGAGGCTGGAGCCTTGGGTAATAGGGGTGGGGGGTGGGAGTGAGGTGGGGGGAGTGTCACAGGACCACCTACAGAGCAGAGCAAGGCAAGGGCCCCCGAGCTGCCAGCAAGAGCTTGTTGGTCACAGTCAGCCTGCTCAACAAGGTTAGCAACCGCCCCCCCCCACCTCCCCCACCTCCCCCACCCCGCCCCACCCCGCCTCCCTTGGTAGAACAACAGGATGGGGGGCCTAGAAAACTCTTATGGTATACTTTCTTCCAGGTCCAGGACTTCAGGAGAAAGGCATCAACATCAGCACTTGGCATTTTGGTGTGGACCCTGCCCCTCCACCCCACCCTCCACCCCCCAACCCCCACCCAGCCCTCTGCAGGGCACTTCCTGTACAGCCTGGTTTGTGCAGCGGGATTGTTACACTCTAGGAGAAGTCTGATTCCGTTTACACTAACTGAAGACACCTGGCGAGAAAGGCACGTGCATCGTATGGTTTTTGTCTTTTGTTTTCTTTAGTACATGAAATGGGCCACCAGTGACAACTTCAATGGAAAACGTGTAGAATGGTGACAGCCTGAAGTGGGCACCATCTGAAAGGTCATCTAGGGTGATGAAGAGGATTCATCTAGGGTGATGAAGAGGATTCCGTCCGTCCTGGGATTGGTGTTTTGTTTTCTTTTTTTTTTTTTAAATATTTTATTTATTTATTATATATTATGATTACACTGTCGCTATCTTCAGACACACCAGAAGAGGGCATCAGACTCGTTTCAGATGGTTGTGAGCCACCATGTGGTTGCTGGGATTTGAACTCAGGACCTTGGGAAGAGCAGTCGGTGCTCTTAACCACTGAGCCATCTCTCCAGCCCGGTGTTTTGTTTTCTTAATCTGTCTTTGATGTTTCTCTGGTCTTTATGTTGTAGAAAAACGAACTGTTTTCTTGACCCAAGTTTTCTCTCCCCTTTACTTTTTCTTTTTCCTTTCAAAGTTAAGTTTAATGGTTTCCTGAACTCTTTTATTGAATGCTCAATAATATTTCTTCAGAAAATTTTGTTTGTTGGTTTGTTGGTTAGAGTGTATATGTGTAGAAGTTTGGTCTGGTTCTTGATCCCAGCCCTTTGCTCCAAGAAATAAAACTCAGACTCAAAAAATATATTTAGAAATCCCTTGGCCATACAGCTAGGCTCTTCTCTGACTAGATCATGACTTAAATTAGCCCATTTTCTTCTCCTCTGCATTCTGCCATGTGTTTGGTTACCTGTGCTCAGGTAACATGTGTCTGTCTCATCTCGTCTTTCTGTGACAATCTCTCTTTTATTCTCTCACCGTTACCCAGAATCCTCTCTCTTCCTGCCAGTGTCCCACCTCCTGTTTCCTGCTTCAACTCATTGGCCATCAGCTTTTTTATTGATGGGTGCTTCTTATAAGAGATTTTTATTTTTAATTTAAATCAGCTGAGCTATTTTGGTACCATTTCTTACCATCTATAGTGGTTTGGATAGGTTTGGCCCCCATAGACTGTTTGAATGCTTGGCCCACAGGGAGTGAGACTATTAGGAGGCGTGGCCTTGTTAAAATAGAATAGGCGTGGCCTTGTAGGAGGAAATGTGTTATCGTGTAGACCGGCTTTTGAGGGCTCCTAGTGTTCTGCCCGTTGTGGAAGAGACCGGCTCTCCTGGCTGTCTCCAGGTCAAGATGTAGAACCCTCAGCTCCTTCTCCAGCACCATGTCTGCCTGTGTGCCATGTCCTGCTCACTGCCGTGATGATAATGGACTGAACCTCTGAACCTGTAAGCCAGACCCAATTAAATGCTGTCCTTATAAGAGTTGCCTTGGTCATGGTGTCTGTTCACAGTAGTAAAACCCTAAGACACCATTCCTTTCCCGCATAAGCTTCTTAGTTTAGAATCTTATCCATCTGGCTTCAGCCTGCTGTAGTCAGGGAGAACAGCCACGGTATAAGACTTCCTGCCCACCTTGTGTCTACCTTCAGTCCTGATGTCCCTGCACACCACTCTGGGTTGTGGACTTTCTTAGTATAAAAGGCAGTGTTTGCTTTCTTACATATCTGAGAAACAAGGGGTTAGGTTCTCGGGGCCAGTAGAAAGCTCAGGGACTTAATCCTACAACTACAACCCCATTATCATCCTAAACCATTCGGGTCGAGTAAGATGAATTTCTTTCAGTCCCAAAGAGACCTACAATCTTCAGACCCCAGGAGACTGGCCAAGGGCCGATTCCCACCAAGAGGTTCATTTCACTAAACCAGCTAGTTATTCTTAAAGCAGTCTATGGATTTTATGTGATGTCTGTTCCCAGCTAGGTTTGCAAAGCCGCCTCAGGAGACGTGGTGGCTTCCTAAGCAGTCTAGACTATGCTTGCCCTTGGCTCAGGCGGTGAACCTGGCCAGAGAGAAGGCAGCCTGCGAGCTCGAGCAGGCGTCCTGTCTATTTTTACCTGAGAGATGAAGTCTCCGTGCGCCTTCCAGCGGACATACTCCGCATTTGGAGAGGCCATGACGCTGTGAAGGGCGATGCTAGGCATGTCCTCGACTTCCGGCATCTTCTTCCATGTTCTGAGGAGAAGGATATACGAGTCTTGGAAAGGTAGAGCTCCCTGCCCTTTTACACCCTGGCTTCAGCCAGGAGCCCTGCCCCTGGGGAACTTTCGGTCAGAGACGCCTCCTGCCTTCCTCTCATCCTTGTCCGTTCTCCGAGCCCCCAATGCTCTGTCAGTGGGGGTCTCTCTGAATGTGCACACCTCTTTTCTAGAGTGCAGTGAGAACAAAAAAAAAAAAAAACCCACGAAGCGTTTAACTGCCACAAGTAATATACCTCCCGCCCCCTGCTTTTTAAAAATGAGGCATTTGTATAACCCAAAAGGCAAATGTGCTTCGTTTAGAGACCTCTGAGTCTCTGTAGGGAGCAAGGGAAAAAAAAAAAAAAACCCAAGTTAAAACAAACGAAAAATCAAAATCGAGACAAAACGACACCAAAAATAAAGAACTCTACTGGGTGAGCAGTGTTATTGTCCCCTTTCCCAGAGGAGGAAACAGAGGCACAAAAGATAAAAGACTTCCCAATGCGAACACCTAGGAGCATCGGAATTCCATCATGGGCAACCTGGATTTCAAGGGCAAAATGTTCTGAATGGATTGACCTCCAATTCACAATTGCGTGATGATGGTCTCACATTCAATAAATCTCAGAACTGTGATTCAGATCTTCCAGTAAGTGTCCCCAAAATGGAGATCACCGAGACTGAGGTACCTATACATTCCCACGAGATGCCCTGGCCACAGGTCCAAGGTTAAAGCATAAGCATGGGGGATGGGCCTGATTCCAGGGCTTGGTCCTCCATTCTGGAGTGCATTCGATTAAATGTCTTTAAGAGAGATAACTTTTCAGTGGGCTAAAACATGTGAACTTAATACTTGAAAGGTGGCTGTGGCGGTTTGAATAGGAGTAGCTCCCATAGTTTCTTGTGTTTGAATGTTTGACAGAAGGGAGTGACACTATTTGGAGGCGTGGCCATGCTAGAGGAGGCGTGGCCATGCTAGAGGAGGCGTGGCCATGCTAGAGGAGGTGTGGCCATGCTAGAGGAGGTGTGGCCATGCTAGAGGAGGTGTGGCCATGCTAGAGGAAGTGTGTCACTGTAGAGGTGGAGCTTTGAGGTTTCTTATAGATACTCAAGTCTGTCCAGTGTGACAGCCTCCTCCTGCTGCCTGTGGTTCAAAATGCAGAACTTTCTGCTCTCCCAGCACCATGTCTACCTGCCATGCTTCCCGCCATGATGATAATGGACTGAACCTCTGAAATTGTAAGCCAGCTTCAGTTAAATGTTTCCCTTTATGAGGGTTGCCATGATCATGGTGTCTCTTCACAGCAATGAAACCCTAACTAAGACAGTAGTCAAAACTTTTAATAAATTAGTCAAAGCATACTGCCCTTGTGTGAATTATTAAAATATCCAAGGGAAAAATTCATGACATTCTTAATAAAATTGGGTGATGTTCTCAAAGAATTAATAAAATGTTGCAACTTATCTTGAGGTAAGAAAAAGGATGTCTCAAACCTTAAACTCTCCATGGACAACTGTGGGAGATTGGTTCTAATGTTTTGATTAAATCAGGAATCTGCATGTCTAAATGCTAAAGGTCTTTGTCCCCAACTGGTTTTTGATCAATCAATAAAGATGCCAATGGCCAATGGTTGGGTATGGGGTGGGACCATTAGAGTTGCACTGGCTAGGATGCAGAGAGGAAAGTGAATCGCTAGGACTTGGGAAAGAAGGATGGGATACAGGAGTGGCAGGAGATGAAGACATCCAGATCCTGAATGGACCAGGGGTAGCAGGGGAAGGTTTAGGAATGCCCAGTCTTTGAGGTAGCCAAGGCATTTTAAAAATAAGCTAGTGATGGAGTTGGGGATTTAGCTCAGTGGTAGAGAGCTTGTCTAGCAACCGCAAGGTCCTGGGTTCAGTCCCCAGCTCCGAAAAAAAAAGAGAGAAAAAAAAAGCTAGTGTGTGTGTGTGTGTGTGTGTGTGTGTGTGTGTGTGTGTGTGTGATTCAAGGATCCAAAGATAGCTCCTGGGCCAGTAGGTGTGCGATCCTCTGGGAGCACAAAGTGGTGTAGCACCAATTCACTGATACAGACAACATTGGAAAAAAAACAAAGGAATTAGAGGTGTTCATGCAGGGTGAAAACATTCAGAGAGAAGCCTCCCTGATAAGAAGCAGACACAAGTCAACCGCTTGCAGTTGCAAGATGCATGTGACAGAGGTTTAGAGGTACAGGGGAGCCGACAAAGGTGAACTGAGAGTGCAGACAGCTAATTGAAAAGCATGTCCACAAAAGCAAGCATTTCTGAAGTTTGGTCAATGGTCAAGCAAGACTGTGTTTACCAAAAGCCTTTCTTTTAACTTGATTTAAAAACAAAAATCCTACCACAGGCAACTGATGAGTCCACATGCTTACAGTTTCTCGTAAAGACTCTTTCAGCCATCTCTTGGTAGCAGAGAAGTAAATGCTATACTGTTAGGTTTCGACCATTTAAAAATGGTTAACTAGTTAGAAACTAAAAACAGAATCCCTTGAATTTAAGATCAGATGAGAAAGCCAGTGTTTAACCACCCGCCATCCACCCTTCCTGCCTCTTTCACCCACTCTTTATCCAGTCTTCATTCCCCTCCATCCATTCTTTATCCATCCGTTCATCCATCTATCCATCTGCTCACCCATCCATCCACTCACCCATCCATCCATCCATCCACCCAACCATCTATCCATCCATCCACTCACCCATCCATCCATCCATCCATCCACTCACTCACCCATCCATCCATCCATCCACCTACACATCCATCCATCCATCCATCCATCCATCCACTCACCCATCCATCCATCCACCTACACATCCATCCATCCATCCATCCATCCATCCATCCACTCATCCATCCATCTACCCACCTACCCATCCATCCATCCATCCATCCATCCATCCATCCATCCATCCATCCACTCACTCACCCATCCATCCATCCACCTACACATCCATCCATCCATCCACTCACCCATCCATCCATCCACTCACCCATCCATCCATCCACCTACACATCCATCCATCCATCCATTCATCCATCCATCCATCCATCCATCCATCCATCCACTCATCCATCCATCATCCACCCATCCATCTACCCATCTATCCACAGTCTACTGGGATTCATAAATAAAACTTGTAATTTCTATGCTATGGGAGCTCCAGTGTAGTGACAGAGAGAGTATGAAGAAGACATCCTGCTTCAGAGGCACAAGACCAGTCAATGAGATATATCCATCCCAGCAACATTGGGAATGTAAGCTGTGCAGGACTGGGTGGCCTCCCTAAGAAAAGGTGCCACATGAAGGCCCTGAAAGAGACTCTAAGCAGACAGCGGAAGCCTCCAAGGCAGATGCAAAGGACATAACAGAAGACAGTGTTTGTCAGAAGGCCACCTTCAGACTGTGATGGGTCATTGGGTTAGGCAGGCATCATCAAGAATTGCATGGAGGGGTTGGGGATTTAGCTCAGTGGTAGAGCGCTTGCCTAGGAAGCGCAAGGCCCTGGGTTCGATCCCCAGCTCCGAAAAAAAGAACCAAAAAAAAAAAAAAAAAGAATTGCATGGAGAAAATTAAAATGGCTCCCTGTCCTGGCATGCTTTGTGGGGAACATGAAATGTTTTATCTAGAAGAGAGGCACCGTCAACCTCACCATCTCCTCTACTCCCTGACATCACCATGACAGGGATCTGTCATCCGAGAAGTCACAGCACATTTTACACAATGATTGACCAACATCACAAGGCCTCCATCTATCTTGGCCTTCCAGACCTCTTGGAGCTTTGATCTTGTTCTCCACTCTTGCAGGTCACCTATCCTGCTACAGCCATCGTCACCTGACTGCCCTTCCTCAGGTTCCTCAGATATGTCCCACCCAAGGGCCCATCTACGGTGGCACTTCTCTCTGGAAAATACCCCTCCCCTGGGCCCTCACATGGTGCCCTCCCTTCCCTTCCTCCCCCCTTCGATGCTATGAACGTCTCAGTAGGGCCTATCTCAGCTTCCTCACCAAACACTACATACTTGCCCTTGGGCACCCATGTACATACATGTGGATTCTGAACATCTTAACTCTTTTTATTTTTTTTTTCAGAACATTTACCAGCTTCGAAAACATCATATAACTTGCTATATTTTGTTTCATTTTGCTCCCACTAGACTGAAATTTCCACAGGGGCAGAGATTTCTTGTTTCGTTCACTGAGATGTTTATTATAAACACTTATGGCCAAGACCGGCCATCGTAGAGACTCAGTTAATATTGGCTGAACGTACATACAATTGGATGCACTTCCCCTGTGTGATGGCTACTCCCAGTTGCCAACTTGACTACATCTGGAATGAACTACATTCCGGAAATGGAGGGCACACCTGTGATCTAAATCTTGAGGCTGGAAGACACAGGCTTTTGAACCAGATCTTGAGGCATAGTGGTCATGAAAAGCTTAGGTCCAAGTAAGGCTTTTAATCCCAGGAGATAGAAGCAAGATCTACGAGTTCAAGGTCAGCCCGGGACAGAGCAAGTTCCAAGAACAGCTTAGGTCCAGGCATGGTGGTACACACCTTTAATCTGGGCCCCACCTTCTGCTGGAGGCCTAGATGAGGACCCTGGAAGAAGGAAGGCTCACACTTTTTCGCCTGCTTGCACTGGCCTGCACATCTGTTGGAACCTGCTTCTTCAGGATCCCATCTTATATGGAAAGCAGCTGAAACACCCGCCTCGTGAGTCTGAGTAACTACTAGACACTTGGATTTTCCATCTGTAGCTGCCCATCGTTGGGTTAGTTGGACTGTAAGTCATTCCAATAATTTCCTTCAATATAACAGAGACAGACAGTCCATACATTCTGACTCCAGAGAACCCTGACTAAGACACCCTACAAACCAACCAAATGAAACAAGGGATCGGCAATGAGGGTGAGAGGGACCAGGTAGAAGCTCGTGTCTGAGATACTGAGGGCAGGTCAAATGAGAGCAGTGGTCCCTTGAAGATGGCCATAGGCTAGAGCTATCATGGGAGTTAAAATAGGCACAACTTGGTGCCCGGTATCGGGACAGGAAAAATAGCCAAGCTAGGATGGTTCTTCTTTATATAAACCATTAAAAACAAACAAACAAACAAACAAAACCCAAAACCTGTCAGATTGAAATGACGGACGCCCCACACAGGCTCATGCTCTGTACAAAGGACACGGCACGTGCTGGTGCTAGCTACTGCCGCTGCCGTGAATGCTGTCGAAACTTTGGATGGGAGGCAAGGCTGGAGGAAGCGTGTCACCTCAGTGAGGATTCTTGGGGACATTATTCCTGGCTCCTTCCTGTCATTCTGAAGGCTGTCTGCCAGGAAGTGAGGCTATCTCTCACCACACGCTGCAACCGTGGCGTTCTGCCCAAGAGATGATCCACTGTGGGCCGAACCCTCTCTGAAAACGGGATGGTCAAAAGACGTTCTTCCTTAAGCTCTCTCTGTCAGGTAGGCTGGCGTGGTGACGTACAGCTCACAGAAAACTCCATCTAAGGCAAATGTCAAGTATTTTTATTCATGTTCTATTTTCCCACTGACATCCGGAGAGCATGCGCTCTATCCTGGTACATCCCCCAGAAGCCTTCTGGTATCCCCTAAAACTAGGGATGCCCTTGGCTAGTCCACTGCAGATAGGAACAGATGCACTGCAGGCTAAACCTGGGGGGTGGGGTGGGGAAAGCTAGATTTGTAGGTAGCCCCACGAGTCTGGCTTCTCTCCAGCTCTGGAAGACTGTAAATTCCTCTCATGATAAGCAGTGCCCACTTGCTAGAATCCTCCCGTTCTCAGGGCTCCCAGACGGTCCTCCGCCTAGGGCTGTTTCTTGCATTCCAACCCTTTGATCCTTCCTTTTTGATCGCTTAGGTCTGTCCCCTCCTCCCTCTCCCACCCGTAATTCTAAGCTCAGTGTGGGAGGACCAATTTTCTAAGAAAATCTTGAAGATTCTTTTTGGGGAATAGCCCCCTTCCTTTCCTGTAATTTTTGGATCATAGGGATAGCCAGCTGCAGAGCCACACAGAGCCCCAGCCCTTATGACCCAGCAAACATATGGGTGGCTGTCTCCGAAGGCAGGCTGGGAACCCCCTGCGTCACAGAGGTCAGAACTGACTATTTCCTGAAACAGCTTTCTCAAATTTTCTCTGCTCCTTTTTCTTCGAAATCCTGGCAAAAGAGATGCCTACCTGCTTGCTTCTACATGGGTCAGCCAGAGTGGCGGGACACTGGGTCGCGTGATCCTATCTGCGTGCTTTTCTGTTCCCTACCACTACGTGCTGGAGTACCGTACCATAACCCTGGTTGTTCAATATAAACGGATTGCACTGATTTTCTAGATCCTGGCTGGAAGGTTGTCTGAGATGTCAATTGTCTGTGTTTGCATCTGAGTGTGTCAGGACAGGGACATCCGTGTCTTCCTGAGTTTGAGGGGAGTGCATCTAGGAAGCCCCCAGTGGTTTCTGCAAAATCTGCCTGAGGTGGGGGCACTATCATGGGTACTAGTACCATGCCTGCGCCTAAGTGAGCAAAGCTGTGTGTAGGAGACTGTACTTACGGGGAATTCCGTCTGTCTGTCTATCTGTCTGTCTGTCATGAAGAATCAGTATGAGTGACAGTGTGTGCACAGGTGTATGATTGGGTTTCTTTCAGGCACTATAAGGTTTTTTTTTTCTTTCCGTTTTTGCTGGGATGTGTTGCAGCTTACTTATGGCGTACTATGTGAGGATCAGGAGCCCCGATGGGGTGTTTTGGAAAAGGGGTGTCCGCTCCATAGTCCATGCTCGTAGGGTGAAACTAGAAGCTTCATTTGGACATGTGACAAAGGTGACCCATGGAGAATGTGTCAGAGATGTCCCACACTGTACGGGGGATGTATTTGAACTTTTATTTTTTTAGGGGTGGGACTTAAGGGTATATGTTAAAGTCTCTGGTGTGGATGTCCATTGGGTTATCTTGGGAGCTTCTGTGTGATGTATAGAATCTTTAGAGGTGACTGTGGGACATCTGTACTGGGTCCCTGGAGGATCCATAATGCTCTCCATGACTCTGGAGTGGGGAGGAATCTGCCCATATGTCTCTCCTTGTTTCCAGGCTGTTCTCTCTCTCTCTCTCTCTCTCTCTCTCTCTCTCTCTCTCTCTCTCTCTCTAAGTAAGTATCAGCAAAAGCCTCTGGTGAAATGACCAGCCTTCGCCTGATTGTCTGATGCAAGGATAGCTCCCTCCCAGTGGCTGTGGAGAGAAGTGGTATTGACTCTGTGTGTGTGTGTGTGTGTGTGTGTGTGTGTGTGTGTGTGTGTGTACACTTCGGTCATGCAGTGGTTACACCCATCCCCAGGTCACCTACTAACACCCCTCTCATACCCCAGCATCACAAACACGTACTCACCTCCAGTGTTGTTCTGGTGGACGCTGAGGAGGTGCATCAAGTGCCCTCCCTACCTGCCAATCTGCAGGGCACTGCAAGTGTGGCACAAGGACAGACCTGCCCTTCTGCCCACTGCTTCCAGAGGGAGTTTGAAAATAAGATGCGCCACAGAGAACATCAAACAAGGACACTTCCGTTAGGAAGAGTCCCAGATCTCCTCACAGAGAGGCCACGTTAGGACACAGTTATTCCCGATGCTCGGGAGAAATGACCCTATCCTACCGGCATGCTCCGGGTGCAGGGAGACTGGCATTTTCTCCCAGTCTCGCTGTGAGGGACCTGAGCTGAGGAAGTTCACCCTCTTACCCAAGGCTCCTACATGGGATAGGCTCACCTAGCTGCCCATCAGTGAGGGCGATTCCTGCTCCCCTCCCATCTATGGGTCCTCTCCGCTGGGTCCCTAGCAGCATGGGCATCATCTCAGGAATCAACCCCAGGCCGCAGCAAAAGCATCCGAACGGGGATTGTTAAGGCCTGAGCTGCACAGTCAGCCTGCCTCTGTGCAGGCTCCTCGTCCTCTGGTTCAGGCAAGCAAGCGTCAAACATGCTCGGAACAAACAGCTTCTAGACTGAACACAGAGTCTTCCTGCCACTGTTCCATAAAAACCAGGACAACCAACGATGTTTGCGCACCGTTTCCATTCCGTCAAGTATTACGTGTCACCCGAAGACAGATTAAAGCACAGAAGAGGGCTGGAGAGGTGGCTCAGCGGTTAAGAGCACTGAATGCACTTCCAGAGGTCCTGAGTTCAAATCCCAGCAACCACATGGTGGCTCACAAACATCTGTAATGGGATCTGATGCCCTCTTCTGGTGTGTCTGAAGACAGCAACAGTGTACTTAATAAATAAATAAATAAATCTTTTTTTTTTCTCTTTTTTTTGGAGCTGGGGATTGAACCCAGGGCCTTGCACTTGCTAGGCAAGCGCTCTACCACTGAGCTAAATCCCCAACCCAATAAATAAATCTTTAAAAAAAAATAAAGCACAGAAGAGAGCACAGGCGAGGCCCCATCAAATAGTATCAAATGATGGATCGTGTATGCATCATACATGAGTCCTGCGCGTGTTGGTATGGAATGGCCTGGAACCTGGAACACATGGGGAGGGGTGTTTATCCTTAGCTTGTGGCTATATGGTGATTTTTGAACATCTTTCCTTTTTTGTTTGAAAAAAGGCCTTTTTAGCTAGCTTAGAAGACAAGTTTATTTCTGACTTATACTTTCTGAGTCACTTCAGGCAGGACACCATCTCCAGTTTCCAAGAAGCAGGCCAGGTAGCTGTCCGGTGTAGCGGAGATTTTGCTACACTGCTTTAAGTTCCCGGTGGGTCATGTGCTTCTAAGAACTCTTTGGATTTGCAAATGGGACACACACACACACACACACACACACACACACACACACACACACACACACACATGCGCGCGCCAGTTACTTTTTAAATGCCTTGGCTACCTCCTGGTCACTCCTAAACCTTCCCCGGCTACGCCAGGCCCAATCAGGGATTCTTACATGGCTCATTGGCTCTTTCTTCTGCAGTTCTCCTAACGTATCTTGGCTACCCTCCATCTCTTCCCTCCTGCATCCTAGCCCGGGTAACTCTAAAGGGCCCTCCCACCCAGTCTCCCTTTGCCCAACCATTGGCCACTGGCATTTTTATTGATGGATCAAAAAGCCAATTGAGGACAAGGACCTTTAGCATTTGGACACACAGACTCCCTATTGAATCAAAGCCTTAGAACCAATCTCCAACAAGCCAGTCCGCAGGGTCAGTTTGTTCCTCTCCAGGACAGGTATGGGTTTGCCGTTCAAGTCCTGACCTCAGGACATCCTGTATCGCCTCATTAGTTGAGTGAGTCTTTCCTCCTGGATGTGTCTGAATTACCTTCTTCAAATCTCAACCATCTCTGGGTGGGTGGTAACATTTTCTGGGTGATTGTGCAGGACTCAGAGGCAGGGGAAGTCCCTGCCAGGGACCACACCTCTGGGCTGGTGTGCTCTATCCTCTTACCCCTACAGTGTGGATGTAGAGAATTCCCCAAAGGCTGTATTTGTCCTCAGTCTTTGTCCAGCTGGTGGGAGGTGCTAGAACCTGGAAGTGGTGAGGCTTAGAGGGAGGAAGAGATCCCAGCCCCTCCTCCTCCTGTCTCCTTTGTTTGTAGACCACCGTGAGATGGTACTGTGTCCCTATGGGCTATAAGCAACAGGCAAAGTGACCAAAGGCTGAAATCACCCAAACTGAGCAAAAGGAACCCTTTTCTCTTTAAAGGTATGTTGTCTTGGTGCTACAAAGCTGAGACAGCATCCCTGCCTTCACAACTATGAACCGAAAGCTCGCCAAAGGCATTTGGTGGTAAGAAAGGTGCTGGGTGTGACTCATGCCGTGGGCATCGAAGAAGAGGGCTCTGAGCTGTGCTCTGGGACACTTTCTGGAAGAGACGGGATTGGATCCCAGGATTGTTGGAGAGAAACCTTCGGGATGGTGGCGTGGGAGAAAGGTGCAGTAAAGGTGACTTTGTAACTGGCCCCTGGAACACAGGCCGTGTCAGTTTGAATGAGAAATAAGAATCTCTCAGACTGCTGAGAGGCCTCCCCCACCATCATGGATGCTATTCCCCGCCCCCCCAGAACTGTAAGCCAAAATAAACTCTTCCTTCCACAAGTTGTTTTCACTCACGATGTTTTTTATCACAGCAACAGGAAAGTGACTAATATGTTAGGCAGGAGTGGGAAACTCTTCCTTTTCTTTGTGTTTTCCCCACTTGGCTCTCTGGGTGTCGGAGAGGCTTGGTATCTGAGTCACCACACGGAGGCTGCCCTGCAAACCCATCTATTACTTGGACAATTACTTAAACTATGATTTGAATAGCAAATGAATTTCCAGGGTGAAAACTCACTGAACTGGGGGATGTTTGTTACATAATTAGTCAGCGTTCTATCGCTGTGAAGAAACAACATGACCAAGGCAGCTCTTATAAAGGCAAACATGTAGTCAGGCTTGGCTTACAGTTTCAGAGGTTTAACTAGGTACTGTCATCATGGCGGGAAGCATGGGGCTGTTCAGGCAGACATGGTGCTGGAGAGGAGCTGAGAGTTCTACAACTGGATCGGCAAGCAGCAGCAAGAGACAAACACTGGGCCTGGCTTGAACATTAGAAACTTCAGAGCCCACTCCCAGTGACACACTTCCTCCAACAAGGCCACACCCACTCCAGCAAGGCCACGCCTCCTAATCCCTGTCAAGTAGCTCAACCACCAAATGACCAAGCATTCAAGTCTATGAGTCTGCTGGAGAGATGGCTCAGCGGTTAAGAGCACTGACTGCTCTTCCAGAGGTCCTGAGTTCAAATCCCAGCAACCACATGGTGGCTCACAACCATCTGTAATGAGATCTGATGCCCTCTTCTGGTGTGTCTGAAGACAGTTACAGTGTACTTATATATAATAAATAAATCTTTAAAATAAAAATAAAGGTCAAATCTATGAGTCCTTGGTGGCCATTACTATTCAAAATACTACACATGGCTTGCTCCCTCTGAGTTATAGAGCTAATTATCTGGTCCTCTGGATATTTTATGCCTACTTGAAATACCCATCTCAATTTTTTTTTGTATTACTGATTTTATTATCATGTGCTTTGTTATATGGAGAACTGTTTCTTGAATAGATGAATGAATCTGGCTTTGGAGGCACGTCTGGTATTGTAGTCATGACAGGAGTACGAGGCAGAGCTGAGAGATGAATACGGAATGGAACGAGAGTGTGAGGTGGGAATGCGAGCCTAAGGGAATTAGGGAGGAGAAAAGCAAAGCCCTCAAGCCCGAAATGTGTGTGTGCATGTGCGTGTGCATGTGTGTATGTATACATATGTACATGTGTGTATGTGCATGTGTGCATGTGCATGTGTACATGTATGCATGTGTACATGTGTGTGTGCATGTGCGTGTGCATGTGTGTATGTATACATGTGTACATGTGTGTATGTGCATGTGTGCATGTGCATGTGTACATGTATGCATGTGTACATGTGTGTGTGCGTGTGGGCATGTGCATGTGTACATGTATACATGTGTACATGTGTGTGTGCATGTGCGTGTGCATGTGTGTATGTATACATGTGTACGTGTGTGTATGTGCATGTGTGCTGTGCATGTGTGCTGTACATGTGTGCATGTGCATGTGTACATGTATGCGTGTGTACATGTGTGTGTGTGCGTGTGCGCATGTGTGCACGTATGCATGTGTGCAAGCATGCAGGTTCATATGTCCAGTGCGTGTGGAGACAGAGGTTGACATTAGCTGTATTTTTCACTTACTCTCCACCTTCTTTAGAGACAAGGCTTCTCACTGAACACGGGGCTCAATTAAGGTAGTCTGGTCAGCTGGCCTCCCCCAGCAACTCACCTGTCGCCATTCCAGCCCCACTGCTGGGATTTTCGGTGTGCTGCACCTGCACCCATCTTTTATTCATCTTTTACCTGAATGCAGTTCCCCACATTTGAACAATAAACCCTTTACCGAGTGAGCCATTTCCCCAAGCCCATCGGACATCCTGAGAACATTTTTTTTCTTTTTTCTTTTTTTCGGAGCTGGGGACCGAACCCAGGGCCTTGCGCTTGCTAGGCAAGCGCTCTACCACTGAGCTAAATCCCCAACCCCTCCTGAGAACATTTGCTTGAGTCTTTTAACCCTAGGACGATACACATACAAAATATTGTGGAAAAAAATTTGCTTTGAAAACACATGGCTCCATTTCTTCCACCACTGGATTTAAGCTTCAATATTTACCTCAGTAGTTCACCTACAGATGTCAGAACCAGAATGTTCACACATCCCTGCAATCAATTTGAAAAAGAAAGAGAACAATGAGCGAAAAGGCGATATCCCACTTGTCCTGAGTGTACTAGCAACGTGCACTCTCAATAGAGGCAGCAACCAGCATTTCTCCACAAGAAAGGGGTGGATGACTTTGCAGATGGCCTCCCTCTCCCCAGGCAGATGGGATGTCACATGCAGAGACACTGGGCTGCTATAACCCTGAGTGGGGCATGAGCTCAGCCAGACTGCACCTGTCCGAGTGTCAGGCCTCAGAGTCACAGGGCACTGCCCTGTGGCACCCAGAGGATCATGATCATGCCAGCACATGCGGCACAGTGAGCGGTGTTCGGGATTGCATTTGATATGGCGGGAAACCCGGGCATAAGAGCACGGTATGAAATAAGGCCCCGCCCCCAGCATTTTCCAATATCCATATGACAGGGGATGGTGTTGCATATTTTAGTGCGTTAAATTTCCACACTAGTCTTGTAGGATTTATGAACACAGTGGTGCACACGTGCAACCTCAGAACTCAGGAGGCTGAGGCAGAAGGATGATGACGAGTTCAAGTTTAGACTGGACATCAGAATGAGACATCTTTTCAAAAAATAAAAAAAAAAAAACAATGATGACGACAATGACAGCAACAGTGATGAAGTCATTTGGCTGCCGAGTTTATGATTTCTGCTTTGTTTTCTTTTCTCCAAGATGGGGAGAATGAAGTGGAACGATGTTCATGAGGCAATGGAAACTAATTTGCAGAGCGGGGCCATGTTGGGGGTGGGGGTGGGGATAGGGGTAGGGTGTCTTTGAGTTCAGAAAGATGAACTTAACTAGCCAGAATCTTGGCTGAGTCAGAACAGGTTGGTTCCTGGGTGGTTTGTGTCCTTTCTTTCTTTTCCCTTTCTTTCTTTGTTTCCTTTTTAAAGGATTTGTTTATTTTATGCACATGCGTGCTTTCTCTGCGTGTTCACCTGAGTGTCAGGAGGGAGCATCGGATCCCATTACTGATGGCTGTGATCCACCGTGTGGTTGCTGGGACTTGAACTCAGGACCTCTGGGAGGGTAGACAGTGTTCTTTACCCCTGAGCCATCTCTTCAACCCTTGTGTCATTTTTTTTTGATAAGCCACTGTGGTGGTTTGAATATACTTGGTCCTTGGAAACTGGCACTCTTAGAAGGTGTGGCCTTGTTGGAGGAGAAGCAACCTTGTTAGAGGAAGTGTGTCACTGTGGAGTGGGGCTCCCTTTGAGGTCTCATATAGATGCTCAGGACTGACTAGTCTGATTCAGACCCTTCTCTTGGATACCCACGGAAGACAGTCTAGTCTCCTGGTGGCCTTCAGACCCAGATGTAGAATTTTTGCCTCCTTCTCCAGCACCATGTCTGCCTACAGGCTACCAAGCTTCCTGCCATGATGGTAATGGACTAGACCGCTGAAACGGAAAGCCAGCCCCAATTAAATGCTTTCTTTCTTTTTTTTTTTTTGGTTCTTTTTTTCGGAGCTGGGGACCGAACCCAGGGCCTTGCGCTTCCTAGGTAAGCGCTCTACCACTGAGCTAAATCCCCAGCCTCAAATGCTTTCTTTTATAAGAGTTACCTCGGTCATGTTGTCCCTTCAGAGCAATGAAACTCTAACTGAGACAACCACCTACTCTGGGCGCGTGTATTCCTTGGCTTTTTAAAACCCACGCATGACATACCCCTGGAAGGGCATCTCTTATGTAAGTTTATTCCGGTCTCGTCAGCATCTGTGGGTCTCTCACCTCCTTCTCATGCCATTACACTGTCATGGAGCTACTCACTCTCTATATAGGAATCTCCACCCCCTTTTCTCCCCAAGACCATTCCGTCTCCCTGTGCACCCCTCCCTAGAGCCTTGCCACCTGACTTCTCTCCTTGCCCCACCCACCCACAGCTCTTCTCAAGATGGCTCCACTTCTCAAGCTTCTGAATGCCATCTTCTTGGTGACTACCTCCCTCAGCTATTGATCAACCCCTTCCCACCTCAGCACCTCTCAGCCCCGGGGCTGGGCAGGCATCTTGCTTCTCTTAGCCCCTCTCTTGTGTTACAGTCAGGGTCTCAGGGGTTTGCAGCTTCACTGCGACAGTCCTTGCAGGATTTTTATTTTTTACTTTTTTATTTGTTTATATTTTTATCATGGAGCTGTCTTCCCTAAACCAGTGGCGTTCACACCTGTGTGGCTCCCATGAGACCCTGCGACTTGCGCCTTCCCATGGACCCCTGCACTTGCCCTTCATTTCACTCAGATCGTGTATAAAGCCAAACGTATGATCCCTACTGTAGCCAGCCAGAAAACTTCCTGGCTTCATTGACTTCCAAAGGCTTGCCACTCTCTTGATGTCCCAGGGACCTATCCTTGGAACATGGCGGGGAAAGCAATCAGCTTGGTTGTCCCAAAAAGACTACCTTCTCCTTCTCTTCTCCCTCCTGCCTTGTGTGCTCTCTGGGTCAGTCAGGTCTGGCTGCTTTGGAAGGGAATTCCAGCTTCCCTCCTATTCATCCTCCACCGAATGCCTCATCCATCTGACCTGGGGTGATGGCTAGCCTTGGATCCCTTGTCCTAGCTTCGATCTTCTCTGGTGACCTATCCGTTCACCCATACCAACCCAGAGTTCTCGCTCTGCTGCTCTCCTACAAGAAAGCAAGATGGCGGGGCTGGAGAGATGGCTCAGCGGTTAAGAGCACCCGACTGCTCTTCCAGAGGTCATGAGTTCAATTCCCAGCAACCACATGGTGGCTCACAACCATCTGTAAAGAGATCAGATGCCCTCTTCTGATGTATCTGAAGACAGCTACAGTGTACTTATATATAATAAATAAATAAATAAAATTAAAATAAAAAGAAAGGAAGCAAGATGGCAGCCTTGATCGTGTGGTTCGCCAGCTAGATCATGTTGAGACCTCGGCCTACAAGCCTCCACCAAGGAGGCCCCTCATCCGTTCATCATTTCCACTCCTGTGCTCTGAACTAAAGCTTCCTTCCAGTCCACCTAGCTGCCCAATTCCTTCCCTGCCCACCATGGCTGTGCCCGGTTTAGGGGGTGCCATTCATTGGTTATCCTCTCCCTACCTGGGCTCGGTACTTGTAGTATGGAGTTGGTTCATAAAAGTCTCCTCCCTTGCTCCAGTCCAACGACTACTTTCTCTGTGCCGATGCTAACATCACCATCTCGTACCTGTTCTTAGTAGTGTCAGCACGTTAGCATCCCTTCTAGGTTCTGCCCAACAGTTACCTAGCAACAGCCAAGTAGGAGCCTGGGCTGCTATAAAAAAGAACTGTTTGGGGGTTGGGGATTTAGCTCAGTGGTAGAGTGCTTGCCTAGGAAGCGCAAGGCCCTGGGTTCGGTCCCCAGCTCCGAAAAAAAAAAAAGAACCAAAAAAAAAAAAAATACTTGAAAGGTGGTTGTGACGGTTTGAATAGGAGTAGCTCCCATAGTTTCTTGTGTTTGAATGGTTGACAGAAGGGAGTGACACTATTTGGAGGCGTGGCCATGCTAGGGGAGGTGTGGCCATGCTAGAGGAGGTGTGGTCATGCTAGAGGAGGCGTGGCCATGCTAGGGGAGGTGTGGCCATGCTAGAGGAAGTGTGTTACTGTGAAGGTGGAGCTTTGAGGTTTCTTATAGATGCTCAAGTCTGTCCAGTGTGACAGCCTCCTCCTGCTGCCTGTGGTTCAAGATGCAGAACTTTCTGCTCTCCCAACACCATGTCTACCTGCCATGCTTCCCACCATGATGATAACGGACTGAACCTCTGAAATTGTAAGCCAGCTCCAGTTAAATGTTTCCCTTTAAGAGGGTTGCCATGAACCAAAAAAAAAAAAAAAAAAAAGAACTGTTTGGCCTCTCTTCACTCTCTCTGACCCTTCTCTCTCTTTCTCTCTGACCACCCCCTCTCTGGCCTCTCTCTCTCTCTCTCCTTCTCTGTCCCCTCTCTTTCTCTACCTCTACTCCTTTCTCAACCCCCTTCCCATGCCTTAAGTAAACTTCGGTTTATAGTAGATGCACCCATGTTGTATGGCTGGTACCTGGGGGTGGGGGGCACCCACTAAGGCACCCCCTCCCACCACAGCATACTGTACTTTGCAAAAACATATCAGGTGGGATAACATCTTACCATACGTAATCACTAATTCAGTTACTTCTACAAAAATAATTCAGAGAGGTAAATGTCTTGTTTCCTTCTGAGGGGACCAGAACAACCTTGGTCCAAATCCCCATCAGCATTTGACACCGAGTCTGAGTCTTTACTAGTCACTAAACAGACATACTTTTTTTTTTCTTTTTTCTTTTTTTGGAGCTGGGGACTGAACCCAGGCCCTTGTGCTTGCTAGACAAGCGCTCTACCACTGAGCTAAATCCCTCCAAAGCACATTTATTTTGCGACCCCCCCCCCCCGGCCCAAAGGGCCTAGTTGGGTACTGAATGCATGCTATGTCTTTGATCCACTCACTGATTCGAGCTTCTGGTTCCCAGACTTAATAATACCATGACCCCACATGAGCAATTTATAGAAACAACAGTCACTGAGATCATTCGCCCTGGTAAATGACAGATGATAAACCGTATCGGGACAAAGTGATCGGTAGCATCCTGATAAGAAACCCTCTGAGCCTCCGTGGGCTCCTTTTTTCTTTTCTCTTTCGTCTTTTGGGAGAAGAAAACCCAGATCAGACACTTGAGAACTCATTGCTATTCTGCAGTCGGGTGGCTTCCAACTCTCTGATTCAAACCACCCCAGGGGCCTTGTGACATTACCTGCTAAGGATTCCAAACAAAGAGGGGACAGCCTGTCAAACAGCAACCTTCCCTCAGCAGAGAGCCAAGGTCCCCTCCAGACCCGCAGGATGGGTGAACACTTAACGGTGCCCTCCACCCCCACCCTGCGCCAGGGCCCTGCGTGCGTTTCTGTGGGGTAATATTTACGGTGCTGGATGGCTGGGCCCTGCGCAGCTTAATGGGCTTCTTAATAAAGGCAGGCTTCATTAAGACAGGGAGCGCGGGCGTCGTGCCCTTGCTTTGGAGGAGAGGACAATCCAGCACAAGACGAATGCTCTCCCTCGGCTTGGAAATCATGCGGGTCAAGTGCCTTGTCACGCATTAACAGCCTTTTAAGTTGCTAGGCAGATCGAGAGGAGCCCGCGCGGATAAACCAAGGCGGAGGAATTACGCGATCCATCCTGGTAGCGCGAACGCTGCAGCCTTTTAAACAAAGTCATTTACTAAATGAGCGGCTGGCGGTTTTCCAGATGGCCAACGTGACACGGGCTTGGATGAAACCTTTCTTCAATCACCCGTTTGTCTGGACTGAGACATGAAAGGCCAGGTTAGAGCCACTGCGGTGGCTGCTGTAGCTTTGAAGCCCTTACATAAAACTCTCCTGGTGTGGAACTCTAGCCGCTCCAACGAGGCAGCTGGAGCGGGTGCCTTGGCATCAGCGCTTGGGACGCCACTAAGACAACTGCTTCTTAGCCCGATGACAGCCAGCTCAGAACAGGGCTTCCCTGTCTGCCTATCGTATGACTTCATAGACACCGGTTCTCTGGGCAGGTGACCTTAGTACCAGATGAAACTAGTTGAAGGCTAGGAAGCAGAAATGCTGTAATTTTAAATATGAATTATTTAAAAATTACTTAAAATCATTTACATGAGTTTTGCCTCCCCCCTCCCACCCCCAGTTCTGAAGACTGAACCCAGGACCTTATATGTGTTAGGTAAGCATTCTGCCGCTTAGGTATCTCCGTTTGAGGACTTTGCTAGAGACAGCGATGAACATTCAGTCCTGGGACTTCAAGGTCCATGAAACACAGAGACTGACTGAAACCAGGCGGTCTGGAGCCACCCGAGGGGCATGGGCCGCACTGTAACATCACACCCAGGTGGCAATGGGGTAAAGTAAATAAATAATAAATAATAAATAAATAAATAAGCAATTTTACAAACTGGTTTCACTGTGCCAGGTTGCACTCCCCCCCCCCCCCCCAGGCAAGTTTGATTTGGATTAGAGAGAGTTCTTCAGCAGCCCTAGGGATTTCTGTTCAGTTGCTAAGCAGTCTAGCCCCGCCCCTCGACGGAAGTCACCTGCCAGACAGTAGCTTTCCCTTCACACTGAACCTCGCTTCGGTTCCTTTCTGACTCAAGAAGAAAAGTTTAAAACAATGAGTCACCAGTAGAAGCTTGCGCGGCATGCTGGGGAAAAACCAGTTTGCTGAGGAAGGTCCCCAAAGCACCTTGCGTACCGTGGTTTCGGATCTACACGGGGTGGAAAATTTTGTTGCCTGAGTTCTATTTCCTGTGTATGCGCGAATGGTTTCCTCTTCTAGAAGTTTCCTCTCCCTGGGGCTAAGTGACCCACAGTCAGCCCGATGGGAACACATGCACTGAACAGAGAGCCGGGGAAGGAGGGTCTCTGACTGTCTCACCAGGAGGATACACTGTCTGTGACCAGATTGCCCCCAGGTTCCCCAACAGGGCCTCACAGCCCAGAGCATTGAGGGATAATGTTCTCAAAGCATCCTTCCTCAAGTACCGCTGAAAGCTAATCCACATGTAGCACGGCCTTAGGGTGTGGTTGGGTTGACCCAGACATTCCCACAAAGGTCTGGATGGTAAAAGTCCTGACCGCTAGAAAGGAGTTGGTACAGAGTCACAGGGAGGAAAGAACAAGGAAGACACTGAACTCTGGCATGGTTCCATTTGTAAAACGTCCTAGTCATAAGAGACTCCCGTAGAAACTGTAAAAGTTATGGACTGATCGGTAGGGGCGGTGGCTCAGTGGTTAGGGGGCACTGGTGGCTCTTCCAGAGGACCTGGTTCAGCTCCCATCATCCACACGGTATTCAGTTTAGGGCTGGTGAGATGGCTCATTATCTGAAGGCACTTGCCCCAAGACTGACAAGCCTGAGATTGATCCCCGTGTCCCATATGGTGGAAGGAGAGAACTGACTCCAGCAAACTGTCCTCTGAGTGCCTCGAGCTTGCATGCACACCACACACACACACACACACACACACACACACACACACACACACACACACACTAAAAATGTAATAATAATAATAGTAATAGTGATAATGATGATGATGACAATAATAATAATAATAATAATAATAATAATAATAATAATAATGATAAAAGAAGCAGGGCTGGAGAGATGGCTCAGCAGTTAAGAGTGAATACTGTTTCAGAGGGTCCAAGTCGTTCCCAGCCACCCACAACTAACTCCAGGGCATCCAGCGTCCTCTACTGGCCTCTGTGGCTACCTGCACCCATGTGTCCATACCCACACATGGAGACCCACATAATGAAAAATAACAAATTAAGTCTCCCTCCCTCCCTCCCTCCCTCCCTCCCTCTCTCTCTCTCTCTCTCTCTCTCTCTCTCTCTCTCTCTCTCTCCCTCTCCCTCTCCCTCTCCTCCCTCCCCCTCCCCCTCTCCTCTCTCTCCCTCCCCCTCCTCCTCTCCTCTCCCTCCCCCTCCCTCTCCTCCCTCTCCTCCCCCTCTCTCTCCCTCTCCTCCCTCTTCCTCTCCCTCCCCCTCCCTCTCCTCCCTCTCCCTCTCCTCCCTCTCCCTCTCCTCCCTCTCCCTGTCCCTCTCCCTCTCCCTCCTACCCAAGGAAGCAGAGCCCGTAATGAACTTACTGTGGCACAGCTAAATACTGTTGTCCCTTTTCATGCTATGAGCTTTAGGTCTGCAGACACTATAGGACAGTCACTCAGGAAGCAGCCTTCACAAGTGTGGTAAAAAAGAAGGTCCCCTGTCACACATGTGGCTCCCCTCATGCTAAGTATGACTGGGTCCCTGGTGCCATGGCTATAGGACAATAAAGAACGAGGCAAACTGTGAAGCCTCTGAAATCTACCAGAGCAGGGTCAGGAGACAGTTTAGATGGCATAGCAGTCTCGGTTACTGCCTCTGTCTTACAAATAATCTTGTTTCTCTTTCACATAACCCCAAACCTCAGAGAAATGCCAACCTGAGATACTTAACACTACATTCGTTTTAAATCTTTTCCCAGATTAAAGGGGAAAAATTTTTTTTGAATGATCATCAAATGAGGTCTTAAATATGATTTGAAAATGCCAAGAGTTTTTAACATTCAAACGCAGCTCCGCAAAGTCACCTGTGATTGACATTTTATTCCATCTCAGGGCTGCTAATTAAGAGGCACAGATACGAGCAGCAGAGATGAAATCAGCAGGCGCTGCAAGCCATTCTTAAAATAAACCGCAACCTCAGTTTGCTTAAATCCTAAATCAGCACACACAGGGCGCCTATCGTGTCATTCGCATGGACTCCACTAGGGGGCAGTGGATGATTGCGTCTCCAACTGGAGGGCGCTCGTGATGGCTGCTGTCTATGCACTTCAAGTGCGGCAGGCGCTTCACACAATGATCAGAGCTGCAGTGGTGACAGGTAGGGAGCAGCCAGTCATCGCTCCCAGCGTGTCTGTCAGAAGGATAAGGTGAAATGGGTCATTTGCATTTTCAGCAATGAGCTTCCTTTCTAATGAGCAGCCCGCGCTGCCCGGACCTGTTCTGGCTTCCCTCTCTGGCTTGTGCTGGAAGGCAGTAACCAGGCCTGCCCATACCCAGGAAAGCATCCAAGAAGAGACAGAGGCAGGGAACTCCACTCACGGGCGCTGGCTGCCACAGGACATCGAGGACATAGAGAGGCTTCCCCCTGCTACACAGTCGTGCCAGCTTCCATTTGGGGAATTCCAGCCTGGAGGCTGTGTCGTGCTAATCCAAGGCACCGTTCCCGTACCCGTCTTTATGAATGGTGTTCCCTACAGCAGGCAGCACATTGCCTGTCCCCAATTCCATCATGTGGGGCTTGGATTGCAGGTCTCTGTAGGATTAAATATGTCATGTGCATGCGTACGTGTGTGTGTGTGTGTGTGTGTGTGTGTGTGTGTGTGTGTCCTGTCTGCTCCCTCTCCTCCTAAGAAAAGCCTCTGTGTGAAAACATTTCAAGTACCACAGAGAGACAGTGCCTGAGAGAGATTGGGAAGTGGCAGAGGGCGGGTGCAGTTCTATGCTTGCCCTATTCCCTCCTGACCTCCCTAAATCAGCTCACCAGGAAGAGTCTAGAAAATCCAGTTATCCAGTCACAATTTGCCTTTGGGTCACTAAGTCTCCTCTGCTGGGGAAAATCAGCATTTAAGGCTTATTTCTAATTGTGAAGCAAAATGCATGCGGCTGAAGGATTTCTCCATCTTGGCTGAGTGAAAACCTATCTTGGGGGAGGCAGCCTCCCTCCCTCTTTCCTCAGCAGGGCTCCAGGGATTTTAGATAGGGTCTTCTATCCCTAGCTGGGGTCTTCAAGCATCTGTTTAATGGGAAACAGTTTTGTTTGTTTACTTGGTGATCGTGAAAGAAAGCCTGGAGCCAAGCACAAAGCCTAGTCACTCATCTCTGGAAGACAGAACCTGGGGGAAACTGCATAGTTGCACTGTACCTCAGTTTCTTCATTCTTATAAGCACTCATGGTGACTGCCTTCTGGAGTGTAGTGATGTGAATAGAAACTCACTAAAAGCATCAGGCTTCTTAGTGAGCACAGTGGGTGTATTAGGGAGTCCGATTTGTATGTTAGTGAGCACCTCACACACTAGAGAGCACCTCACTCATGTAAAGGAGCAGCATGTATAAGTTAGGGAGGACTATGTACATGATAGCAGCACACACAGATGGGAGGGAGTACCACTCACATGTTAGGGAGCACCACTCACATATTAGGGAGCACCTTTCACATTAGTGAGCACCTCTCAAGTGTTAGGGAGCACCACAAAGGTTAGGGAGCACCACTCACATATTAGGGAGCACCTTTCACATTAGTGAGCACCTCTCAAGTGTTAGGGAGCACCACAAAGGTTAGGGAGCACCACTCACATATTAGGGAGCATCTTTCACACTAGTGAGCACCTCTCAAGTGTTAGGGAGCACCACAAAGTTTAGGGAGCATCACTCACATATTAGGGAGCATCACACATATTAGGGATCACCTTTCACATTAGTGAGCACCCCTCAAGTGTTAGGGAGCATCACAAAGGTTAGCGAGCACCACTTGTGTGCTCTCTGAATGTTCTTGTTCTCATCCCACTTTGTTTCCCTTTCTATTTTCCTTCTTGGTCTGTCTCGGCCTCAGGACACAGATACTCCACTGGAGTACCCCTACGTCACCCCTGGAAAGCACAGTAGACATCATTCTGGTTCTTGATTCAGGGCACCACCACACCTACCTGGTCATCGCCATAGAGGATCAGGCACCGGTCAGGCTCCATGTAGCTAAAGCAAAGACAGAAACACAAAACACCATCTTCACACAGGGCACGGGGAACAGGAGCTCCCTAAGGCTTCTGCATCAAGCCTTGATTGTCAGTCTTGGGAGCACACTTGTTTGCCTGGACGTGAAGTGTTTTCTATCTCTCTTTATTGGTCTACTTCTGCTGTGCAGATTCATGATAAAAACAAAAACAAAAGCAAACAAACAAAATGGTGCAGTTGGGGAGCTGAGAGACCCGTAGGGAGATGCATGGGCCAGTAGGCTTTCTGAGTTGGTCATGTGCCATCTCAGAGGCTTGGAGGGAGGCTTGGGGACTCCCTCGACATGGCTATCCACCCATCTGTCCCATCAGAAGGAAGGGGAAATTCACTTGAGTGACTGTCTACCTTCTGATGCCGTTATATGTTGGGGGCGAGTAGAGTCTAGGGGAGCAAGTCTCCTAATGGAGAAAGACTTGTGCAGGATGGGGTAGATGGAACAGGGCAGGAAGCAACATGACAAGCCCCAGGACTGTGTACAGAACTCCCGCAATGCTGGCTGGACAGGAGGAAGTGAAGATACCAGCTACATCCCTCCCACAGTCATTGCGAGGCTTGGCAGCCATGGCGTGACTCCTTTAAATGGCCATGCATCCATGAATATCAGCTTTACCCAGTTCCACAGGGAGAGGGCAGATGAACGTGTTTCTTTCTCTTTTTTTTTTGGTTCTTTTTTTTCGGAGCTGGGGACCGAACCCAGGGCCTTGCGCTTCCTAGGCAAGCGCTCTACCACTGAGCTAAATCCCCAGCCCCACGTGTTTCTTTCTTGGGTCAACATCTGAGAACTGCCCCTCTCTGGAACACTTTAATTAGAACCACCCTCTTAGACGCCGCCTAAACCCCACGCCGGAGGCTGTTTCTGTGCTTTTCCGGAAATCTGGGCAGCTCAAGGAGAAAGATGGTGTTTGTTTCTTAAGATTGTCGAGGGTATTAAGGGCTACATTTCATTTATTGACTTTTATCTCTGTGTGTATATTTCACTTTTCCTCTCGTCCTGAACGTGTGTGTTAGAATCCCGTTGTACACTGCCTTCTGTCTTGAGCACTGTCAGTACCTCTGGTTCCTCTTTTGGACAGTGGTATGGTCATAAATGAAAGCCCAAGTAGCTGTATTTTGCCTGTCCGAGATGTTCCGGCACCTTAGCCCTTTACTGCATAAAAAATAAATAAATAAATAAAATTGGGGTTGGGGATTTAGCTCAGTGGTAGAGCGCTTGCCTAGGAAGCGCAAGGCCCTGGGTTCGGTCTCCAGCTCCGAAAAAAGAAAAAAAAATAAATAAAATTAAAATGACAAACTCTGGCGCTCCATCCCTGTGAGCTCTGTTTCTCACCTTTGCCATCCTGTCCTTGCAGACATTTTTTTTTCTTGCCCCACCATGGTGAAGAAATTCCCCTGACCCACCACAGAACCACAGGCCTTTAAATCGCAGTGCTCAGTGGAAGAGGCAACTGAGCTCTGTGAGTTCGAGGTCAGCCTGGTCTACATAGCACATGCTAGGCTAGCCAGGGCCACAGCCCTTAATGAGACGCTATCTAAAAAACAACAACAACAACAACAACAATAATAATAATAAATTAACAAAAAACTATCTTATATTTTCTTCTATCATACAGCTTAAAAACTTTTAGATCTTTGCTTTACTTGGACTATTCATTCATTCATTCAGCATGCAAGCATTAGGTTTTTTTCTTTTCTTTTCTTTTTTTTCAGAGCTGGGGACCGAACCCAGGGCCTTGTGCTTGCTAGGCAAGCGCTTTACCACTGAGCTAAATCCCCAACCCCGAAGCATTAGGTTTTGTTATGACATTTTTCCAAAAACAAAACAAAACATTTGCTTTGGTTTTCTTCTTCTTTCCTCCTTCTTCTCCCTCATCCCCCTCCCTCTTTTGACCTCTGCACTTTCACCTCACCTGTGCCTGGGATTTATTGTCATACGTAACACAGGGGGTCAATTTCTTCCCTAGGTAACGTGTGTTCCAGTTTGCCTCTTTGCTGCTGTGGTAAAACACTGGCCAAAAACAATCTTTTTTTTTTTTCTTTTCTTTTTTTCGGACCTGGGGACCGAACCCAGGGCCTTGCGCTTCCTAGGTAAGCGCTCTACCACTGAGCTAAATCCCCAGCCCCCACAGCCCCCTGCCCTGCCATGGCCCACAGTGAGCTGGGCTCTTTGACAGAAATCAGCAATCAGGCAAATGCCCCATAGATATGCCCGCAGGGTACCCTGACAAAGGCAGTTCCTCTGAGGAGGTTCCGTCTCCCCAGACTGACTAGGTTTGTGTGAACTTGCCACTGAAGCTAATTCGGACAACAAACAACAAAGGCCGCCTCACAGCTCCCCTAGTTTGGAATCTAGATTGTGTCGCACATGCTCTCCGGCCTGTACACTTCCCTTGTAGCCACTTCCCACTGCTCTCACCAGCTTTAACTCGATGGTAGGGCTTGGCAGCTCTAATTAAGTCCTTCCTCTTTATCAACAATTTTCTTAACATCGGCACATACTTACTCTTCCAAACAAACTTAGAATAAATCGAATTAGCTCCAAAAAACCAAAACCGATCTCACAGAAGCTCTGATTGGATGCTGAATCTAGCGTTGGTGTTTCAGCATCTTGACCGCATCGAGTTTTCCATGGAGGACCACGGAGACTTCCTGTCTATACAAGCTTTCTTTGATGTCTTGGGCGAGGTCCTTGTGAAGGTTCTTTCTGGGTACGTGTGATGTGCCAACCCATGCCTTCAGGCAGAGTGGAAGTGGGAAAGAGGAGTGTGGAGTGTTATATGTGGGTGCTGAGCCCTGTCTTACTGACCGGCAGAGACCAGGCAGAGCATCCAGCAAAGGCACACTCTGTCACCTGGGATACCGACAGTGTTAGGTGAGAGTGTTTGAATGCTTGAGCCAGCAGCAAGGACACAGGTTCAGTTCCTGCCACCACACCATGGTCAGCAGCCATCCATGACTCCAGTCTCAAGGGATCTGACATCCTCTTTTGATGTCTGAGGCACCAGAGCATACACATAGTACACATATACACATAAGGGCAAAACTACTCATATACATAAAATAGAATGAATAGATCTGGAAGAAGAGAGAGGAGGAGAGGGGGAGAGAGGAGGAGGAAGGAGGAGGAAGAGGAAGGGAAGAGGAGGAAGAAAGAGAGGGAGGAGGAGGAAGAGGAGGAGAAAGAGGAGGAGGAAGAGGAGGAAGAAGAGGAGAAGGAAGAGGAGGAAGAAGAGGAGGAGGAGGAGGAGGAAGAAGAGGAGGAGGAGGAGGAGGAAGAAGAGGAGGAGGAAGAGGAGGAGGAAGAGGAGGAGGAGGAGGAAGAAGAAGAGGAGGAGGAAGAGGAGGAGGAAGAGGAGGAAGAAGAGGAGGAGGAAGAGGAGGAGGAAGAGGAGGAGGAAGAGGAGGAGGAGGAAGAGGAGGAGGAAGAGGAGGAGGAAGAGGAGGAGGAAGAGGAGGAAGAAGAGGAGGAGGAAGAGGAGGAGGAAGAGGAGGAGGAGGAGGAAGAAGAGGAGGAGGAGGAAGAGGAGAAGGAAGAGGAGGAGGAAGAGGAGGAGGAAGAGGAGGAGGAGGAGGAGGAGGAGGAGGAGGAGGAGGAGGAGGAGGAAGAAGCCACCACTGCTGCCAAGATGCCTCTTTGGACCAGAAAATTGTTTTACTCTGCAGCTTGTGTTCCTACGTTAGAGTTTAAAGAAAGAATTTAGTTCCTTATAACCTGCTGTCCCTCTTAACCCAAGCTGCCAACTTGACACAATCTAGAGCTACCTGAGAAGGGAATCTCCGTTGAGGGAAAGCCTGGAGACAAGCAGCCTGAGGGCGTGCCTGTGAACTGTCAGTCACCGGACAAGGACTCCGCCCCCCGTAGAGCAGGTGATCCTGAGCTGGAGGAGAAAACTAAGCAAGGCTCAGCAGGGAAAGCTCCAAGCACTGCTCCTCCAGGGGCTTCTGCTTCTAGTTCCTCCCTGAGTTCTGACTTCCCTGAGTAATGGTCTGTGACCCCTAAGCTGAAATAAAGCCTTTCTCTTCTCTGGGTTACTTTGGCAATGGACTTTGTCACAGAGGCAGAATAAAGCGGAAAGCACCTGTATATATACATCTTGGTGATTGTCGTATCCGTTTTAAACAATTCTTGTGGTCTATTGGTCTTTCGCTTCCTTGATCTCCTGTCTCCTCATAGTCTCACCTTCTACCATAATCCAGCCACTGTCCTTGCCTTGACCTTGTCGTTGGTAGTCACTGGGACACTCTTCTTCTTATCCAGCTCTGATGGGTAAGATCACTGATACACAGACCCTTGTGGCATGGTCCCCACTTCCTGCCTGGCTTGAACCCCTCAGCAGAACAGAGCCATTTTCCTTCTACCCCCATGCTTTCCTTGCTCCTTTCCTTGTCCATCCTTGCTTAGCAAAGCAGAACTTCAGGTTAAGCCTGGTTTGATTTGCCTTCCTCCATATGCGAATGTGGCTGGAGACAAACCACAGAACTGAGTGGCTTGTCATGGAATTCATGGCCACAAACCACTAATGGGTTCTGAGTGCTCCGGGCACTTTGGTCCTCATCTTTATTCTTCCCTTTCCAGTGCAAATCTCCATGACCTCATCCTCAGGGCCCTTTTGCAGACAGGAGCTGTCCTAGTTTGCATCTCTTGTTGCTCTGATCAAACAGGGACCTGAAGAGAGTGGGCTGTGAGAAGAGAGTCTCTTCTGTCTTACTGCTTACAGTTCGTTATTAAGACAAGCCAAGGGTGAGAATTCCAGGAAGGAGCCTGGAGGTAGGACTTGAAAGCAGAGGTCATGGAGAACTACGGCTTGCTCCCCCTGGTGTGCCAAGGCTGATTCCTCTACAACCCAGGCCCACCTGCCTAGGGATGGTACTGCCCACAGTGGGCTGGTCCCCCACATGTCAATCATCTATCAAGAAAATGGTACATAGATACATCTGATGTGGTCAATCCCTTAACTGAGGTTCCCTCTTCCCAGGTGACTCTAGTTTGTATCAACGTGACAAAACCTAGCCAGCCCAGGAACTTTCTAGAGCATGGAGAAATTGCCCCAAAGAAACCCTCTATTAGTTCTTATCACACAAGCATACATAGTTGTATCTGGACCAGACAGATACAACTGTGTGTGTCCATGTGTTGTGTGTACGTGTCTGTGTGTGTGTGTGTGTGTGTGTGTGTGTGTGTGTGTTCGGTTCCTCCAGACAAACCAGCCACGCTACCCAAGAAGCCAGCCCTGACACATGCATTAGGTTGCACCCCATCTCACCCTGGGTGACAGCTCAGCCCTTCTCCTCTTTCTCTTCTACATTGTATGGTTTTCAGTTTTTACTGGAGTCTTCCCTCTAGTACACGGGCACATGCCCTTTCTCCCACTAGGGGAGAGAAACGAGGTGCTGTAATACCATTTGTCTTCTCCTTTCCCATGCTCTCTGACAGCTCCTGCCGCAGCTGCCCACACAGTGTGCTGTGGTCTCCGTGCTGACAAAGCTCATGGACGGCCTCAGCCCTCTTCTCTTCAGCAGGTGCCCCTGATCTCGATCTCTCCAGGCTCAGCCCTCGCTTGCTGCATATGAGCTACTGGTAAGAACAACTATCAGTCACAAGGCTTTAACTCCGGTTCATTCTCTGAACTAACACACACACGCACACACACATAGACATACACACACACAAGGACACACACATGGACACACACAGACATACACAAAGAAACAGACACAAACACTGACACACACAAACACACACGGACACAGACATGGACACACACATACACACAAGGACACATGCATGGACACACACAGATATATACACACAGATACACACACAGAGACACAGACACACACACTGACATATATACACACACAGGCACACCATCACAGAGATACACAGACATACCCACAGACACACACAGACATATAGACATACCCACAGACACACACAGACATATAGACACAGGCACAGACACACAGACACAGACACACACACAGACACACACACACAGATACACACAGATATACAGACAGACACACACAGACAGAGACACACACAGACACACATATACACAGACACACACACACAGAGACACACACACACAGATACACACAGATATACAGACACACACACACACAGACACACACACACAGACACACACAGAGACACACACACAGAGACACACACACAGAGATACACACAGATATACAGACACACACACACAGAGACACACACACAGAAATACACACAGATATACAGACACACACACAGACACACACACACGACACACAGACACACACACACACAGACACACACACAGACACACAGACACACACACACAGAGACACACACACAGAGATACACACAGATATACAGACACACACACACACACACACACACACACACACACACACACACACAGCTTTTCTGATGCCCCTACCTGGCTCCTTTTAGTCCTTAGCATTGGTCTTTAGTAAAGATGTATTTTATGCATACGTGTGTACATATGTGCTCCCTATGCACACAGGCACCCATGCAGTCCATGTGGCTGTCAGATCCTCTGGAAGTCATGAGGGGTCAGTGCATGGGTGTTGGGAGCTGAACCAGAGTCCTCTGCAAGAACAGCTTGGCCATCTCTCCCCTTCTACGGTTGCCTTTGCTGGCATCCTGGCGGTCACGTATTGTGTGGCTGGTTACCATTGGCAGAGGTTCTCAGCCTTCCTAATGCTGAGACCCTTTAAGACAGTTCCCCATGCTGTGGGGACCCCCAACCATAACGTTGTTTTCACTGCTACTTCATAACTCTTAAGTTTGCTACTGTTATGAATCTTGATGTAAAAACCTGTGCTTTCCAATGGTCTTAGGTGACCCCCGTGAAAAGGTCATTTGACTACCAAGGGGTCTGACCCACAGGTTGAGAAACGCTAATCTAGGGGTTGGGCTCTACTGGTGTGGGGTTCCCACCCATCTCCCTCATTAATGTGTGGGGAATAATATCAGGTTCATAGGGACTTTGTCAACCGTCAAGCAATTCCAAGCCACCACACACACACTGCCTGTGTGTACACACCAGCTGTGCTAACACTGTCCAGCTCACCTGGCTGCCCAGGGAACATTGACACTCTCCCTCTGGCCTCTGCTCTGCCATAGACCCCTGCCTGTCACTCTCTGGTCTCTCCTATGTCACAGGGCTCCCCTCAACCCTCACTCTCTCTGAGACAGCGTGTGGATTTAGCACGGCCTGTTCATCTCTTTCCACTCCAGCATGAACTCCTGAGCCCACTGGGGTTTTTTTTTTTCTCCCTGTAGTTTGGTCAGCACAGAAGACATAGTGACCTCTGCTTTTGGAGGGGAAGTCGCTCATAAAGCTCTCCTTGTTTGCTGTGTGCCAATCAACATGCAGGACGGAACTTCAGTTTACTGACTGGATGGTTTGACCCCCACCTCTCGGCATCACGTCTGCCTGCGTACAACGTGTAGATTCCCAGATCTCTGCCATTTGCTGTGACTGCTTGAGGAGAGGCCCATCTGGATCCATTCCTGCCTCAGACTTAGGACTCCTACTATACGCCTCTGTAGCTCCGCCCCCACCCCCGCCCCGCACCCTCCCACATCCCTGAACCTTCCAGATGTTTTATCCGCACTTGCCACACACCCATCTTAAGGGTGCTGTCCTACCCATTCCTGGGGTGTTAGAACTGTGAACAAAAGCATCCTGGGGGAGGGGCAAGTTGCAGTCCCTCAAGGCGATCAAGGCAGGAATCTGAAGGCGGGAAGGAAGTAGAGGCCGTGGAGGCCGTTGCGTTGCCGTGAGCAAACGGGAGTTATAGCAGAATGCTTATTCTGCTTACAGCTTCCAAGGGCTCAGCCCCCTGAGGCGGGGAGAGCATGGTGGTGCAGAGTTATCTGACTCTGGCATCCAGGGAGCAGCGCAAAGTAGCTCCCATTATGGCGGCGAGGAAGTAGGGCAGAAAGGGGCCTGAGCAAGATGGAGCCCCAAAGACACGTCTCCAGTTACTTCGCCTCCCACCCATGAGGCTGTCAAGAAATCAAATTATCCATCAGGTGGGAGTCCTTATGATCTCATGGTCTCCAGATGCACTCAGAGGTGAGCTTTACTAATTGACGAAGCATTTACTAATCCAATCAAGTTGCTGATCAAACGAACCAGGGCTTGCTTGCGTCTTGCTTCCAATTAAATAAGTGTGGCGTTTAGCAAGGGCCTGGCAGGTTCTGGGAACTTTTCCAAATCCATCCATTCTTCATTCTAGACCTTTGGAGCATTAATGGATTAGGACTCTCCCATCATGACACTTGTGCTTTTATGGGGGCTGGGGTCTGTAAAATAAGTTGAGCCTAATGTATAAGATATGTCATGTGATGGAAAGTGTCATGGAGATAAACGAAGCAGGTGAGAGTCACAAAGAATTCTGGGTCTGCGGGTGGGAGAAGGGCCTCTCTGGGCAGAGTACAAGGATTGAGGAGCACAAGTAGAAGGGCCTTCCAAGATAATGCTAAATGCAAATGCTCTGCTGCCAGGGAGTGTGGGGTGCTTGAAGAACAGAAAAGTGGGTGTCCTGCAGCAAAGTGAGTAAGCAGGAGTCAGGGAGAACAAGGACATGGTGGTTCGGCAGGCAGGCATAATGGGAAGATCTTCCCAAGAGTAAACGAGCCCTCCAAGCTGGAGGAAATCTGGGTGAAGAGGAACTACAAGAGAAGGGAGGCAAAGAAGGCTGTGGGTGGCAGGTGTGGGTGGCAGGTGTGGGGTGGCAGGTGTGGGTGGCAGGTGTGGGTGGCAGGTGTGGGGTGGCAGGTGTGGGTGGCAGGTGTGGGTGGCAGGTGTGGGTGGCAGGTGTGGGTGCCAGGTGTGGGCAGGAAGGCAGTGAGCATCCAAAGAGGAGTGAAGGTGAATGTGAAATGATCCTCACAGGTCTCCAGCTGCTGGTGCCTTTTGGGAAGGTAATAAGAACCCATGAGAGGAGGGTTTGGCTGGAGTTAAGCTGTAGAGAGAGTATCTTGTGCATTGTCTGGATGTGTCACCTGTCAATTAAAAACCTATGGCCGACAGGAAAGGGTAGGATAGAAGGTAGGACATTCTGGAAGGCAGAAAGAATTCTGGGATAGAGCCAGGTGCAGGAGATTCACCTGGGAAGATGAAATTAGACAGCTGTAGGTACCAGCCACATGACAGAATAACTGGATTATATTAAGTTATGATCTAGTCAGAAAAGAGTCTAGCTACATGGCTAAGGTATTTGTAAATACATTGTGAGTCTGAGTCTTATTTCTGGGAGGAAGGACCAGACCCACCATTTGCAGTAAGCCATTGGGCGTGCAGTTTATCAAGGTTAGAGTTAGACCCAGTGGCTTCCTGTCTACCATGTGTGAGCAGCTTCCTCCTGCTCATCCACCTGCCATGTTATTCAACCTCAGGTCTGAGTAATGGATGCAGCTGGCTAGGGGGCGGAAACCTTTCAGCTGTGAACCCAGGTATGACAGAAAGCTAAAACCCGGAGTCAGAAAGAGGCTGGCGTGGGCCACTGTGTGCGGAGGCTCGGGTTGAATGATGCAGGGCCTGAAATCGTTAGCCACTGGGGTGGGGAGGTGGGGTGCGTATGACCCTGAAGGGGTCGGGAGACCTGTGGTCTCCTCCCTTCTGCTTTGTTCAACCATACACTACAATGCTACACCACCATTGGTCTGTAACAGCGCCAATACTAACATCTCTAAAAGTGTGAATCCAAATAACCTTTCGCTTCTTATAAGTTGATTATCGGGGTTGGGGATTTGGCTCAGTGGTAGAGCGCTTACCTAGGAAGCGCAAGGTCCTGGGTTCGGTCCCCAGCCCCGAGGGGGAAAAAAAAAAGATAAGTTGATTATCCCAAGTATTGTGTTATAGTGACAGAAATCTGCCTAGTATTCCCTATGTGGTCAGTTGATCAAGAGTAGACAATGCCCTATCAAAGCGCCCTAGAAAGTGGCATTACTGAGGAATCCTCAACGTAGCTGATATTATTATCGGTGGTAGGGACTCAAAATAGGAAGGAAGTTAAGTTTTGCGAAGTACGGTACATTCTACGGACTGAAATCCACACCCTCTACAGTACCCTTGGGGCATGCAGACAAGACACAGCATGAAGTGCGTTTTTGCTTCTGGGTACCAGTGTGATTGTTTTTTCCCCAGAAGATGCTTGGAAAAAAACCGGGAAGAACAGCCTGAAGTGGAGATTGGCTCACCCTCCCCCACCCAGTCTCCGATTCTACTTCAAAGAATAAAATGACCCAGTGCTTTAAGAGACACAGACTCCCAAGACAGTTTGCTCTCACCCCTGCCCCCCCAAAATGCCTCCTCCAGCTCAGTAAAAGAGCCCAGAAATTATTCACACTGCTCTAAGGCTCTGGCAAGAAGCCAAAGCCTTGGAGAATTCGGGCAGCCTGGCCCCTTAGCAACAGCAGCCCTTGCAGACAGTAACCATGCCGAATTTCCTTTTAAGATTGGAGGAGGCCACATTTAGCCCCGGATGGTCCTTCTGCTGGGGTTTCTTGGCTGTAACTGATAGTCGACAGGCTTTACCATTGATATCCGAAGCAAAGAAACCATCTCATTTGGGAGTCGAGGCTGACAAAAGTGAATTTACTAGCTTCAAATGCAGCAATGGGCAAGAGCTTCAGCCTGTCAAACACCCTGAGTTCAGTGCGCCCAGGACAGGGCAAGCTCCGAGCAAGGCCATTGGGAAGAAGGAGGGGAGGGGGACGGAGGTGGGGGCAGGGATGGGGGTGGCTGGGAAGTTGCAAATGCCCAGCTGTGTCTGGACCGAGTCCAGTTTCTGTTTCTTTGAACTTTTCCAAGTCGCAGAAAAAGCAAAGGGGGGCAATTTCTGACATATCACAGCATTCGAAGTCCCGATGACCTCACCACCTCCACACTGAAACCGCTTTTGATTTTCAAAGAGCCTTTCTTCTTTTTTCTTCCCCTCCCCTCTATGGGATGCAGAAGGATGAATTACAAAACAAATCTTCTGGCTCCCTCTTCAAGATGGAGAGAATCATTGACTCCTGTTATGAAAGGTGATGGGCGACCTGGGTGGATGGGAAACTGTGGACAAGGGGCCATTGGCCCTTTCAGAGCACATGAAAGGGAAAGAGGCCACTCTGATTACAGCGCGTGTGGAAATGCGACTGGTTACGGCCATTAGATCTTTGCTAGACTGCCAGAAATAACAATTCCACACATGGCCCAACTTAGGGAAGACAGGAGGTCATCTTTGGCTTACTGTATGCTTATTATGAGCAGAATTAATGGTACTACAGCCTAGCGAGGCCGCCAGCGCCAGAGCCAGGTCAGTTAGGTGCTGCGGCTCATTTCGGAGACTCGTGGGAACTGTCAAATCTTGAGAGGACCAGCATGTGTCTTAAATTCCACTTGGATGGAATTTAAGACCAGAATCCATTAGGCATTCTACTCACACTTGCATTTCAGAGATGCTCAGACGGGGTGTGGCCCCCATGCCAGGCACCAATGCTCACTGCAGTGGGAGCCAAAGCCCACCGGATCTGCTGAAGGCTGTGGAGCAAAGAATAACCAGACTCGCCCAGAAACGGGGCTCTAGAAAGCAGATCTACCAACTAGCACGGGTAAGAAAGGATGGGGTCTCAGATGGGGTCTTGTGAGAGGGCAGTGTTACAGAAATAAGTGGACAGACAAGACTAAGTTCAGGGTGAGGAAGAAACCACTCCAGAAAATTTAAGGTCAAACATGAACGACAAAACGGAAGTAAAACCATCCATCACGCACATGCGCAAATAAGATGGCGCGCATGCGCATGTCTTTTTCAGTGCCTCTTAACTCAGTCTTCTGAGACTGGGTCTCCCACTGGACCTGCAGCTCACTGATTTGCAATCTCCCTGTCTCTGCATTCTCAGCTCTGGGATTACAGTTAAATGGCCACCACATGCAGTTTTTTTTGGTTTTTTGTTTTTTGTTTTTTTTTGGTTTTTTTGTGGGTGCTGGGATCTAGTCCTCTGGCTTGCACAGCAAGAATGTTCTGAGCTAAGCCATGTCCCTAGTCCCTGGTATTTATACTTCACTGGCAATCTCCTCCTATTTCGATCCTCACTACTTTGAAGAGCATGAAGACCCCAGAAAGGTGTCTGGCCCACAGCGGTCCCACTGCTGTCTTTGCTGAGTGACTGTTTGTCCCTGTGATACAAGACTGATGTTGGCACTAGAGATAAAAATAAAATACTCTAGGTCTCAGAGAAGAAATTAATTTCAGTTCAGAGGATTAGCAAAGGCTTTAAGGAAATGATACATCCGGATTTGGGGGCTGTGGCATGCTAGTGGTCAGAGGTGGATGGGCAGTGTATGGGCAGCGACAGGGCACTGAACTGGATACTGGCTGGGTTGATGCTACTCAGGGGTGCAGGGAGAGACAAAAGACCCAGAGGGCTGGAACCTGAGCCTTAGGAGGAGGGGTGGGAGACAGAGTGTAAACAGTGAGAACCGCTCACTGTCACTGGTAGTATTTGAAGACTCTGCCAGACTTCAAGGTAGGGGAGGTTCAAGGGTAAGAGGGTACTTGAATAAGTATGAGGCAGAAATTTGGGAGAAAGGTCTGTGCTAGAGACATTGACTTGGGAGTCACAAGCATTGTGCCGGTGTTTAAAACAGACTAGAGGAGATCGCCAAGGGGAGGAGTACAACGGACCAGGAATAGGAACTGAGCATGCGCCAAGGATGTGACGTCTGGGAGAAGGGAAGGAGCCTGCAGAGGTGGGCTGGGAAAAGACGCCATGACGACTGAAAGGAAGTGGGAAGTGGAACTCTTGCACTTTCTTGCTCTTCCTTTTCTCATGCCCTCTTTGTCCCTGTCCCTTCCTTCCCCATCTCCCACTCCTTCCCTCCATGTGCCCATGGTCAGCCTCCTTTCCTCTCCTCTTCTCTCATAAACCTCTTCACATTGGAAAAAGAAAGTGGGAAGTGAAATGTCTGGGGAGGGAGACAAAGAAAGTCTATCAAGGACCAGGCTGACTCTGTCTCAATTTCTATTACTGTGATAAACACCGTGACTAAAACATTTACAGAAGTAAGGGTTTGCTTCCCTACGGTTCCAGACTGTTAGAATCCACCGTGACAGGGAAGCATGGCAGCGCCGCAGAGAAGTTGAGGGGAGCAGAAGCTGAGAGCTTGCATATTGAGGCAGAGAGACACAATGGCACTGGTACCAGTCTTTTGAAACCTCAAAGCCCACTCCCCATTCAACCCCACCCCCTCCCTGCCCCATCTCCACCCCCTACCGCACCCCCACTCCCTCCAACTCCAAGGCCACCTCCGAGTCCTTCCCAAACAATTCCACCAATGGAGTCCAAGTATTCAAACATAGGAGACTATGGGGTTCATTTTCATTCAAATACCACAATGACTGATGTGCCAAGTCAGGAGAGCTCAGGAACTGATGAAGGGTGCTTAGTGCAAGCACTGTTGGTACCCAAGGAAGAGATGCTTGAGGTGGGCAAGGAAGGGGAGAGCTCGGTTGCAGTGGATTGAAGAGAGTAACTATAGCTGATCTATCATCCATCCATCTGTCTATTTACCACCCATCAATCATCTATTTACCAACCATCCATTTATCATCTATTGCCTACATACTATTATCTATATACTATCATCTCTCTACCTACTATCTGTCAATTATCTATTTCTCTACCATCCATCCATCAATATCTATCTATAGATTTGCCTATCTATAGATTAGCTACACACTACCTATTATCTATTTACCTATTATTTATCTACCATCTATTTAGTATCTATCATCTAATACTACCTATCTATAAATCATCTATTTCTCTATGAACCATCTGTATCATATACATAATATCTATCTACCCATCCTTCCATCCATCCATCCATCCATCCATCCATCCATCCATGCATCCATGCATCCATCCATCCATGCATGCATGCATCCATCCATCCACCTACCCACCTATCTAATTTATTAGTGATTCGGTTACTTATTTGAGATATGGCTTCATCGTGCAGCCCAGCCTAGCTCAAAACTCAGTATACAGCCCCCCCCCCGCCCCCACAAGTCTTAAAACCTCAGTCCTCAGCCTCTGCTTCCCAGGTGCTCCAATTACCAGCACGCACCACCGGCTCTCAGAGCAGTTCTGCTGCCCGTTGGATGACTTGGTTTGAATGCTGTTGTTCCCTCTCTGAATTCCTGGGCTGGAAATTTAGCCCCCGAATTCATACGTTAATGGTGTTTGGAGGTGCAGCCTTTGGGAGCTAATTAGGATCGGAGGAGGTAATGAGGGTAGAGGCCTGCGATGGGGGAGGGGGCTGGCTGTACCGATGAGCCGGAGATGCACTTGCTCTGTCCTGTGTGGTGCTTTTGCCACTTGTGATGCAGGAAGAAGACCGTCGTGACGCGGAGTGAGACTATATTCTCCATAATTTATCCAGCCTCAGATGCTCTAACGACAACAGAATCGGTGGGGTAT